>NC_041387.1:150263347-150269630 GCF_002162155.2 Triticum dicoccoides | reverse complement strand
TGCATGTACAGTGCGTAATAAGGAGGAACTTCCCTTGCGTGGGACCATGGACCTCGTGGGTCCCAGCCGTTAGGCTGTCCATGTACAGTCCTCTTCCGATGACTCTTGTATGTTGACCACGCCGCGCCGAGCGCACCGAGGCGATGGACAACGGCAAGGCCCCAGACTGGAATGACCCGGAGATGGGGAAGACGCGTCAGTGGAGTCGCAGACGGAGAGGAGTGGGAAACTTGACTGGTTCGGGTGCGGATTGGGCCTACACTCGGCAGAGAATAACAGGAGGTGCGGAGTGGAGGGATGGCCTGGCCGTCGGCGGGGTAGCGTTTCGCTGAGGAGCGCAAAACAACGCCACTGGACACCGAAGGCTGGAGCAGGCGGTTCCGGCAGCGCTGGGGGAAGAAGACGAGAGATTGAAGAAGAATGCCGGCCGTTGGATGTAAATCCAACGCCTTCTTAGGCTTTGACCTACTGGCCCACATGTCAGCCAGTCCATTTGTTTTTTTAGTCCATTTTGTGGGCTGGGTGAAACAATGATGTAGCATCTATGCAGCCCGTTTAAATCCCATTTGCATTTTTCTCGAAATCCACGGACTTGCTGGGCTGGGTGAAAATATCATGTTGGGCTAGACGGAGAAATGTTATAAAAACATAAACACATGATTGCACGTTAGTAAAATCTTTGCACGCTTATGTACGCAATCACTAGGAGTTAACTTGGCAAGTTATATATAAACAATTATTATTATTATTTTGTAAGAACTTTCAACTTACGAAATAAAATATCATTTTAATTTGATGAGTTAATAGTACGTGGGGTATTATTATTTTTAGGGTAAACTTTGGACAGTTGAGTTGGTTCTAGGGGAAAGTACTGGGAGAAAACTCAGTTTACATCGAAAAAGAAAGTGGGAGAAAATTTAGAGAACAGCTGGGTCCACCTGAGGAGAGGAATATGTTGGGAGGTAGGAGATTCCAAGCACGGCAGCCGAGTGAACTAGTTTTTTTTATGGACAAGTGAACTAGTTTACATGCATAAGCAAATATCCACTAAAAAAGCTATCGGGTTAATGGGTTCTTAAAAGAAATATTTCAGACAAAATAGATAATTACGACACATAGGCTAATGCATGAAACACTAAGATGATAAAGGTGCTTATAAACAGATAAAGTACAACATCTAGACCTTCCTGGCACGCTTGATCATGAAGCTGCGGCTTTCCGTGTACTCGTCGGTTACGGGAAGCAGACACGCCCTCGTGTCCAATATCTGCATGTACATGTCGTAGCATGCGTATGCGTCCTTGGCCGCGTAGGTTATATAGGCTAGATTCAGAGGTACTTCCCACGTGTTCAGGTCGTCTTCTTTCATGTTAGCGTATCAGGGGTCGATGATGGTCTCAGCGAGGTCAACCACGGAGTCCTTCTCTTGCCCGTTGCTGATGATCTTGTATTGCTTCTGGATGTCGACAAGCTTGTTGCACCAGATGGCCGAATCGTCGCGCTCTTCCTTCTCTCCACCGTAGCGAATGTGCAGTCGGCGCTGCCGATGAAACGGGCGAATGCTCTAGAACCTGTTGCAGCCATAGGAGTGAGGCGAGGTAGAGCTTCACCGAGTCCGTATCGTTGGTGTACATCACATTCAACTTGGTGCAGCCATAGGACTAAACGGCGAACTAACTCCTTGCTGAAGTCCATATCCAGCAGGCTCACCCCTTAGATCGCCATTGGAGTCTCTTCGAGTGAACGAGTGTGTAGGCGGTGGCAGCAGTTCGTTTTTCAGCTCTTGGGGAACTGGATTCAACAGTAAGATGAGTGTGTACAGGCGACAACAGATACTACCCCTCCCTCGTCCGTTGCACGCCCGGCAAAAGATGCACCCTCGGCGCATTCAAACGCCTCCATTAAGAAATGTACTCCGACCACACGTCGGTTCACGAGCGGGTCTGTATTGGTACTGTAATAACAGGATTTAGTGGTCACTTTAGTTAAATTTAATTAGCTTTAATAGAAATTTATACTTAAAACAAGCAATGCATTGGCTCGTTCTATCAGTACCACGGGATCAACATGCACAACAATTAGAATTATTATTCTCGGGATGCACACGATCAACACATTTGTCGCACTTTCACAAAGATAATACTACCAAGTTCGCAACATCATGCCGTGTTTCCCAACTTGCAAGATTCAGAACCAATAAATAAGATCCAAATAATAAGTACAACAAAGATGCCTACACATCTCATTGATTCCCAGCTTGCAAGATTCAGAACCAACAAATAAGATCCAAATAATAAGTACAACAAAGATGCCTACACGTCTGATTGATTCCCAGCTTGCAAGATTCAGAACCAACCAATAAGATTCAAATAATAAGTACAACAAAGATGCCTACACATCTCACTGATTCCCAGCTTGCAAGATTCAGAACCAACCCATTAGAGCCTTTTGATAAAGTGAATATCGGGATTAAATCCATCTTGGCTAGCCATGTCATACAATCGAAGAACTTGGCGAATGCTCTTGACCGTCACAACATCTGTAGTAGAGTATTCCTGTTTGCACAACATGTTTGCATGGCACAAACAAGGAGACAGGAGAGCATGGTTTCACTTTAGTTGAACCATTTTGTGCAGTTCCACCAAAATTGAGAGATGTTGCCCACGTGACATTTTAGTTGAACTGCACAAGACACTCATTCCCAAAAAAAGTGTTTTGTGCAGTTCACCAAATGGTCACAATAGCAACAAGGTGAAATGGATATCCCTATCTGCACAAAATGATAGAAAGTAAACAGTTGCTGGTCAATAAGAATATACGAAACATATACAAAATGAAAAGAAGCATCTTAATTATGTTCATGGCAATCATGCAAGGATAGTAGAAATTTTAAAACGTCAGCAATGCTTCATTTTACCAGAAGCATTATCATCAACAATGAGATTCCTCAGATATGGGATTACTTTAATGGTGGCATTGCTTGTTTACCAGACACAGTAAATCAATAGCAGCTAAAGAGTTGGTTTAAGGGCATGGGACCGTGGGGACACCAGGACACTCAGCAGCGTAAACGAGCAACTTACTTATCATACTGGGGAAAACAGCAGGAGTGTCATTTGTAACACAGTTTAATTGCATCTTATCACCGGAGGCATTAGATTAACAATAACACTGGTTATACATGTCCCTAAGGTAACAGTGTGATCGCTTCATTTTACATGCGCCCTTACAGCAAAAGGTTGGTTTACCCGCAAAAAAACAGCAAAAGGTTGGTATAAGGACAAGCGATAGTGGACGCATCAGCACAATGTACCTACAAGGAGGCATAAAGTGGTGATGTCGAGCTTGTTCACGCTATGTGAGGGCAGCAAACCTAATCCTGGAGACCTTTTACTATGTGAGGGCAGCAGATCTAATCCGGGAGACCTTTTACTATGTGAGGGCAGCAAATCTAATCCTGAGACCTTTTACTATGTGAGGGCAACAAATCTAATCCTGAGACCTTTTACTATGTGAGGGCAGCAAATCTAATCTTGGAGACCTTTTACTATGTGATGGCAGCAAATCTAATCCTGGACATACTCTGTTGACTTGTCCACCAGCCGCCACTTTCTATCCTTTTTTCAACCAATAATAGATCTGTTCCTTATCCAGTTTGTACTGCGTTTTCCCATTATTTCCCTTTTCAACCAAGAGACCGGTTGGGTATCCGGTCTCTACTACTTTCACCATCTTATTTCCTCTTTGAATCAAGTCCTAGATTCATGCTGCAACTTTCCCCCCTTTCTTTGTTGTTTGAACAAAGCCCTAGATTCGAATGCATGAAGTAGCTTTACCTCTAATAATACCAAAAATTTAGGTGGCTTTGGAAGAGCTGATGGGAGTAGAAAAAGATGCACATGCAGACACGTGGGGAGTTGGGGCAGTAGAGCAAAGCCGCTTTCGAAGAACTTATACCTGAGGGTCACCGGGATGTCGGCGGCGGCAGGTCGGATCTGCGGATAATACAGCGGGGAGGAAGAAGGGGCAGAGGACCTCCCGAGCTGGCGCTGTGTCAGAGAGAACCACACGGGCAGAGGATCGGGCCCCTCTAGCAGCTGTGGGTTTCCTCCCTCGGCGGTGATGACCGCGTGAATGATGCACCTTTTAGTCCTCGACACACACCAGCCGAAGGGATCCGGCCGGATCTGTGACCAGCGGTGAGCAGAGAGAAAAAGTCGCTACCACTGTCTTGTTTATATCTGGAGAGGATGATAGAATGAAGAGAGCAACCCTAGTAAAGCAAGCGCTCAGGCCCCTGCGTCCATATATAGTGGAGTGATTATCTTTTTTCTCTCCACAACAAGCGTGTCAATTTGTGTACGTGGCATTAAAGAAAAGAAACTCTCTATTTAAGGTGACTACTCTACGACTCCTACTTACTACTACAGTACTACCTCCGTCCTGGTTTATAGGTCCCTTTTATAGTTTGTGCCAAATTTTGACTAAAGATTTAACTAACAAAATATTAATGCATGTCAAGGAAAATTATCTCATTGGATTCGTATTTGAACATAGTTTTGAAAAATATAATGTTTGGTGACATGCGTGAATATTTTCTTAGTTTAATCTATGGTCAAAATTTGGCACGAAATACAATGGGGACCAATAAACCCGGACAGAGGTAGTATTGTTCACTTGTGCTCCCCGCCCCACCATTCATTGAACAACCCCACGGGTGAATAAACATACAGTAAGTACTGTATTTTTATAGAACGAACAAACTTGAACTATTTTCGCGTAGTTAAAAGTTGATGGCGGGGCTTTTCCCGGGCAGTACGCGCGACAGTTTTCGGGTAGGCGGTTTGACAGAGAGGCGAGGAGGGTGAGCGAGTGGGACTGTGCGATTTGACGGCGCGTTACTGCTGGAAAGACTTGTGATATGACCACTCACTATAGTCATGAATTACTGGCGCTCCGACCGGGGTGATGCCCCCCTTCTGTTCGCGCTCTAATCTGGTGCATGACACGTCGACCTGGATGCTGGCTCTCCCACATGTCGGAGTAGTAAAAAGGAGCAAAGAATGATGCGGTATATACTAGTACTATACTACTCCCTCCATTCCTAAATATAAGTCTTTGGAGAGATTTCACTATGGACCACATAGGGAGAAAAATGATTGAATCTACACATAAAATGCATCTATATACATCCGTATGTGGTCCACAGTGAAATATCTACGAAGACTTATATTTAGGAACGGAGGGAGTACTACTCAGGTCGGAGGAGTGCGAACCACGGCAGCCCAGTGAACCAGCCGTGCGAACCACGGTAGCCCAGTGAACCAGCAGTAGAAAACAATGTGGTGATATGGCCATAAAAAACAATGTACTACGGTCCACACTGTAGCATGTACAGTAACACTCCTCTTTGTTTGGATCCCTGAGTTAGAGCTAGTTTGGGTTGAAATAGCCTAAAATTATCAAAACAAGAGGGGTTAGTTTGAACTAGTTTGCTCTAACCTAGCTAAAAAAAACTAGCCCGGTGGAGAGGTTCTAATTGGGTTAGTTATCCTCAGGCCCACTAAAAGAGAACTAAAAAATCTCACCTGCCTACACCAGATCGCTCCCCTAAAAAATCTCACCTGCCCGCACCAGATCGCTTCCCCCCTCTTGCACGACTCCTCTCTGTTCCCCATAGGGCCGCCCGCCCAAGCGCTGCTCGCCCTCTCTCTCCTCTGGCCGCCCTCTCCTTCCGGCCTCCTTCGCCCTACTCCGGCCGCCCTCTCCCTCCGGCCTTCGAAGGTCGCCCCGCTCCCCCTTCACCAGTCATTTTTCTCCCTTTGTCGTGCGCGGCGGCGGCGCATCTACCAGGGAGGTCGTGAGAGGGGTGAGTTTGTTCGTTCCTTCTTTGTCTCACGGCCATATCATTGATCTTGCTTCCTCTAGCACTAATTCTGATTTGGAAAAGTAGATCCTGATCAAACTTGCTATAGATTTGTGGTGCACGCATGGAATTGTTTGATGCTGCTTGAGGAGGTAATAAATCTTTCTAGAGGCACAAAGATTCAGGTCACCTTTCTAGGTATTTCAATTTCAGGCTTGCATTATTTGTAGAGGCCCAAAGATTCAGTTCACCTTTCTTGGTATTTCAATTTCAGGCTTGTATTGTTTCTAGAGGCCCAAAGAATCAGTTCACCTTTCTAGGTATTTGAGTTTCAGGCTTGCATTATTTCTAGAGGCCCAAAGATTCAGTTCACCTTTCTAGGTATTTCAGTTTCAGGCTTGCATTATTTCTAGAGGC
>NC_041387.1:150256275-150263009 GCF_002162155.2 Triticum dicoccoides | reverse complement strand
CAAAGATTCAGTTCACCTTTCTAGGTATTTATGTTTCAGGCTTGCATTATTTCTAGAGGCCCAAAGATTCAGTTCACCTTTCTAGGTACTTCAGTTTCAGGCTTGCATTATTTCTAGAGGCCCAAAGATTCAGTTCACCTTTCTAGGTATTTAAGTTTCTGCCTTGCATTATTTCTGGAGGCCCGAAGATTCAGTTCACCTTTCTAGGTATTTTAGTTTCGGGCTTGCATTATTTCTAGAGGCCCAAATATTCAGTTCACCTTTCTAGGTATTTTAGTTACAGGCTTGCATTATTTCTAGAGGCCCAAAGATTAAGTTCCCAGTCGGCGGCAAGCTGCCCTGCTACCCATGCCGGTGTCGACCTCAACTCGCAAGGGCTGGAGTCGGAGGGGTTCCCGGGGCTTGGGCTCTACAGAGCCTTCCTCCAGAGCGACGATGGCGAGCTCCTCCCTCGGTGCGTGAGGGGCTCCGGGCTCCCTCCGTATCGTGAACGACTTCTGTGATGAGTTATCTCATTCTTTGTTTCATGAAGTGTTTTTTTATTTTGTGAAGCTTGATTGATGACTTGTATGTTTAAGTGGGATATCACATTTGTATGGACAAAGTAAAAATTATCATGTTTTGCATGCTTGATTTGTATAGATGGTTCATTTATGTGAATTGTGAGCGGGAGGAGGCCACAGAAGAGCCGACCACACCAAGAGGGTGCTTGGATCCAAGGGACTTATTTTAGTCTGACTAAAAATAGGGTCCAAAGTAGTCAAATGATTGAGATAGAGCATTTATTGTTAATCTAACCCTGCCATCCATACACCTCTTTGGTTTAGAGTTAGTTCAGGGTTAGAATCTAACTCTAACCTCTAACTGAGTTAGAGTTCTCCTCGTCTCGGTTCATCGCCATCATACTTTCCCCATTCCTGTGTTTTCAGTATCCTGTGAATCAAAGAGGCCCTTTTTTTCAGGAAAAATCAAAGAGGCCTTTAGACTGGGTTAGGTCCGGTCATATTTTATAAACGTGTTATGTCCAAAATTTAATGAATGCGCTCCGACTTCCATGAAAATAATCCAGTTTCATGTAGTAATTCATTGATTTATTTATTATTTTGCGGGGGGTTTGCATGTAATTCATGAGGTCTGAAATGTAAAGTACCCCGGCATATGCTCTGAGTCATGCATGCACTACGACCCAGATGCTCTATGTCCCACATGTCGGCGAATGGGAGCACATGGAAATAGCCTTGGAGTACATATAGGAGGATAAAGGCGTGATAAAATATGTACTGTGAAGCGTAGCCGCGGTTCAAAAAGTAGACCTAAAGTGATGACAACTATAGGTCGCACGCACCCAAGTAGTGGTACTAGACATACGACTAATTTTTCCCTCAAAAAAAAGAGGCACGAGTGCTCAGTACTCCTATTCTATAAACATGAGTCCCATCTGACAACAGTGTCCGTGCTACAGCTAGCTCTCCTCCCTCGTTTCTCTCTTCTAACTCTAAACTCGGCCGACGCCCGGTGGGTGGTGTGGGTTTGCTCAACTGCGGCCCCACCTCACAGTGAAAACGTTACGACTGGAATAAAAAATGCCATATACTCCCTCCGTTCATAAACATAAGCCTTTTTAGATATAGTTCAAATGGAATACAGCATACAGATGTATAAAGACATAGTTTAGAGTGTAGATTCACTCATTTTGCTCTGTATGTAGTAGTCACTTGCTGGAATCTTTAGAAAGACTTATATTTGGGAACGGAGGGAGTACTATACTAATAAAACATTAAGGCCACGAGGCGATGCAGTGCTGGTTACAGGAGGCAAGAAGAAGAGATGCATCCATTGACGACGTCCACCTCCTCGACTCAGGGCGCCGGCCCACCGAACGGTGCCTAAGTAGCAGCGGCTTTTGTGGCCAGGTCGACGAGCTTCTGAACAATGGCATCCAAAGATTCCAGCCGCTAGAAGAAGGCCAACGTCTTTCTGTCCTCGCTTGCCTTGTAGTGGCCTATGTAGACAATTTCCTCGTAGACGTGGATGTGCATGTCAACGGTTTCTTGCATGGCGAGGCGCTGCGCGGCGAGCGCGGCGTCGAGGTGCACATTCTTCATCGCGACCTCCGGCACCTGCAGGGCCACCAGGGCTTGAAAGAGTTCGTCACCATGTAGGCCGATGAGGGTGGCAGGCAATGAGGAGCCTGGGCGCGCGGGCTGGAGCAGTACGGCATGGTCGTCCGCGCGCTTCTTGATGGTGGTGAACTTGCGGATGGAGTTGACCATCATGTCAACCATGCGAGAGGCGAAGCCGGTGTCGGCGAGGGCTATGATGCCTGCGGTCGCCAGCACTGTCTGGAAACGCTACGCGGTGCGGGCCGCAGGCCGGCGCCTTGGATGATTTGGCACAGCGGACTGCCGCTCGTGTCCATCGCCTCCATAGGTGCTTGTGGCTTCTGGTCACTTGGTCTTGGATTGGAGTGAGCAGTGTTGCGCAGAGACTTGGGAGTAGATGGATTAGAGTGGTGGGGCGCCTTTATTATATGAGAGTCCAAACTCTGTTGCATTCACATCGTGCTGGATCTAGTCTACTTCTCCAATTAATTCCCTCTGCATGTAATTGAGGATGCATCATTGACCGTTCAACGTCTCGGGAACCGCTACCCTCTTCCTCCTTGGCATTCAAGCACCTATGGACCCTTCGATGACGAGGTGCCTATGGTGACTTCATAAATTTCAAGATGATAGTGCCGTGCGTGTGTGCGTTCATAGGGGTGAGTGTATGCGCGTGTATATGAGCGCTTGCGTCTGTACTGTGTCAAAAAAACGTAAATGCGTGTCAAAAAGAGACTAGTCAGTATAGTCAATATTGTGCACCTTGGAGAGGAAAATGATAGAACTAGTACGTATTTATTTACGGTGCAGATTCACTCATTTTGCTCCATATGTACTCCGTCTCGGTGTAGTCTAGTCACTTGTTGAAATCTCTAGAAGGGCAAATACTCCTTTCTGGTTTATAGGGCTATACTAGCAAGTAGTTGTACGTACTAATACAATAGTGGGCTCACATAGCAATTTTTTCTCATGCAAGAGCCTGGCTATATGCGTGCACCAATGTTTGCAACTGCAATGTTCGGTTTGCGCTTGGCTCTTCGCCTCTTCGAGAAGACAAACAATGATGTTACTACTACTGCTTCTACATTGTTGAATCTACTGTTGCATGTCCGTCCACCGCGAGTGGGACGGATAGCTTGTTGTAGAAGTACTACTACTAAGCAAAAGCCTGTCCTTGTTTAAGAGCAACCGCGCGCATGGGCGAGGGAGAAGGCGTGTAGTAAAATCAAGCTTCTCCTCGTTCTACGAGTTGACGCGACACATCATAGCACTGGCCCCACATGCTTGCCTCTAAACTTGGCTGAAAGACCCGCAGTGTACAATATATTTGCTGCAACCTCTAACATTTACCCACCACAAATTGAAATATATGTGGCCCTATGCATCGTTCTGATGCAGAGGTCGGGGAGTCCCCCCTTTTCGGAAAAAAACAAATTAAAATATATATTCCTGTCTTGACCAGATGAGCGTGCAAACTACAATCACCAGGGTGACAGGTAGGGCCAGCAGACTATTTTAATTTAAAAAAAACTTCGAGACGGCCACATAACATGGAGCCGACCCCGATTTTAAGCTTATAGGCACGGTACACGCTATCTAGACTACTCTACACATGAAACTGCCACACGAGCGTCCGGGCTGCTCTTGCCTCTTCGCCTCTTCGGGAAGTCGAACAATGATGGTGTACTACTGCACTGGAAGAGTACTATAGTACGCTTCTGGCCATCTGACACCGATTGAACTGCTGCATGTGCACCACGTGCGGGAGGGAGAGCGTGTAGCGAAAGCTTCTCCTAGTCTTACCAGCCACCATGCTCATGGGCGAGGGAGGGATGCTCTTGTCTTTGCGTGTATGACAAGTGGGCTCGACAGGTGTGTGGCCAACCTGTCATACAGCCAAAGGCAGGTGCAGTTAAGTCCGCGAGGGAGAGGATAATCAAACTTCTCGTTGATGTATGAGTTGACGCGACACATCAAAGCAGTGCACTCGATATATTTCAATAATTTGCGTTTATCGATGCATTAATTACAACACATGCATGCATGTCGTGACTCTTCTTTTGATAGTACTTGCATGTGTTGATTTAATGCACCTTGAAGTAGTACTCCCTTCGTTCCTAAATTATAAGTCTTTGTAGGGATTCCATCCATTTCCGAGACAAGTAATTCCGAACGGAGGGAGTACATTTAGGAATGAAGGGAGTATAAAATATGTGACGGTAAGCTTTGTAATACCCCGACCCAAGTCGAGAGATGGTTGTGCACGAGGAGGGCGAGATCATGCAGACCGAACAGGAACAGGACCCGACGATGGAGCTCTCTAAGGTCTCGATGGACCTCACCATGTTCCACTGCCCCTTGTGCCTCCGCCCCTTGACGCCTCCAGTGTATGAGGTTCGAATACACCTCAGCTGATTGAGCAAGGTGCAGGTTTCTTGATTGATGTGATGTTGGATTGATTTCTGCAGTGCAAGGGAGGGCACCTGGGCTGCGCGGACAAGCACTCCCTCCGTTCCACAATACATGCCTTCCACTTGTCAAAATATAGATGTATCTAGACATGTTTTAGTATATAGGTACATCCATGATAGAGCCAATCCGATGGTTGAGAACACTACAATTCGTAGCTAAAAATGTGTGTGTGACTCCCAGATGCAGAGGTCGGGGGTCATCATCCTCCTTTTCAAGAAAAAACAGACACGTTTGTGAGAGGACGAGTGCGTGCGTGCACCTCTTCTCTTCCTGTATAACGTAGTAGTACTACTAAACTCAGAGTACAAGTTTTTATGGGTGGCAGGATGGTGCGTGCGAGATGTCCCGAGAGATAGATTTAATGCGTCTGAAAAAAGGACTAGCCTAGAGCTCGCCACGCGGCTATTCCTGTAGAACGCCCCATTAACCATAAGATATGTATACGACGGTGCCAGTTATTGCACGTACACATCAGTACTCCCTCCTTTCCGGTTTATGGTCAGTGGTGGAATATTTTTTGTAGTTTACAAAAGCACCTAATTAATGCTCTTGTTTTTCTCAACAAATTATGTTTATCAATGCATTAATTGCAATGCATGCATGCATAAAGTACATGCATTGGTCAATTTTCTCTTAATACTTGCATGCAATGATTTAATGCACCTTGAAATCTGAACATGTGTTGGGGAACAACCAAATTGAGCCTTATAAAATGGAAAAACAAAAATTTTGAGATAAGCCCTATAAAACCGGAAAGGAGGGAGTAGAAAAAGAAGTACTCCATCCGGGAATAGTGTTGCACTTCAAAACTAGAACCGTCAATAAATTTTGAGCATGCGTCTCGTCACATTCCAAATTACTCCACGCTATATTGAATTGCAAACCTGTTCACACAGATCACAACCTAAACGGTTTCCCACTTAGGAACGTATTAGTACCACGCTAGTATATTGAATTCCAAACCTGTTCACACCGATCACAACCTAAACGGTTTCCCACTTAGGAGCGTATTAGTACTCGGTTATAAATACGAGTATGCCAAGATGACTGCACATTCCTCCTCAACTCCTCATCCACAAAAACAAACAAGTCATTCAGCATCCTTCCCTTGCGCCTGTCATGGCCAGCGTGAGTTCTGGGTCGAGAGATTGCCACCAGGGAGAGGCGAGCATGGAAGCGGAAGCACGAGAGATGTCCCGCCTCGCTGCGAGAGCAGCCGACATGTCCCGCCGCGCGGAAGTAGCAGCACAAAGGTCCCGCCGCGCCGCTGAAGCAGCACGGAGGTCCCACCACGCCGTCGATGCAGCAGACTGGTTCGGCCGCGCCGCGGAAGCAGCAGAGATGCCCGGCGTGCCATGAATGCATCAGAGATGTCCCGCCGCGCCGCGGCGGCCTGGGAAAATTTCTCGCGGGCAGGCGACGACTGTTACAGGCGCATGCATGCGATCGTCCATAGACAGATGGATCAGATCTCCGGCTTGGCGAAGTTGCAGGACGACATGAAAGCCTCGTTTGAACAGGCTACCGGCGTCATCCGACAACTAAGGTAGGGCAATGAGAGGCTCCGGGCCAAGCACGACTTGCTGAGGGAGAAGATCGTCCGAAGTGCAGACCAGCAGGAGGAGACCAGTGCCTTGTTGAAGAGGACCGGCGTCATCGTCAAGAAACTTATGGACGAGAATGACATGCTCCGCAACAAGCGCCAAAGCACTACAAGAAATATGTCAACTTGTGACCTTCACTATTGGTCACGGAAAGATCATTGTTTTTCATTTGCGGCCTTTTTGTGACCAAAAACAGAAGGTCAAAAGCTGGCAGTCATAAACTATAATTAACGACCTTCTCTGTGAGAAGGTCGTAGACGTTTACGACCAAAACAGAAGGTCGTTGAACCCATCACCTTTTGTTTTGGTCACTGGTTGTCTGCCCAGGCCACGTCGGATTCGACGTGGCAATCTGACGTGGCAAAATTATGACCAATTGAAAAGGTCAAAAATTAGAATCAACCCGGTCCAATTGGGTGTTTATATGGGTCAAGCCCATTAATTCAGCCTTTCTATATATTTTTTTCCTGACGATTTTTTGTCAGACTTCATGGGCCAAGCCCAACATTTCGGCCTTTTTATTTCATGGGTCGTGGCCTTTTTGTACCAACAGTTT
>NC_041387.1:150251227-150255697 GCF_002162155.2 Triticum dicoccoides | reverse complement strand
ATGGGTCCGCTAGTCAAACAGGTCCCACTTGTCAGGTTCTTATAAGTGGGTCCTAGCTATTAGGCCCAGATTCTTTATATTTCAATTTGACAATAAGAAAATAACCAGTAGTTAAATTGGCAAGCAAAACACACACATGATACTTCAAATAACAACAGCCAGATTCAACACAATCTCTACAAATGACGTCCTACAAGCTATAGCATATAAAAGCTTATTTACAAGCTCTACAAATGACACGTCCTACAAGCTGTAGCATTTACAAGTTCTCCAAGTTACACGTAATAAAAGCTTAGTTGATACAAGCTCTACAACTATGGGAACCAGTTACAAGCTCTACAAGTGTTTTCTTCTTCTACATGTAGCTCCTTCAATAGCGAGCAAATGCCGGACTCACTCGAGGGCCATAGTCAGGACTTGGCCTTCCACGAACGCCCTGTTACATGAATCAGCTGATAAAAATTAGAAAAACTAGAGCCAATGTATTATGGATATTCCATTCAAAAAAGGAGTGAAGGACATTCTTTGTTTCATCACGTTACAAAGGAGCAGCACAAACCAAAACTTTACTCGACACACACACACACATACACACATGAATATTAAGCTCAATTCCAGCAATATATTATGAACATGCGGGATTATGAAGGCCACGGACAAAAATGAAAAACAGCAGCCATACAACAAAAAACAAAGATTAGATTCAAAATGTTCAAGAACCAATCTGACACCCAGCAACAGATGTGGAGAGTGAGACACGATGGAGGCTCTAAATCAGTGTACGCCCGCAACGGAACCGGTATGGAAGAGAAAATCCACCAGGTTCTCTCAAAGGCAAACCTTGTGTTGACAAGTCTTATGAAACAAAATCAAGAGGAAAATACAAAAGCAAACGAATATTCTAATCTGAAAATGTTATTACGTGGAGAAGGAAAACCTCCCTAGACAACAGAAGGTCTGACATACCAATGGCCAACCGCATTCCAGTGATTATATCATCAAATATAACAGAAGAGCCAAATCATAGAGCAAAAACAACTCCCTTGGATCTCATATCTATTGGCCTATTGGCCATCACAAATGAAACTAACAGTGAACTAGTTTTAACCACAAGCCACAAATCAAAAGAAATAAAGAATACAATGGGTTGAAGCTAAAACTAATTCAAGCTATTATCTCCAGTAATAATTTTTGTTCTTCCATAATATGCTGCTCAAGCTAGTTACCACAAACAAAGCTACTCGACATGGCAATAGTACACCCAACTTTTAAAATTTCTTGAGATTTTTATTTATGTTTTCAGGTTTTTATTCCATCAGTTCTGTCAAACATGAGTTTGTTACTTAAGATAACTTTCCATTGATTATGCTAAATAGTTGATTCAGGCAGGAATGCATAAGAGTTAATCTGGTGTCGTTATTTAACTCCCATCTCGTAGGACCAAGAGACGAAGCTGATGACAACACACAATCTGCGAGTTTTTCAGCCTCTTCCGCAAATCAGAGGTACTTGTGAGAGGATAGTTAAACTCGGCAAAGATAAATAAACAGCCACTTAATTTACCAAGTAAAAAAGCAGAAGTCAACTTGAAAAAATCAAGAAAAGTTTGAGGTGATCATGAAGAACCTCAGAACTTGCCCATGAATGTCATGTGGATACAGCGCCTCCAGGTAGGTTCATCCTGTAAACAGGATCCTGGAGCCATCTGCACCTCCAAATGTTGGGTGTAGTATCATTGGCAATTCAGATGGTGTCTCAGAACAAATTACATGCTAGAAACCGAGATATAGAATGTATGTAAGGTAATAATCATTAATATTCACGTATCAACAATGGGAGAACAAAACTTTTCTAAGTGCAAAATGGCTCAGATCTTGTCTAACAGATTTTTCAGTCATGAATTCTCAGAAGCAGAACTGGCATGTTTGCTGAAGCTGTTAATCATCACAGCCACGGTAAAACAAGAACACAAAATCTACAAGAGAACAAGATTTTACTATTGTATGGCTCATATTAAGAAATTCAACCATGTTTTCCCTTGTACTTCATGGATTAATCAGAAGTGCGGATAGAATCAAATCACTGCCATCAACGACATGAAATTCACAGGAATGATAAAGAAACTGTGCAGAAAAGAGAACTTGAAAATGTGGATCGAAGCTGATGTGGCATCAGATAATAAGCGGAGTTTTGTAAACACATCAAAGATTCAGTGTTTAACACACAATATTTCACCTCATTTGCCACCCGATGCCGCACAAGAAATTTGCGATGGAAATAGCAGAGACAAATGGACAACATTAATAAAAGGTATCATCAGATAATAAGCAGAGATTCATTTGTTCACTTGGAATTTTTTATTGATTGTGTAAGGATATACAAGTAGGAAGAGTCAAAAGAATTTGAAGATTGTCCAAAACTGAGAATCTCGGTCAGACCATTTGACTCCAGGGCAATGGCAAACACTTCAAAGGGTTAATAAGTAAACCATCGCCCTACCCATGCCCACTATGACCCCATTGGATTGGATCTTGGAGTCAAGTTAAAAATTTAACCCCATCTAACTACTAGGAAGAATACAAACTATGGCACAAATATGAGAATTAGAGAACAAACACCTATTGCTGAAAATGAAAGATCTTGTTTTCTCTCAGATGCTATCCACAAGGGTAAGCACAGATGATGCAGACATATCAACATGGCATCAGTTCAGACCGCCCGTCTGCTTGTACTATCTTCATTGAGAAACAATAAGCATGTCAATTATAAAGGAGTCGCAACTATCTGAAAAAATGACACACGTGAGCTAGGAAGCAAGCAGTGGATCAAAATTGGAAAGCGTACGTGACTACATACAACATCTGATTATATAAGCAACTATACAACGCAACTATGTGCTAATTGCAGGCCCCGTTTGGATGCAAAGTATTTTCAAAGTATTACTAGAATACCATAGTTTTTGAAAAACTGTAGTTTTGAATACTTTGAGGCAACCCAAATGAGATGACAGTAGCAACAGTTGTACTCCTACAATAAATGATCTACAGCAGCAACAGTTGTACACATCAATCCACACATCCAAGATATCATTGCTAATACAGTATATTAGTAAAGTACCACTGATTCACTAATTAGACATCAAATCAAGATTAGCAACACACCCAACGCATCATTGCTGATACTCCAGTAGTACCACAGTACCGCTCAACAATGGATCAATTAAGGATCAAATCGAGATTAGCAGTAGCAGCAGCAGAATGTAGGATTAACTGAAGTAATAATCGAGGCAGCAGCGGCAGTACCTTGTGGCGGGAGAAGAGGTTGTACTCGGGCTGCTAGACGATGGGCCCCACGAGGTCAAGCCGATTGGCCACCCCCAGGCCTCCATAAACTTCAGATGCGCCAGGAGCTCCTTCAGCAGCGCCGCAGACGCTGCGTGGTCGCGCGCGGCCGTGTCGATCTGGATGAACAGGAGATTCAATCGATGATGAGACGACTAATGGTTGTTACTAGTAGTATCTTAACTTGAAAGGAAGCTGATTTTTTCCCTGTTGTATGCATGTATCCACCCATCCATCCATCCACGGTCTTCCTCTTGTGAAGAAGCAAGCAAGCAGTGTGACAATGAAATATCCAATGGTAGAAACTGAACTAAGAAGTCTTGCTGCTGTGTCGAGAAGAATGGTGATTCAGCTGTCCATCTTCCTCTGTTGCCTGTTGTACCATACCAATGGCTGTTGCTGCTGCTGCTGCATAAGGAAGAAGACAGTAAGGTAGTTGAGTTGAAATCGAAATCCATTCCATAGTGAGAGAGAGAGAGAGGAAAACAGAGATGTACCAAATGAAATTGGAAAGCAGAGATGAAACTGAAGCTTGACGACACAGGAGGGGAAGTAGAGGGAGCTCCCGCATCCTTGCTCTCCCATGGTGGATCTGGAAGGGAGCTTCCATGGCGGGCTTCAGTCGTCCTCACCGGAGATGGAGATGGACCAAGGCGCGCTTCCGTCCTTGGAGCTTGAGGAAGGAGACGGAGCGGCGCGGGAGCCGGCCGTCGGAGTTTCGGGCTCCTCCCCTCCTGCCATGGCCAGGGCCGCACTAGCCTGGGGCGACATGGAAGATGCTGGAGTGGATCCTCCCCTCGGCGGCATGGCCGCTGCTGGATTGTATCGGATACTACTAGTAACAACCATTAGGCGGGAGTAGGTGGTCATCGACGAAGGCGGGAGGAGCGGCCGCCCAGCACCAACGAGCTCGCTCCCGCCCCCACTCCGCTTCGATCTGGTACATCATAATTCAAGGAATCTGATCCGGGCCGCGGAGTTTGGGAGTAGAAGGATGGGATGCGGGAGCTTCGAGAGGGATCGAGAGGGGCGAGAGAGATCCGTGGGAGGGAGAGGGGAGGAGGAGCTCGACCTCATCTACGGTGAGGGTCGTCGATGGTGGGGGTGGGCTTGGGGGAGGCTGCGGATC
>NC_041387.1:150178883-150250884 GCF_002162155.2 Triticum dicoccoides | reverse complement strand
GGGGTGTGGATGCAAAATTACCACGAGGACAGAGGTAGGGTTGGTGTGGAAGGGTTGATGACTGCCGTTGAATCCTCGAGCATCCGACGGTGTATGTTCATGATCCACGTGATATGCCAATGAACCAATCAAAACGCAGCAAATAATTTGAAGACTTTATGACCATCTAATTGGTCGTGATCAAAGATAAGTTTTCACAAAAAAATCATTTTTCATTTTTCAATGCTCAAAATGAGTTTTTTGTGAAAGACCTATCAAATATTTGTTCAAATGATATCATATTTTGCGCAAGTTTACATCTTAGGTTGGCAACAAATGTTGCCTAAGGAAGTTTTCATTTTCTTTGGACGAAAAATTCATTTTCTATTTTTCGAGTGCCCAAAATGAGTTTTTTTTGTGAAGGACGTACCATATAATTGTTGCAATATTGGACCAAATCATTTTTATCAAATAATAGGACATATTTAATGCATAATTGACCAAACAGTTGGGTGTCAAAAGATTTGATCCACCTCTCGTGAAAAAGACAAATTTCCGCCGATTCAGGAGGAAGCGGGTAAAATTTGAACTGCAGCTGCCTCATAATTTGCTCTTTATTTTTTCCAAAAATCATTTCTAGGTACATAAGTGTCTATTTAATCAGAGAAACACAAAAAGTTTTCCAAGATTCAACCACTAGCTAGGAACGATCATGCCCGCCGTTTTGACCGCATTTTCAAATGGGCATAAAAAAATCAAAAAAATCAAAAAATTGGAAAATCTTCGCATTGTGTCATTATATGTGACCAGTTTCCAGGAAAAATAATAAATTTGTAATACGTAAATTATTTTAAAAAGTGTTCTCAAAAATGAGCTATCATGCGTGAAGATTCATGGATTTCAAGCCAAATGATAAATCTTATGGCCACATTCATGGCATAGTTTGTTCAAATGATCTCATCTTGTGCACAAGGGTGCATCTTGGAATTCCAAACAATGTTGTCTAAGGGAGTTTTCACTTTCATTGCACAAAAGAGCCATTTTCCATTTTTTGAGTGCCCCAAATGAGTTTTTTTTTGTGAAGGACCTACCAAATAATTCTTGCAAAATTGGAACAAATCATTTTTCTAAAATACTAGGTCATATTTAATGCACAATTGACCAAATGGTTGGGTGTAAAAAGTTTTTATCCACCTCTCGTGAAAAAGACAAATTTCCACCGATTCAGTTGGAAAGGAGTCAAATTTGAACTGCAGCTACCTCGTAGTTTCTCTTTATTTTTTCCAAAAATCATTTCTAGGTACATAAGTATCTATTTAATCAGAGAAACAGCAAAAAAATTCCAAGATTCAACCACTAGCTAGGAACGGTCATTCCCGCCATTTTGACCGCATTTTGAAATGGGCATAAAAAATTCAAAAAAAATAAAAAAATTGGAAAACCTTCGCATTGCGTCATTATATGTGACCAAGTTTCCATGAAAGATAATAAACTTGTAATACGGAAATTATTTTTAAAAAGTGTTCTCAGAAACGAGTTATCAAACGTGAGGATTCATGGCTTTCAAGCCAAATGATCAATCTTATGGCCACATTCATGGCATAGTTTGTTCAAATGATCTCATATTGTGCACAAGGGTGCATCTTAGAATTCCAAACAATTTTGCCTAAGGGAGTTTTCACTTTCATTGCACAAAAGAGCCATTTTCCATTTTTCGACTGCCCCAAATGAGGTTTTTTTGTGAAGGACCTACCAAATAATTCTTGCAAAATTGGACCAAATAATTTTTCTAAAATACTAGGACATATTTAATGCACAATTGACCAAATGGTTTGGTGTAAAAAGTTTTGATCCACCTCTGGTGAAATAGACAATTTTCCGCCGATTTAGTTGGAAGCGGCTCAAATTTGAACTGCAGCTGCCTCATAGCTTGCTCTTTATTTTTTGAAAAATTCATTTCTAGGTACATAAGTATCTATTTAATCATAGAAACATCAACAGTTTTCCAATATTCAACCACTAGCTAGGAACGGTCAAGCCCGCCGTTTTGACCGCATTTTGAAACGGGCATAAAAAATTAAAAAAAATCCAAAAATTGGAAAACCTTCGCATTGTGTCATTATATGTGACCAAGTTTCCAGGAAAAATAATGAACTTTTAATACGGAAATTATTTTAAAAAAGTGTTCTCAAAAATGAGCTATCTTGTGTGAAGATTCATGGCTTTCAAGCAAAATGATCAATCTTATGGCCACATTCATGGCATAGTTTGTTCAAATAATCTCATATTGTGCACAAGGGTGCATCTTGGAATGGCAAACAATATTGCCTAAGGAAGTTTTCATTTTCTTTGCACGGAAAATTCATTTTCCATTCTCCTAGTGCCTGAAATGAGTTTTTTTTTGTGAAGGACCTACCATATATTTGTTGAAAAAATGGACCAAATAAATTTTATAAAATACTAGGCCATATTTAATGCACAATTGACAAAATGGCTGGGTGTCAAAAGTTTTGATCCACCTCTGGTGAAAAAGACAAATTCCCGCCGATTCAGCTGGAAGCGGGTTAGATTTGAACTGCAGTTGCCTCATAGTTAGCCATTTATTTTTTCCAAAATCATTTCTAGTTACATAAGTACCTATTTAATCATAAATACATGGTTTGGTGGCGATACATCAAGGTTTGGACGGTGGGCGAGGGCCCCAACACTAGAGCGCGTAAACTCGCATGCCCGCCGCGTTGCGCGCGCGTGACCGTGGCGTTGCCATGTGTTCTGGGCGGCCTAGGCATGTCTAGTGGGTTGGCACTCCGAAGGTAGGTGCTAGGAAGAAAATCACAATATAAGATTCTCACGAGGAGATCGATTGATAATTAAACATGAATAAGCAGCCAAGTGTTTGATTAGTGGTACGGGAAATGCACATGGCTAATGGGCGTGAGTTTTGGCTGAGGATGATGAGTTACTAAGAAGACCGTCTTCACAAATTTTCAGTTCAAAAGGAGGATCCTGGGTGGTACTTGCTTTGCAAAGTACCACACTGGACATAAATACGAATGTTGAAGCTGGGCTCAAAATAATGAATGGATTGAGCTGGCATTTGGTGGACGACGGTTATTTGGGTAGAGGAAAGCACTGTAGAAAATGGATACCATTTGGACATGCCAAAATGGTACTTCCTTCACAAAGTGCTGCTCTGAATAGAATAGGAAAATGAATATTGTTGAGTTATTTTGGAACTAGGCAAGGAAGGTTTTTGACATATTTTATGAAGATATGATCCAAACAATTTATGAGAATTTTTTGGGAATTTTCAGAATAACAGAAATATAGGTTGCTTCACAACCTAGGGCAAAAATTGACACATCGAGATGACACATTGGCAAAACTGATGAGATGGCGCCTAGTCATCACAACCCACTACAATCTACAAGGCTATGACCATCTATATTGGTCGTTAACAACTAGAAATAAGGCGGCGGACCAGCACTGTTTGCTTTATGACCATTTCGTGTAAGGAAATTACAACCTTTCTGACCAAAATGGTCGCAATGGTTTAGGGTTGGAGCGCCCCGAACAGCTTTTGACCAATTGGTCTCAAATGGTCATAGATCTATGACCAATTCTTTCAGGGTCACTGACAGAAGGTCACTAGTTGACATATTTCTTGTAGTGAAGGCTGGTGGAGGAATCCGTGGATGTTCTCAAGCAGCGTCTTGAGGACACGAAAGAGCTCATCACCGCTCGCCATGGAGACTAGTTCCCACGGCCTGCAGCAACGCATCAAGAAACTAGAGATCAGCGGGCCAGATCCTTGTCTTCCTTCTTCTTTTGCCCTTGTGTATTTCGGGCGTAGCCGCATGTGGATTTTTTAATTATCTTTCAAATTATGTAAGACAATTAATCGCCCTTATCTTTCTGTGGAAGATCAATGTTGCAAGGCTGGAATGAAGAAAACTCTTGCTGTGGCGACCCTGGCGTTGCTGTTCTTCTAGATGCTGCTGGGCTTCCTTCAGTTTCCTGGTTTCTTTTGATGTAATAATCGGTTTAGGATGTGGATTGTGTTGTCGGTTGTGAAATATTGGGTTCTAGCGCGGATGTTTGGCCTTTGTTAGCCTCTTGGGATGTTGCGATTCCAATATGGTACTTTTAGTCCTTCGTGTTAGGCTGTAGTTGTGCTGAACTTCTTCTGAATTGTGGTGCTTTTCGGTAATGAAAATCGGAAGGGGCAAGCCCTTCTTTGATAAAAAAATCGTCCTTATATATTCATCAGTCTTGCTATAAGTCGTAGTAGATGCGTGCTATCAGATTTTCTTTTTTCTCTCTTAAATCTCAGTCGAGTGAGACATAGCCACGCCATTAAACAGAGGCTCGGGCGCCATTAATGGAGACCTTGGGAGAGAGGTGGACGGCAGATGGAGGTCAAAGGGCTCTCCTTCCGATAAGCATGCACAGGGGTCTGATCGCACGCCTCTCGTACTCAAATAGCTACCCTGCATGGCGCCTCCTAGCTAATAAAAAATGATGACGCGTGGCGGCACGTCAATGGTACTAGTAAGTAGAACGCCCACGGTTTCAATAATACGTGTGTTTCCGATTGTAACGTGACATCACTTGTTCCAAAATGACTTTGTTGATTGTTAATGTGTGCGCCTTCGCAAATCGGACTGCAAATTTACCACAACATGTTGGTGCCATGTCATGGCACAAAGCCAAGTTTCATTATTTTCATGCGTGTTTTGGATTTACATGAATTAAAAAACTAAGTTTCTCAATGTTTCCAACCCAGCCACGACGCCTAAAATTTTGAATTTCATTCCCATTTCTTACATGGAACCTAGAAATTTACCCGAGGACACACATGTGATTTTTCAACCAACTTTGGTGCACTGGAACATGTGCATGTATTTCAAATTTGAATTATGCACACAAAGGTGACACGTTCCCACCCAAAACCACAAGCCTTCTTGAGAGAAGCTCCGATTTGCAAGAAGCTTATACCAAAATTTGTTCCTATTCGGCCAATTTTTTTTACCACGGCATGGTACTACCATGACATGACACCATGCCAAGTTTCATGATTTTAAAACCAAGTTTCTCAATGTTCTTGACCGAGCCACGATGCCCAGATGTTTGAATCTTATTCCTATTTTTTGCATGGGAGTAGAAATTCACCCGAGGACACAAATGTGATTTTCAACCAACTTTGGTGCACGGGAGCACGTTCTTGTAGTTCAAATTTGAATTATGCACATTAAATGACAAAAAATTCAATTAATGTGTAAATAAGGCCAAACGAAGCCGGAATAATTCCAAAATTTAACAGGGTACTCATGTAGTTCTATGTTGCCTTTGTAAATAAACTCAAGGGGGACAAAGTATATCATTTGACACTCAAAGGTGACAGGTTCCCTCTCAGAACCACGAGCCTTCTTGAGAGAAGCTTCGGTTTGCAAGGAGCTTATACCAAAATCTGTTCCTATTCGGCCATTTTTTTACCACAACATGGTAGTACCATGACATGACAACCATGCCAAGTTTCATGATTTTGAGACGTTTTTTGGATTTACAAGAATTTTAAAACCAAGTTTCTCAATGTTCTCGGCTAAGCCACGTTGCCCAGATGTTTTAATTTTATTCTCATTTCTTGCATGGGACCTAGAAATTCACCCGAGGACATAAATGTGATTTTTCAACCAACTTTGGTGCACGAGAGCATGTGCTTGTAGTTCAAATTTGACTTATGCACATTAAATGACCAGAAACTCAATTAATGTATAAAAAGACAAACGAACCCTGAATAATTCCAAAATTTAACATGGCACTAATGTAGTTCTATGTTGCCTTTGTTAGGAAACTCAAGGGCGGAGGGGGGGTGGCACGTTCCCTCTTAGAACCACGAGCTTCCAAATCGGCCCAATTTTTTACCACAACATGTTAGTGCCATGACATGACACCATGCCAAGTTTCATGATTTCCAGCCGAATTTTGGATTTACATGAATTTAAAATCTAAGTTTCTCGATGTTCTCGGCAGAGTCATGACGCCCAGATGTTTGAATTTCATTCTCATTTCTTCCATGGGACCTAGAAGTTCAACCAAGGACACACTTGTGATTTTTCAAACCACTTTGGTGCATCGGAGCATGTGCATGCAATTCATATTTAGATTATGCACATTAAAAGTCCAGAAACTCAATTAATGTATAAAAGGCCAAATGAACCCGAAATAATTCCAAAATTTAACAGGGCACTCATATAGTTCTATATTGCCTCTGTAAATAAAATCAGGGGGGAGGCAGCGTATATCTTTTCGCACACAAAGGTGGCACGTTCCCTCTCGGAACCACGAGGCTTGTTGAGAGAATCTCCGGTTTTGCAAGAGGCTTATACCAAAACTTGTCCCAATTCAGCCAAAAATTATACGTATGAAAACAAGGTTTAGATTATCCCGAACATCTCGCTACCTAGATCAATAATGTACAATGATTTGAATTCAACATAAAATGGATACAGATATTTGAATTGGAGAGCGTATGGTACATGTAGTTCATAGTGAAATATGATTACTGCTATATGCATGTGTTTTTGTTATCAAGATAATATTTAAATTATTGTATAACTTAACAACAATCGTATTCAAATAAGGAAAATTGATTCAAATTTAGTCCATATGGTAGACGACAATATATATGTTCGCATGGTGGAGTAAAATGTTCATATATGATGGAAGATCAAAATGTATGACTACATCAATAATAAACCGCAAGGTCACCTAATGATATACTCGAATTCAACATAACGTGGATTCAAAAATTGAAATTCGAGATCATGGCATATGTAATCATATAAAAAGGGACTTGATTTGTTTTTTGTTGTTGTTGAGGGAAGTGCGGATCGATTTGGTACTATGCAGGGTAATCATGTTCTCCTGATTTTTTTTACATTTTTCTTGTAGTTTTTTCAATGGCATCTATAGCAATATAGTAAAAGGGGACATGACTCTCTTGTGTCTTTTATGATTTTTTTACACGTTAAGTTTGTTCTGCCGAACAAGGAATCCGCACCTTGTTATCCCGAATTTTTCTAGCTCGAGTATCTTTTGTCTCACCTGCTTTGAAACTCCCGCTTCTTCTACCCGCGCCGCGCCTTGTTATCCCGAAATTTGGACGCGCGCGAGAACTCCCTCCTCATCCGAAATCCCTCCCGCAGCCCAGACACGCAAAATTCCCCTTCTACCCCTGAGCTGGAAATGAAGCTCCATGTCGCGGTGTCAAACCCAGTGGGGGTACACTGGTAACTTACCCTACATTTTGGACAAGCGCGTCCCTAACCTTGGCTCCCCCCTTCCCCCCCCCATTCATACACCGAGGCCGCCAAAACCCGCGAAACCCGACGCTCCTCCGTCGGCCTCCCGACCACCGCCCAGCCGGAGACTCTTCCCCGACAACGTCGTCCACCGCAACAGCTCGCCGTCCCTCATCCACCGCACCGGATGAGGATCCGTTGTCGATCTCGTCGTCCCGTCGGATCAGCCGCCCCGTCCTTCACTGTAACGCCCCGAGACCGACGCTCTAGAAGACTTCCAGCTATTCCGAGTTTCGCCGTGTGTTTGTTTTGCTTGTTGCATTCATCAATGCATCATTTGCTTTGCATCATGTCATCATGCAACCCTTTTTTAAAATTCACCTAAATAAATTGCATAGATCTTTGATCTATTTAAATCGAGGGAGTTCACATGGTGATTTCTCTTCATAATATATCCTCCCAATATTATTTAGGGAGCTAATAAATATTCCACTAATTTGGAATTCACCATAACACACTTGCAAAATATTCCATTCCTTTGTTATATCACTTCTTGACCTCAAACTTTGTCCATAAATTCTTTCATCACTTTCCGGATCTCCACCAAAAATCTCAACATTTTGGCCACTCCTAAACCTTGTCCTAGTTCAAACCATTTGAATTAAATTCAAATGAGTTTGAATTTAAATCTTGCATTCATGCCAACTTGTATTTTCTTGGATTAAGCTCATTTTTATGAGTCCGGGAAAATTAACCCTATGCGCAAATTCTTCCCCTAACCCTCTCTTTCTTTCTCTTCTCTCTAATTCTTTTCTGCTAAAGAATAGAAGGGAGGGAGAGAGAGTCTAGCTAGCCCACAGCACCAGCCCACCTCATTAGGCCCAGCCGGCCCCAGCTCCATAACCCTAGCTACCCTGATCCCCTCCTCTCGATCCCCATCTCTCCCTCTCGTTCCTATCTGCCTCCACGCACGCACACACAGAGGAGCGACGCCCTTGCCCCATTACCGATCTCCTCTCCCCTGCGTCCATCCTCGTCCCGGGCCACCACCAACCACCACGAGCTCCACCACGGGCCTTGACATCAGCGACCGGCACCGTCCCATCCGCGCCTCCTCCTCCCTCTGCTTGGCCACGACGCCCCGCGCCTCTCCACTGCCTGCATCCCCATGGCGCCCGTCCTTCGCCACCCGCCACCGTCGGCGACCACCAGGAGGGCCACCTCGCACGCGGTCCCGCCGCTAGCGTCCCTCGCGCTAGGCTCCTTCCATGGCCACGCCTTGCCGTCCGAGCTGCTGCTCCCGTCGGCCCTGCCATCGCGCCTCCTTGCTGAGGCCACCTGGTTCATCCTCCACGCCATGGCCAACCCGACCCCAAGCTCCTGCTGCAGCCGCTTCTTCCCAGCTCCGCCCCTACTTCTCCGGCTTCGTCCTCGACCGGACAGCATCGACCGGCCCCGCCTCCAACGCCCGCAACTCTGGCCTCACCTGCAGCACTCTTACGCGCAACCCTCGTTGGCCTTCGATCCCCGCCCGACGCCAAGACCGCAGCTCCATGTCCCCATGGACGCCAAGCTCTCTTTCGGGGACCTCCTCAAGACTAGGAACGCCCTGACCGAGACCGACAAGTACCACTACGCGGATTCGCCAAGTCCGACTACAAAGCGAAGACCATGCACCACTACTATTCCTGTGGATTTTGGCAAGTACCCCTACGCACGGATACACCAAGGTCGACTACGCCCAATGATTCGACAAGTACCTCTACCGATGACTCGAACGTCTATGAATCGTGTACTACTACTTCCACTACGGCCCGTGTACCACTACTTCCTTCGTCGAACTCGACCCGCTCCGAAATTCACGCTTCGAAGGTATAACCGCCGAGATGTTGACCCGTGGATGAATGTATGTTGTATGAGATGAACCGTATGTTTGCACCATGTCCGAATTGATCCTTGCACGTTCCTCCTCGTTTGCCATGCCGTCGACCCGTGGGAACCCGGTAACCGGGATCACCCCACCATCTTTTGCATGTTCCGCACATCCGCACACTGGCTCTTTTGCACCGATATCTCAATGAGTTATCGGATCATCGGAATGATGTCGTGGCACCATTTTCGTTGTCGTTGCCGTGGCACCCCTTCCGTTCCACCATGATGACAAATGCTTCATAACATGCTCATGTCAACATTTTCATAAAATTGCATAAAACTTGCACATGTTATCCGCATCATGATAACAACAATTAAAATGCTTAAAATTGTTGTTTGCTTTTAAATTGCTAAATGGCATGGGGATTTTACGGATTTGTTGTTTGTTATATCTGGCCCCGTTTAAATTGCCTAAATAGTTAGTTTGATTATGCTTCACCTCTTGCCATGTTTAACAACATTTAATATTGTTGTGTACATAACCGAGAGTGAACCAAATACTTGAATGTGGTGTTTCGTCAATATGCAACTCGTTGCAAATTGAGCTCCACTTAACTTGTAGTATTGTTTGTTGCACTTTGCCATGCCATGCCTCATTAAACCGGACATGCATCATACTTGATTGTGCATCATGCCATGATTATGCTTATGTGTTTACCATGTTGTTTGCTTCTTTCCGGGTTGCTTCTCTTGTAGCTTTGATTTCGTTCCCGAGTTGTGAGGATTCGTTCGACCACGTCCGCTTGTCTTCTTCACGGGCTCGTTCTTCTTCCTAGCGGGATTTCAGGCAAGATGACCGCTACCCTGGATCTCACTACTATCATTGCTATGCTAGTTGCTTCGTTCTATCGCTTTGCTGCGCTACCTCTCTTGTTCTCATCAAGCCTCCCAAATTGCCATGAACCTCTAACCTTTGACACCCTTCCTAGCAAACCATTGTTTGGCTATGTTACCGCTTTTGCTCAGCCCCTCTTATAGCGTTGCTAGTTGCAGGTGAAGTTGAAGATTGCTCCATGGTGGACATGATTATGTTTGGGATATCACAATATCTCTTATTTAATTAAATGCATCTATATACTTGGTAAAGGGTGGAAGACTCGGCCTTATGCCTGGTGTTTTGTTCCACTCTTGCCGCCCTAGTTTCCGTCATACCGGTGTTATGTTCCCGGATTTGGCGTTCCTTACGCGGTTGGGTGATTTATGGGACCCCCTTGACAGTTCGCTTTGAATAAAACTCCTCCAGCAAGGCCCAACCTTGGCTTTACCATTTGCCTCACCTAGCCCTTTTTCCCTTGGGTTTCTGGAGCCCGAGGGTCATCTTTATTTTAGCCCCCCCGGGCCAATGCTTGTCTAAGTGTTGGTCCAAACCGAGCGATGTCCGGCGCCCCCTGGGCAACCAGGGTCTATGACAACCCGTCATCTTGCTCATCCGGTGTGCCCTGAGAACGAGATATGTGCAGCTCCTATCGGGATTTGTCGGCACATCGGGCGGCTTTGCTGGTCTTGTTTTACCATCGTCGGAATGTCTTGTAAACCGGGATTCCGAGTCTGATCGGGTCTTCCTGGGAGAAGGTATATCCTTCGTTGATCGCGAGAGCTTATCATGGGCTAAGTTGGGACACCTCTGCAGGGTATAAACTTTCGAAAGCCGTGCCCGCGGTTATGGGTAGATGGGAATTTGTTAATGTTCGGTTGTAGATAACTTGACACTAGATCCGAATTAAAACGCATCAACCGCGTGTGTAGCCGTGATGCTCTTCTCGGCGGAGTCCGGGAAGTGAACATGGTTTTTGGGTTATGTTTGACGTAAGTAGGAGTTCAGGATCACTTGTTGATCATTGCTAGCTTCACGACCGTTCCATTTGCTCTCTTCTCGCTCTCATTTGCGTGTGTTAGCCACCATATATGCTTAGTCGCTGCTGCAGCCTCACCACTTTACCCCTTCCTTTCCCTTTAAGCTTTGCTAGTCTTGATACCCATGTATGGGATTGCTGAGTCCTCGTGGCTCACAGATTACTACAACAACAGTTGCAGGTACAGGTTATGCGATGATCATGACGCGAGAGCGAGGTTTGCTTGTTTTGGAGTTCTTCTTCTTCAGCTTCTTATTCAATCAGGGGATAGGTTCTAGGTCGGCAGCCTGGGCTAGCAGGGTGGATGTCGTTTGAGTTTCTATTTGTGTTTCATCTGTAGTCGGATGATGCTCTTATGTATTGTGATGTTGTATTCGTGTGGCATTGTATGCCTCTTGTATGTATCCCCATCTATTATGTAATGTTGATGTAATGATACCCACCTTGCAAAAGCGTTTCAATATGCGGTTCTATCCTTGGTGGGACCTTCGAGTCTCTTTAGGATAGTATCGCATATTGGGCGTGACATCCACCTCCAAAGAGCTGCCCCGATGTTCGCCTCGTCTATCGCGCCACCTCAATCCCCACAGCGCCGTCTTGACCTGCCCCATCGGAACCGCAACACCCTCACCAATTCCTCCGATGAAGCCGAGGCCAACTCGGCGCCACCAAGGAGGTTCTGCACTCACCGCTGCATTTTATCTTTTATTCGATCTCACGGGGCTGCCGGTGCTCAATACCAAGCAGACATGGCGTCTCCATCGACGGCGCCGTCACCGGTCGCATCATCCACGGCGTCTCTCCCCCATGTCGTTGCTTCCTCGGTGGCGACTTCCACAACAGCACTAGCTGCAGCTGCTTCGGCTCTCGCTCGCGCTGCGGCTCTATTCTTGCTGTCGGTCGCGCTGCTGCACTGCTCCTGCTTTCGTTCGTGCTGCTTCTCTGCTCTTGCTCTCGCTTGCACTGCTGCTGCTGCTGCATGGCCTTCGGCAGCTATAGGAGTTGTTGCTTTAGCACTCGCTCGCGGTGCTACTGCACGACTTTCTCTCTACTAGTGCGTTCCCTGCTCGAGCGTCAACTGATTTAGATCACTGCTTCTCTGCTACTAATGCTCGAACGCCCTAAACATCTATTGCAATGCTCTGTTACTAGTTCAATCATTTTCGACAGTAACATTCAGTTTCGACTGTGAAGTTCATTTTCTTCAGTTAAGTTCAGAGTGAACAGTACTTACAGCATCTGTAGGAGCGGCCGTGGCGCGGCTGATGCATTTTACATCTAGCACTTTTTGGTGATGTATTTTACATCATCTATTGCAGATGATATTAGGGTCCCACTTCAGATTAAAGTTGTCTG
Organism: Triticum dicoccoides; assembly: GCF_002162155.2. Lineage (NCBI taxonomy): Eukaryota > Viridiplantae > Streptophyta > Magnoliopsida > Poales > Poaceae > Triticum > Triticum dicoccoides. Next base: position 150,238,460 of record NC_041387.1, on the reverse strand, counting down.
TCTTGTCATGCTTCAGCCTCTTCGCTGTACACCTTAGCGGAGCTGCTCCAACGACGGAACCATCCATCACAGCAGAGCAGTACCCTCGGCGCCGTTTCCAGAGGCCTCGGATCTTCTTCCCGCCTCCAACAGTCACACCAGCATCATCACCATCCTCCATGTCCAACCCAATGATGCTGAGGTCCACAAGGCTATGCCAAAGAGGTTGTACACTCGTCGCATCACTTTGTTTCTCCATTCCTCTCTTCTTCCAATTCATGTGAGCCAAACACCCAGGTTGACTGAAATCCTATGTTTCCAAATGCTCTATTTTTCACGTGCATTCCTACCCTATTCCTGTGTTTTTCCTGTCCCTGCATTTATAGAATCCTCCAATTCTAAGGAGCCCTTACAGATTTACTTCATTTTCAGATTGGCGTCAAAGAAAACTCTGTGTGTTATGTCCTGCTCCTGCCGTGCCATCATCCACCCCACCTGAGGTGCACCATCGACAGAAGCGTTCACTGCAGCAGAGATCCCCCCTGCAGACTTTCTTTCGCTACCTCAGATCATCTTCCCCGTTGCCGGCAGCCACGCCAACTGCATTACCATCATCGACTGAGCAGATGAACCTGAGGACTAGACAGTTCCGGAAGAGAGGTCGCAGTCTTTCGTGTTTGCTTATGTTATACATCGGTTATTATTACCTGCTACTTTATCGTTCAATCTTGAGTTTTGAATTTCCCATGGGTCTCATATCGAGCCAGCAACGAATAGTACCTGTCTACTATCTGGTTCATCTGGGGTCTTCTATGTGGTTCATGTTGGGTGGGCAACAAACAATAGATGATCCATTGTCTATCTTTTTAAACTGAAGCTATAATCTACCTGCTATCATTAGTTTTGGATCCATCCACTCGTTTGCTACCATCAGTCTTGATTTTTGCATGCACCCCTTAGGCCTTACAAAATCTAACTATTTTTTATTATGCATGTCAGATATTGTACACAATCGTACTGAACATGTAGAGAAAAAGAGAAGACCGTTGCGTGCGAATATAATGTCATGCAGACGCTGCTCCATGGTGGGCGAATTGCCCCCCCTCTCATGCATTTCCAGATTGTATTCAAGAGGAAGATAACTGTTCAGATGGAGATTCAAAAGGAGCCGACCATGCCTGTTTACCACCTGAGGTGTTTGCTCTAACCTGGCATGCTGATGTTGGTCATATCATGCATATGGCGCCTTGCATTGCTTACATTATACATCTTATATGTCATCAGCTTAGTTTAGATTTGCCTTGTGTGAATGCCACCTGTTTGGATTCTATATCATACTCCCACCATTCCTAAATATTTGTCTTTTTAGAGATTTCAACAAGTGACTACATACGGAACAAAATGAGTGAATCTACACTCTAAAATATGTCTATATACATCCGCATGTGGTATTCCATTTGAAATCTCTAAAAAGACAAATATTTAGGAACGGAGGGAGTATATGGGAACTATGCAATGCCATCTTCTTTAGCCAGGCATCATATACGTGAATCATGCAATGCCATCCTCTTTAGCCAGTCATCGTATATGTGAATTGTATCATGCCATATTTTTTTCCATAATGTATTCCATTTGTCAACAATGTTTATACATTCATCTACTCTTCCTGTGCATCAGCCATTTGAGTCGGTCATGGGAAAATCTGGAGTGAAAACAATGTCTTCTGAGCAGCCAGTGCTACCTGTCGATGCAGATTTCTTGCTGGTTACAAATAGCTCCTCAGAGGAGGATTCAGAGAGAGATGACCAGTCGTATTCCCCCTCGAGGTGCATGCTCTAACTTGGCTGGGTTATATTGCTCATATCATGCATATGCTGTCTTGCATTGCCATGCCATCTGCTTAGATTAGACATGCTTTATGTGAATGCCTCCTATTTGCTTTCTATATCAGATATGTGAATTATGCAATGCCATGTTTTTCAGCCAGTTATCATATATGTGAATTATGCACCGCCATGGAGCCATGCATCATATATGTGAATTATCTCATGCCATCTTTTTTTATTACGTATTCCATTTGTCGACAATTTGTGTATAACTACTCTTCATGTGTATCAGCCATTTGAGCCAGTTATGGAAAAATCTAGAGTGAAAACAAGGTCTTTAGAGCAGGCAATGGTACCCGTTGAAGCATATATCTCGATGGTTACAGGGAGCTCCTCAGAGGAGGATTCAGAGACAGATGACCAGTCCTATATCCCACCTGAGGTGTATGCTCTAAGTTGCAATGTTTATATTTCTCATATGATGCATATGGTTTCTTGCATTGCTTAGTTTAGACATCATATGCACAATATTGAATTCTATCTGCTTAGTTTAGAGATCATACATGCGAGTGCCAGCTGCTTAGTATATGAATCAATTATGTCAATTATATCATGCCATCCTGTATAATTAGACAACATGTATGTGAATTATTTCATCCCAACCTAATTTAGAAAGACATCATATAGTTTTGTCATGTCATCCTGTTTAGGTACTCATCATATGTTGAATTATGCCATTATATCCTATTAAGTTATCCATCATATATCTAAAACTGTGTCATGCTATCCTGTTTAGTTAGGCATCATATATGCGAAATTGTGTCATGCTGTCCTGTTTGGTTAGACAACATATATGTGAATTACCACATCTGTCTATCATTTAATGTCTGTACGTTCAATTTCTTTTCTTGTTTATCAGCCATTTGAATTGGAGGGGGTGATGGCAGTATCTAAGGGAGAAAAAACCCGTTCTTCACAAAAGACAGTGCTACCCGTCGATGCAGATAGAACCATGGTTGTACTTGCCCACAAACTAGCCCCACCACACATAATCGAGACTCTTCCAGATTGCACACTTACACCGTTGGGCAGAGAACCAGCTACAACCCATCTAACCACAACCCCAGCGGATAGTAACCCACTTATAGTTGACAAAGCACCATGTCCACCACGGAGTACCCCCACACAAGCGGTTTGTAAAGCTACTATAGTGCCCAAAGCACGAAGACCACCACAGCTAACCCAAACTCCACACTTAAAGCAGAAGAGCAACTGTTCTCAGGTCAGATTCTGTAGCTATGGTCCATACTCCTATGTTGTTGCATCACTGTATTTACACATACCAACTACTTTCAATTTTGAAGGATCCAATTGAAACTCCAATGGCGCAACAGGTATGTTTTAAACCTATTTCTTTAACTGGATTGATGTTCTAACTTCTTGCTCTATGTTGATTTCAGTGTAAGTTGTATAAACAGTTATTTTCTCATGTGATGCACATTACAAGTGCTGCCAATGCTGTGTAGTTTCTCACACTTATATTCTGTCTATGTTGTTGTGTCTTAAAAATATATGAGTTGAACTGTGTCTCTATCTTGATTAGGGAACATAAACTAGAATGACATGGACAATACAGTGACCATAGTACATAGATATATGTTTTTTTCATGTTGTTATCCTGTCCACCTTACTACTGAACCGGTTTACCAAAATGAGTTTGGTATACTACATGCTAAACCTGTGATGTGTCTTCTTGTTTCTCTTGTAGTATGCAAACAGAATATTGGAGAAGAGCACCCCACTATGCAATGGTAGAGAAAGTAATGCAGATAAGGTTCAAGATAGTGAGACAACCCTGTTGGTCTCCAAGAAAGATAATAAAAACGATCTTGTAGACAGTGAGAAAACCCCACAGTCCTGCGTTGATGTAGTGTTCGAGTTACTGGCCAGTACCGCTGGCACAAGCTCTTCGAACTCGCCGCCTGAATCACTTCCGCTTCTTCAGTCTCAGCTACAAGCTGAAAGGCATCAGTCAGCTGTGCTGCGGCAAGAAGCCGAAGGACTGAGGAAGTCCCTGCAAAATTCAGATGCGTACTTTCTTGTGCAACAGCAAGCGCTGGAGGATTTAAGCGCCAAACAAGAGAAAGTTAATAAGCTTGCTAAGCATCTTGCCAGCATTATGGGTACCCAGGATATTGTTTCTTAAACTCTTCTGAAGTGGTTTCAATTCTGGACTTGTTTTTGCTGCGACGTTTATATGCTACTGTGTTCCCTATATTTGCACTAGTGGTGAACTTTGATGCCTAGTGAATGTAATATGTGTAATAGCCGTGATAGCCTAGCATAAGTTGCTTGCTTATGTATTTCCTTGTTGTCTTATTTATTTGTTTGCTTATAGTCGGTGCAGATCTTTTTCTGCGGTTTGCTAGTGGCTGCAATAACCTATTTTTTAAAACTAGGCCACAATAACCATGGGCTAATATTTACTGTAGTGACACTGGGCCTCCTACGGGTCGTAGAAACAGTGGGCCTTCTACGGGCCATAGAAACAGTAGGCCTTCTACGGGCCGTAGAAACATTGGGCCTTCTACGGGCCGTAGAAACAATAGGCCTTCTACGGGCCGTATCATCAATGGGCCTTATACGGGCCGTATGATCGATTGGCCAAACATGGGCCAATAACAGGCCGCATTATGGCCGTAAACGGACTAGAGTTGGAATCGTCCATTCATGGGCCGACCATAACGGGCCATCGTTAATAGGCTGTATTTGATGACGCTATGAAAACGGCCCAATGTATTAACGGACCACAAACGGGCCGACTGTAACCACAGGCTAAATTTGGCCCACAAGAAGAAAATGACAGTAACGGGCCGTAAGTAAACAAATGCTCGAAACAAGCCCAAGAATAAACGGGCTCTGAGAAGGCCGAAAGATAACATGGGCTGGAAACGGCCCAACTGAATAACAAGCCCTTAATGGGTATAAAGTGATACACTGTTCATTACGGGCCAGTTTCACCACGGGCCGTTAATGGGTCTAAAGTGATACACTGTTCATTGTGGGCCAGTTTCACCACGGGCCGTTAATAGGCCAAGAGTTACATAGGGCCTCATATGGGACGAAATACGTCATGGGCCATATATGGGCCAGAAGTGAAAACGGGCTGGAATCATATTGGATGGCCCAGATGACGCTACTTGGCCTAATTAGGGTAGGGCGTAGCGGACCTTGGGTTAGCGGGATGTAAATGGGCTATATGCGAATAGGCCGTTAACAGGCTTTCCATGGGCCGGCCCGTCACCTTTTGACCAAGTCAAATGGGCTGGCCTTTTCACAGGAATGGGCCTCTGTTGGGCCGTGCCACGTGTCGACGTATCATAGGCCCCTTCTGTCCAATGAGTGGAAGACATTTGTCCCAACAATGAGCCGACATGTGTTTCCTCCAGCCAATGGCGATTTTACACGTGGAAAATCCCCATTGGTCGGGGCTGTTAACGGGTTATCGGATCCAAAACCCGACCCGATAGCTTAACGGAGTTCTGTTAGGTGGATGTCACGTGTTGGTCACCCTTGATGAAAGCACTTCTGTGACGCGCGATTTATCGTCATGGAAGTGGACACTTCCGTGATGATAATTTTGGTAATGTCATGGAACACTTCTACGACAGCACAGGTATGACTATCTTGATTCTGTCATAAATTTGTCATGGATGTACATGCATGACAAAAAACGCGACCTACTGTGACAAACACATATCATCATGGAAGTGCATTTTTTTTGTAGTGTAGAGAGACAACAGTTTATTGCAGATGAGATCAAGAAGCTTGAGGCAGCTGGTTTGGTTAGAGGAGTGCTACATTCCACTTGTCTAGCAAACCCAGTGGTGGTCCGAAAGGCAAACGGGGAGTGGAGGCTGTGCATGGACTTCACAGATCTCAACATGGCTTGCCCAAAGGACCCATTTCCCTTGTCGCGTATTGATCAGGTTGTGGATTCCACTTCAGGCTGCGATTTGTGCTCATTTCTGGATGCATACTCTGGATATCACCAGATCTTCATGTCCAACGAATATGATTAGAAGACGTAATTCATCACTCCACGTGGTACGTGCTGCTTTGTCTGCATGCCATTTGGATTAAAGAGTGTCGGGTCCACCTTTACAAGGGCAGTCCAGATTGGTTTTGAACCTCAGCTGCACAGAAACATTGAAGCTTATATGGATGACATTGTGGTTAAGACCAAGGACATAGCAACTCTTATCCAGGATTTGGAGGAGACATTTGCAAATCTGTGCAAGATCAACTTGAAGCTCAACCTGGAGAAGTGTGTGTTTGGCGTTCCATCCGGCAAGATGCTTGGTTACTTTGTGTCCCATTGGGGGATCGAAGCTAATCCCAACAAGATCAAGGCCATTGAGCAGATCCAAGTGCCAAGGACAGTTAAGGATGTGAGGTCCCTGACGTGACGTGTTGCCACGCTAAGCAGATTCATCTCCAAGTTTTCCGAGCCTGCCGTGTCGTTCTTAAATTTTTTGAAGAAGGCAGGTCCGATGAAGTGGACCCCCGAAGCAGATGCAGCTTGCAAGAGTTGAAGGCCTACCTATCCTCTCTGCCTACCTTGGTTGCTCCCAAACCCCAGGAGCCGCTACTATTATGCTTAGCAGCAACTAACCAATTGGGTAGTGCAGCCTTGGTAGCACATCGAGAAGTGGACAAGTCAGAGAGTGAGCAGAGACCGGCAGCGCTAGATAAGGATAAGGATAGCAGTGAGCAAGGCAACGAGGGCAACCCCGAGGACGTGGCAAGGAGGAAAGTTGTACAGTGCTCGGTGTACTTCGTCAGCTCCTTGCTAAAGATGGCTGGATCGAGTTACTCTCACATGTAAAAGTTAATTTTTGGTCTCGTCATGGCCTCAAGGAAACTGCGCCGCCACTTCCAAACCCATGAGATCATGGTTGTTACTTGTTTCCCATTGCAACGGATACTCCGAAACCTAGAGGCTACTGGCAGAATAGTGGAGAGGGCTTTGGACCTATCCAGCTTTGGTTTAAAGTTTGAAATCACATCAAATGTCTAGAGCAGGGCATTAGCACACTTTATTGCAGAATTGATGCCAACCCCTGATAAGGAAGTGACAGAGATAGTTGTCCCCGACAAGGAATCACCACAAGAATGGATTATGTATTGTGATGGTGCTTTTTCCCTGCAAGGTGCAGGGGCTGGTGTATTTCTTGTCACCCCCTCCGAGGAGCACTTGAAGTACGTCGTTCAAATGCACTTTGCCCGGGAAGAAGCAACCGACAATACAACAGAGTATACAGGGCTCCTTGTCGGGCTCAGGATTGCAGCAGAATTGCGAATTAAGAAGTTGATCATTCGGGGAGATTCACGGCTGGTGGTGAGACAAGTCAACAAGGATTATCAAAGTCCATTGATGGAGGCATACATCAAGGAAGTGAGAAGATTGGAGTAGCACTTTGATGGATTGCAAACATAGCACATACCCCATGCAGAAAACAACATAGCCGACCATCTGTCAAAGTGTGATGTGAAGAAGCTTCCTGTGGAACCAAGAACTTTTGTTCTCCATCTTACTCAACCCTTTGTATCCCCAACAACAATGGCACGAAGAAGGAGAAAGTTGGACACCGGTAAGCCTCTCCCGGTAGAGCCGTCTGCTCCCGGCAGAGACCCTGCCGGAAACAACTCCTACAGCCTGCCGGACCACCCCCTCCAGCCAGGCCCATGGACCCTGCGCACGAGGTTGGTACTCCCACAGCAGAGGAGGTGCTGTTAGTCCTCGTTGCCGAGCCCAGGCTCCAACTTGGGCAAGGCACCTTGTGTGCTTCCTCCAAACCGGAGAGCTTCCCGGCGACCAAGACGAGGCTGAAAAAGTAGCCCGGAGGGCCAGTATGTAGCAGTTTCTCGATGACACTCTATACAGAAGGTGGCCCAACTATGTGAAATTGAAGTGTGTCTACCGGGAAGAAGGAAAGGAACTGCTAGCTGAGATACACAAAGGAATGTGCGGCTCCCACATTGGATCAAGGGCATTAGTTGGGAAAGCATTCCGACAAAACCCACCTGCCTGCCCAAGCGCTTCAGACAATCCCTCTATCATGGCCATTTTTGGTCCGGGGGCTTGATATTCTGGGCCCCTTCCCCCGAGCAATCAGGGGCTTCAAATTCTTGTTCGTTGTTATCGACAAGTTTACGAAGTGGCCAAAAGTGACTGCCGTGAGAAAGGTGACTGCCCACTCAGCTATCAAGTTCTTGAAAGATCTGGTGTGTCATTTTGGAGTTCCGACAAGGATCATCACCGACAACGACACCCAGTTCATGAGCTGCGCCTTCATGTAATATGTTCATGCCCTCGGATGCAAAATTCATTTGCCTCCGTGGCACACCCCCGAGCAATGGACAAGCTGAGAGGGCGAACACTAAAGTGTTCCGTGGACTCAAGGCAAGAACCTTTGATACGCTACAGAAGCACAGCAGGCAGTGGATCGAGGAGTTGTCGGTAGTTCTCTCGTCCCTCAGAGCGACACCAAAACCGAGCTACTGGGTAGACTCCCTTCTCCCTGGTCTATGAGGTAGAAGCAGTTATCCCCATGGAAATCATTTATGGGTCGCCTCAAGTACTTGCCTACGATGAAGTAGTGCAAGATCAGCACTTGCGTGACGACGCTGTGCTATTTGAGAAGAATCGTCTCTGGGCTGTTGCGCATGCTGCACGCTACCATCAAGCCCTGCGTCGCTGTCATAGCCGCAGGGTTCATGCCTAGTGTTTTGAGGAAGGTGACCTTGTCCTTAACCATGTTCAGTCCGCCAAGGGTACACAAAATTTATCACCAAAGTGGGAAGGCCCTTACCGGGTAGTATGAGTCACGAGACATGGTGAAGTCCGTCTAGAGACTGGAGATGGCACTTAGTTGCAAAACTCATGGAATATTGAGCATCTCCGCAAGATCTACCTGTAGGGAGCGAGGCTGTCGGGCCCTGCCCGGTAGCTACCCAATTGTACATGCCTTGCCTCAGCTGCATGTAACCCCTTGTACAAAGCCGGGGCGATGACCCCATGTAAGAGAAAATGAAAAAGTGCTATAGGGGGGCCCCAACCTAGACTACATGCATGCATGAGCATTCCAGATCACTGCATAAGCATTTCATGAGAATTTGCATATGCAAATAGATAGGATCACATCCTGCATTTATTCTCATCTGCATGAAGCTGTAGGTTCCTACCGTGAACTTGGCTTCGACAAGGAGTTGAGAAGATTGCCGGACACTATGATCCTCGGCAAGCCAAACAAATAAGTTCTACCTCTTGTCCATTCGTGTTCTGTAAGCTATAACTTATGCATTCGAAAAACTCGCCACTCTTTTTAAAATTAGGTGCTCCCATCCCTGACTCGAACGTTGCTTCGGTCAGAATGGTCGCAGTGGCGTTTGGTAAAAAGAAGTTGGCGGGGGGCTGGTCCTTTTGTCTGTAACCCGATAGATGTGGCTCTCTGGCAGACGAAAAGGATGTCGGCAAGGTAGCCTGCCGGGAAAACTCATTTATTTACACTAAGAGGCATCTCACCTCTGCATGGACATATACATGCACGGGTTCTCGGCAAGGTTTATCTTTTTCACTAACTTGCTGATACAAGTACAAGTATTACAGAACACAAACATGGACTCGAGAGATTACATTATTTGAATTAAAATTTGGCAAGTGCCTACGGGTTCAAGATTGAAAAAAATATAAGTGCCCCGTAAACCCCTCTTCCTCTCTCTCATACTAGGTAGTGCGGTGGGAAGGGAAGAGGACGGGCGACGTGCTGGCTCAACCCCACCGCATCCTTTTCAGGAACTAACGGGCACAACTTGAGAAGATTGGGAGTGGCGAGGCTGCGAAGGAGGGAGACGTGTAGAGCACCTTAACGGCCCCCTGGTCACCACTCCCGGGACCTGACAGGGAGCTCCAGCACAGGCATCGGCGGAGAAAGATGCCAGGGCCGGTCGAAGCCTCCTGAGGGAAGCAAAAGCGCCAAGGGGACAAGCCCTTTCCCGGCAGCCAGAAGAAATGGTGATTACGGCACTGGGGAAAGGGGGGAGAGCCAGACAGACAGGCAGCAGGTCACCAGTACGAGACAAACACATTTATGCAGGCGTGCTCATACTGGACGGCCTGCCTCCCGTCTTGTCCTTCTCCCCTGGCTTCGCCTTCATCAACGTTGTTCCGGGGAAGGACCAAGACTCCAATATGGCACCCTCCATGGAGAGACAGCTAATGGCCAAGACGACCAAGGGGCTTGAGGCGCACCGCTCCCCTCCTTGGTGGGCAAGAAGGCACGCCTCTCATGAACATCAACCCCAGTCCTGAGGAGAGGGACCGTACTGGGATTTCCAATGGTCCCAAGCCCTTCACCTCGGACTTGGACCAAGCTCACTCCCCGGGCGCTAACACCGTCGCTCGACTTCATCAACCCAAAGCTCAGACCCGGGGGCCAGTCCCGGGCTCTCCCTTCCAGCATATCCAAGACGGAGCAAGGCAGAGGAGAACAAGAATGCAGATGAATGCCTCCACTCCTGCCCCGCTCTTCCTTTTATAGGCAAGCAGGGGGCTGGGTGTTGGTTCCGTAATGGGTAACCACCGCCCTCCTCCATCAATTCAAGGAACCCGAGCCCTCACCATTATGCTCTCCCACACCACGCGCCTCCGTTACCTACCCCGCGCGATGCATGCAACATACGTGGCTAAGGATAAGGGCGTGGTGGGAAGAGTGAATTGGCCATTTCTACCCCGTGCATTAAAGTCATTCACGGGCCATTACTGGAGCGGCCCCACCACTTTTGGATTTACACGACGCACGGGGATACCGGAAACTGGCTGGAAATCAAAACTGATCAAGAAGCTAAGAAGATATCAAGAGACCAGCCTCTTGAGACGCTTGGCAGCGCGTTCGGGGAAGGCCCGGGGGCTTCTGTTGGTACAACAAACCCTGGGTCTGTTGTCCTGACTGTGCACAGGCACAAGATCAAGATTAAAGCGACAACCCAATATAGGCTACAAGAAGCTAAGAAAATTGAAAGGACCAACAAGCAGATCAGAGGGACCAAGACTAAGCCAGAAAAGCAAGACATCATCAAGAGAGAGGCCTCCTTTGCCGGGCAGGCGAGCCTGGCAAGGGGAGATCCCACCCCCAGAAGAAGATGACCAAGGCATCCCGGTAGGACCTGCCGGGCTTGCGGAGGCCAAATCACCTCACTGACCACGAGTCATGTCGTCAGTCAGTGCGGTGTCAAGCCACAGAGTAATTAAGTGGTAGCTATTCACCACATGGCAGCCCCTTTCTACCAAGAAAACCAATAGGTGAAACCCGTCCTATGACGTGTCAGATGATCAGGCGTGGAGCTGGCAAGATGGACCGGCAAGCCTTGCAGGGCAACCAACGACGTGACGTTAAGCAATGCATTTTATGTGCCCTGTCAGCCTGCTGAGTTAGGTATGATAGCACTATTTGTTATCTTATCAGTGTCTAATGACTGATTTGCCACTGTGGTGACCCCTTAACCTATAAAGGGAGGCCCATGGCAATGATAGAAGTGGTTCGCCAGGTTAGAGGGTTGGATAACTCACACCCCCATATGCGCGTAGTCGCAGCCACCCTGAGGAAACCCTTGCCGGGCAAGTGTATGACACTCCACCACCACATTTCCACCATCAATCCACCAAAGAAGGAGTAGGGTTTTATGCCTCGCGGCGGCCTGAACTAGGTAAAACTACCCGTGTGATCTCTGCCATGCTGCCTCACGTTCGTATGCTCTTTTTGCAACGCGACTCCCCCCTACCAAACCAGCATGGGCCCATCCTGGTCCCATAGGTGGACGTGGTTTCCCGCGACACCATAGAGGGGGACAACCATGAACTTGGCGAGCGCAGGCGCGCCCAACAGCATGTGGTATGCTTGACAAGTCCACCACCTTGAACCAGGTAGGCTCTCGCCAAAAATGATCGCTCGTGCCAAATAGGACGTCAAGCCGGATCTGGCTATGTGAGAGCAGGAGAGACCTGGCACGATGCCGTGAAACACCATTCAGGATTGCTCCAGATGCTTGGCCTCAATGCCGAGCTTGGTCATGGTGTCGCGGTACAGGATGTTAATGTTGCTGCCGCCATCTATGACGGTGTTCACCTCCTGCCGGAGCAGGCACTCGCTTCGCTTGTCGTCACCAAAGCTGGTGGACAACATAGCTTGCATTTTGGTCAAGGTAGAATTCGTCGCGCTTGGCGCCGTTTGCCGGTGGAGGGGACGGAGGCAGAGGCGACTGCCCCGCACCCAGAGCTGGAGCTGGAGCCGACGGGATGTCGCCCCTCATGATGCGCTTGGTGATGGCGTATTACCGAAGCATATCCTCGAAACTCATGGCGGGTTGCTATGCTATCTTGCCGGTTCTAGGGCGCTTGCTGGCCGGCTCAGCCCCGGGCGCCCGGTCGGCTGCTCGATGAGGTAGTTGTCGTAGCGGGGAGCCTGCTTCTCGGCCATGTGCTGGTTGTTCTGCTGGCTGATACATCTCCAATGTATCTATAATTTATGAAGTATTCATGCCATGTTTACAATAATTTTATATAGTTTTGGTATGATTTGCATGGAACAAACCCAGATTGACATTCTTTTCAGCAGAACTACCATGGTGTTGTTATTTGTGCAGAAATGAAATTTCTCCAAATGAGCTGAAATTTTTTGATGATCTTTTTGGAACAAAAGAGACCCCTGAAGCTTCGTGGAAGGACCAGAAGGTGAAGGAGTAGGGGACAAGACACCGGGGCACGCCAGGGTGTCCAGGTGCACCCCGGTGGGTTGTGCTCACCTCGAGGCCCATCTTCACATGAAACCGACGCCAAAAATCCTATAAACATCGAATCCCCCAGAAATAACACTAGATCAGAAGTTTCGCTGCCGCAAGCCTTTGTAGCCCCGAAAAACAAATCTAGACCCGATTCCGGCACTCCGCCGAAGGCGGAAATCATCGCCGGTGGCCATCTTCATCACCCCGGTGGCCACCATGATGAGGAAGGAGTAGTCCACCCCGGGGCTGAGGGTTTGTACCAGTAGCTATGTGTTTAATCTATCTCTCTCTGTCTCTCGTGTTCTTGATGGCACAATCTTGATGTATCGGGGGCTTTGTTAATATAGTCGGATCATATGGTTTTCCTCCCTCTATATCTTGTTGTGATAAACTGAGTCTTCCCTTTGAGATTTATTTTTATTGGATTGAATATTTTTATGGATTAGAGAGCACTTGATACATGTCTTGCATATGAATACCCATGGCGACAATGGGGTATTATATTGATTCACCTCATATATGTTTCGGCAATCAACTCGCCGATCCCCTAGGTGACATTGGGGTAATCTATGCATAGGGGTTGATGCACATTTTCGTCCTTGTTTCTCCAGTAGAAATCTTGGGGCACTCTTTGAGGTTCTTTGTGTTGGATCGAGTATTATGAATCTGAAATTGTTTGATGTGTATCATATAATTAACTCATGGTTACTTGTGGTGACATTTGTGTATCTATGTGACACTAGAGTTGGTTGATGCGTATCATATGGTGTTATTTTAGTCGAACTCTTGGATAGATCGAATGGAAAAAATAAACTTGTGTTATTTTAGTACGAACTCTTGAATAGATCGAACGGAAACAATAACTTTAAGGTGGTTTCATACCCTACAAACAATTTCTTCTTATGTTCTCTGCTAGATAAGAACTTTGGAGTGATTCTTCATCACATGTAGAGGGATGGTTATGTGATCCAATTAGATTACCACTGTTGAGATATTGTACTAGCGAAAGTATGGACCCTAGGCCTCATTTTCAAGCATTGCAGTACTATTTGTGCTCACATCCATCATTGCTACCTTGTTGTTTTTATTTATTCAGATTAAAAAAATTCTACCATCCATATTACACTTTTATCACCATCTCTTTGCTGAACTAGTGCACCTATACAATTCGCCATTGTATTGGGTGCATTGGGGACACAAGAGACTCTTTGTTATTTGGTTGCAGGGTTGTTTGAGAGAGACCATCTTCATCCTACACCTCCCACGGATTGATAAACCTTAGGTCATACACTTGAGGGGAAATTGCTACTGTCCTACAAAACTCTGCGCTTGGAGGCCCAACATGAGTCTACAAGAATAAATTTGCATAGTAGACATCACTGACAGCTGCTGTCCCATGCGGCTTGGTGGATGGTGTCGGCAATGCTTTGCCACCTTGATCCACCTCTACTTGGATCTTCATGGCGGAGTAGGGCGTGGCATACTTGTCCTCCGTGACCATGAGCGCGACCATTGTGGTCGTCTCAGAGCGCAGTAGCTTGTGCTTGAGGAGCGCGGCGATGGTGGTCTGCTCACAAATTACTGAATAGCTTGGACTTCATGGACCCCCTCGTAGATGTTCCGGAGCTCGGTCCAGCGTGCGAGGTACTCGAGACCGGTTTTGCTCGGCCCCTGCACGCACATGGCGAGCTAACTGGGCCGGCATGGACACTTGTAGGTGCTGGTGAAGTTGCAAACAAAGGTCTGCTCGAAGTCAACCCATGAGTTGACGCTGCTAGCCAGCAGACTGTTCAGCCATCTCTGGGCTGAGCCCTGGAGCATGAGCGGGGCGTAACGTACGGCCAGGTGTCAGTTTATTCCCGTGATGCCAATGGCGGTGGTGTAGTCGATGAGCCAGTCCTCCGGCTTGACAGCCACGTTGTACTTGGGGGTGTCGCGGGGAAGCGTGAATCCTTTTGTGAAGGGCTCATCCCGGATGCATGAGCAGAAAGAAGCTGGACCGACCACATTGTCCTCCTCTAGCTCAAGGGAGAGGCTAAGCTGCTCGATGCAGTGACGGCGTCAGTGTCATCGATGCTGTGCAGGCCCAACCGGCTTGCGACCGAGCCGCGGGTAGCGGGGTGGGCTGAAGCAGGATGGCAACGCCGACCGGATTGCATGGGAGGGTCCTGCCGGCACCGGTATCCTCGAGTCGGCTCGTTTCCCAGGTCATCACCAGCCGTCAGGGCACGGTTGTGCCGTGTCCGTGTCGCACCGGAATGAGCTTGGTTGGGGGCGGAGAAGATGCCGTGTTCGGCTAGTCGGGGTCATTGGTACGTGATACGTCCATTTTGCATCATGTTTACCTACCGTTATTTATAATGTATTTATGCATAATAATGTTTTTTGGAGTAATTCTAATGCCTTTTCTCTCATTATATGCAAGGTTCATAGAAAGAGGGAGAATTCCGGCAGCTATAAATCTTAACCTGAAAAAGCTACGTCAGGCCACCTATTCTGCACAACTCCAAATGAGGTGAAACTTCACGAGGAATTTTTATGGAACAAATAAGAAATAATGGACCAAATAACTACCGGAGGGGCCCCACCTGGTGAGCACAAGACACCAGGGTGCGCCAAGCCCCCCAGGCGCGCCCTGGTGGGTTGTACTCAGCCCAGCCCACCTCCGGTGCCCATCTTCTAGTATATAAGTCATCTTGACTTAGAAGAAATAAGCGGAGTACTTTCGGGATGGAGAGCGGCCGTCTTGAGGCGGCACTTGGGTAGGAGCACTTTTGCCCTCCGACGGAGCAATTCCACCGGGGGATCTTCCCTCCCGGGAGGGGGGGGGGGATCATCGTCATCATCATCACCAACAAGTCTCCCATTTTGGGGAGGGAAATCTCCATCAACATCTTCAACAACACCATCTCCTCTAAAACCCTAGTTCATCTCTTCAGTTCAATCTTTGTACTGGAACTATAGATTGGTGCTTGTGGGTAACTAGTAGTGTTTATTACATCTTGTATTTTATTACTATATGGTTTATTTGGTGGAAGATTATATGTTCAGATCCATTATGCTACTTAATACCCCTCTGATCTTGATCATGATTATCATTTGTGAGTACTTACTTTTGTTCTTGAGGTCAGGGGAGAAATCTTGTTGCAAGTAATCATGTGAATTTTATATGTGTTCGATACTTTGATGGTATGTATGTTGTGATTCCCTTAGTGGTGTCATGTGAACGTCGACTACATGACACTTCACCATATTTGGGCCTAAGGTAATGCATTGTGGAGTAGTTATTATATGATGGGTTGCGAGAGTGACAGAAGCTTAAACTCTACTTTATGCGCTATTCCGTAAGGGACTGATTTGGATCCAAAAGTTTAATGTTATGGTTAGAATTTATTTTTAGTACTTTTATCATAGTTGTGGATGCTTGCAAGGGGGTTAATCATAAGTAGGAGGTTTGTTCAAGTAAGAACATCACCTAAGCGCCGGTCCACCCACATATCAAATTATCAAAGTAGCGAGACACAAGTCAAACCAACATGATGAAAGTGACTAGATGAAATTCTGGTGTGCCCTAAAGAACACTTTGCTTATCATAAGAGAGCGTTTTTGCCTGTCCTTTGCCTAAAAAGGATTGGGCTACCTTTCTGCACTTTTCTTACCATTACTATTACTTGCTCATTATAAATTATCTTGCTATCAAACTACTCATTTCTTATAATTTCAGTGCTCGCGGACATTACCTTGCTGAAAACCGCTTGTCATTTCCTTCTGCTCCTCGTTGGGTTCTACACTCTTACTTATTGAAAGGACTACGATTGAACCCCTATACTTGTGGGTCATCAACGCTCTTTTCTGGCGCCGTTACTGGGGAGTGAAGCGCTCTTGGTAAGTGGAAATTGGTAAGGAAAAATTATTTCTGCGTGCTGAAATTTATTGTCACTTGTTACTATGGAGAACAATCCTTTGAGGGGTTTGTTCGGGGTATCTTCACCTAGATCGGAACCACAATTAGTTTCCCCTCAACCTATTGCACCTATTGAAAATAATGAATATGAAATTCCTTCAGGTATGATAGAACAACTGCTAGCTGATCCTTATGCAGGAGACGGAACCGAACATCCTGATCTGCACTTGATATATGTGGATGAAATTTGTGGATTATTTAAGCTTGCAGGTTTACCAGGAGATGAAGCTAAGAAGAAGGTTTTACCATTATCTTTGAAGGGAAAAGCATTGGCATGGTATAGGCCATGCGATGATATTGGATCTTGGAATTGGAATCGGTTGAAATTGGAATTCCATCAAAAAAATTATCCTATGTTTCACGGGAAACCACGGCCACCTATGGGACTAGGAGGCCCCTTGTTTCGGCAGGGGGACGTCGCATTGCACAAAGAGCAGACGAGCGTGAGGCAGCACAACAGAGATTACGCGGGCAGTTTTACCTAGGTTCGGGCTGCTGCGAGGCATAAAACCCTACTCCTGCTTTTGGTGGATTGATGGTGGAAATGTAGTGGTGGAGCGCAGTACACTTGCCCGACAAGGGTTGCCTCAGGGCGGTAGCGACTACGCGCATATGGGGGTGTGAGTTATCCAACCTTCTGACCTCCTCTACATTTGCCAAGGGCCTCCTTTTATAGAACAAGGGGTCAACACAGTGGCAAAGTAGTCATTATGCAGTGATATGATAGAAAACAGTGTTAACCTAACTCTGTAGGCTGACAGGGCGCATTAAATGCACCGCTCAATGTCACATCATTGGTTACCCGACATGACTTACTGGGCTATCTTGCTAGCTCCATGCCTGCTCATCTGACACATTGCAGGACGGGTGTCATCTGTGGGTCTTCTGGTAGAAAGGGGCTGCCATGTGGCGAATGGCTGCCACTTAATAACTCTGTAGCTTGACACTGCATTGATCGACGACGTGGGTCATGGTAAAGTGGTTGGTGAGGTGATTTAGCCTCCGCAAGTCCCGGCAGGCCCTGCCATGATGCCTTGGTCATCTTCTTCTAGGGGTGGCCTCGTCCCTTTCCGAGCTAGCCTACCCGGCAAAGGAGGCCTTTCTCTTGAGGATATCTTGCTTCTCTGGCTTGGTCTTGGTCCCTCTGATCTGCTTGTTGGTCCATCGAATCTCTTGGTTTCTTTAACTCTGTCTTGTGTTGGTGCTTCAATATTGGTTTCGTGCCTGTGCACAGTCAGGGCAACAGTCCTAGGGTTTGTTGCACCAACAGAAGTCCTAGGGCATTGTCGGGGTAGGGCCTAATAAGTGCACAAGCAGAGTTGCCAAAGAGGCTGGTCTCTTGAGATCTTCTTTGCTTCTTTGTTAGTCTTTATTTTAGGCAAGTTTCTGGTTTCCCCACATGCCGTGTAAAGCCAATAGTGGTGGGGCTGCTCCAGTAATGGCCCGTGAATGACTTTAATGCACGAGGTAAAAACTGCCAATTCACTCTTCCCACCACGCCCTTCTCCTAAGCCACGTACGCTGCATGCATCGCACGGGGTAGGTAACGGAGGCACGTGGCACGGGAGAGCATTAAGGCGGGGGCCTAATCATCTTGAGTTGGTGGAGGAGGGAGGTGGTCGCCTGTTGAGGGAGCGGCTCCCCTCCCCGACCCATCTATAAAAGGAGGGGTGGACGAGGGTGGAGTCTTCCCTTCTCGCTTTCTTCTTCTCCTCCGTCTTCTATTGCCACTGGTTATGTTGAAGGGGAGAGCCTGGGGCCAGCTCCGGGCTCTTGGTTGGGGCGAGTGCCGCCAACTGCCTGTGCTGGCGCTCGGGGAGTGAGCCTGGTCCTTGTTGTGATCGATCTCCTAGTTCCTTCGAAGCTTGGCCTGGAGGCGGGGCTGTACATCGTTGGTAATCCTAGCACTGCCCCTCCCAGAAGTCTTGGTGCCGATGTAGACGAGAGGTGTGCCTTCCTTCCCGCCAAGGTGGGGAGCGGTGCGCCTCAAGCCCCTTCACCGTATTTGTCGCTCGCCATCTTCCCGGAGGGGATGCTGGGTTGGAGTCCTAGCATTCTCCGGCAGTGGTTGTGACGGAGAGAAAACGAGGGAAGGCGGAGGTAGAAGGCGGTGGAGGGTCAGGTCGGAGTATGATGGCATGGATGCCTTCGCCTCCGACCGACGACCTACCGCCTCATCTTCCGTCCTTCCCTTCCCACCCCTGCACCATCATCACCGGCCTCTTTGGGATATAGCCGGGGAGGGATACTCTCTTGGCGCCTTCACCTTTCCTCCAGTGATCTCCCGACCGAGCCCCTGCGGATGACCCCGCCAGGGCTCGAGTCGGGTCTTCTCTCTAGTGATGGCGACCGGGGGTGCGTCACCCACTCCTACGATTCTCCTCCACACATTCGCCAGGCCCGGTCTCGTTCGACCACCTCCAGGTAGGCTGCGAAGGGAACGGATGGGTTCTCACCCAGACATTTTTCTCATCTTTTCCTCCTTCCACCGAAGTGCCTGGGGGAGGGAAAACAATAAGAGGAGATCACGAGGCACTTCTCTTTTCTTAATCTTAAATCAGTAGGCACTTACCAATTTTTAATTCAAATAATATAATCTCTCGAGTCCATGTTTGTGTTCTATAATGCCAGTACTCGTATCAGCATGTTCATGAAAAAGATAACCTTGCCGGGAACCCATGCATGTATATGTCCATGTAGAGGCGAGATGCCACTTTAATGTAAATAAACGAGTTTTCCCGGCAGGCTATCTTGCCAGTCCCCTTTTAGTCTTGCGGAGAACCACATCTGATGTGCTACAAACAAAGGGACCAATCCCGCTAACTTCCTTTTAGCAAAGGCCACTACGACAATTTTGACCGAAGCAACATTCGACTCAGGGATGGGAGCAACTAGTCTGTCGGGCAATCTTCTCAACTCCTTGTCGAAGCCAAGTTCACGGCAAGAACCTGCAGCTTCATGCAGATGAGAATGAATGCATGATCCAATCCTATTTATATGCATGTGCAAATTCTCATGAAATGCTTGTGCAATGATCTTGGACTGCTCATGCATGCAGTCTAGGTTGGGGTCCCCGCTATAGCGCTACTTTATTTTATCTTGCACGGGCTCATCGCCCTGGCTTTTTACAAGGGGTTACATGCAGCTGAGGCAAGGCATGTACAAATTGGTGGCTATCGGGCAGGTCCTGAAAGCCGCGCCTTACGGGTAGAACTTGCGGGGATGCTCAATATTCCATGAGTATTGGAACTGAGTGCCATTTCTGGTCTCCGGACGGACTGCGCCAGGTCTGATAACTCGTACTACCCGGTAAGGGCATTCCCACTTTGGTGACAACTTGTTTGTACCCTTGGCGGACTGAACACGCCTAAGGAAAAGGTCACCTTCCTCAAAACATCGGGCATGAACCCTGCGGCTATGATAGCGATGCAGGGCTTGCTCACAGCATGCAGCACACGTAGCAGCCCGGAGACGGTCCTCCTCGAGTAGCACAGCGTCGTCACGCTAGTGCTGATCTTGCACTACATCATAGGCAAGCACTCGACCCGACCCGTAAATGAGTTCCATGGGGATAACTGCTTCTGCCCCGTAGACCAGGGAGAAGGGAGTCTTCCCAGTAGCTCGTTTTGGTGTCATTCTGAGGGACCAGAGAACTACTGACAGCTCCTCAATCTACCGCCTGTGGAGCCTCTGTAGTGTATCAAAGTTTCTTGTCTTGAGTCCACACAACACTTTAGCGTTTGCCCTCTCAGCTTGTCCATTGCTCCAGGGGTGTGCCACACGGGTGAATGAGTTCTTGCATCCGAGGGCATGAACATATTGCATGATGGAGCAGCTCGTGAACTGGGTGTCATTGTCGTTGATGATCCTAGCCGGAACTCCAAAACGACACACTAGATCTTACAAGAACTTGATAGCTGGCTGAGTAGTCACCTTCCTCATGGCAGTCACTTTTGTCCACTTTGTAAAGTTGTCGATGGCAACGAGCAAGAATCCAAAAACCCCGATTGCTCGGGGGAAGGGGCCAGGCTATTGAGCCCCCACACCGAAAATGGCCATGATAGAGGGATTCTCTGAGGCGCTTGGGCAGGCAGGTGGATGTTCTTGGAATGGAACAGGCAGGCTTCGCACTTGGTCACTAGCTCGACCGCATCTTAGAGGGATGTGGGCAAATATAATCCTTGTCGGAATACTTTCCCAACTAATGCCCTTGATCCAATGTGGGAGCCGCACATGCCTTTGTATATCTCAGCCAGCAGTTCCTTTCCTTCTTCCCGGCACACGCACTTCAATTTCACACCGTTGGGCCTCCTTCTGTACAGAGTGTCATCGACAAAACTGATACATACTGGCCCTTCGGGCTACTTTTTCATCTTCGTCTTGCTCCCCAGGAAGCTCTCCGGTTTGGAGGAAGCTGACAATGTGCCTTGCCCAAGTTGGAGCCTGGGGCTCGGCAACGAGGACTAACGGCACCTCCTCCGCTGTGGGAGCACATGCCTCACATGCGGGGTCCATGGGCCCGGCTGGAGGGGGTGGTCCGTCAAGCTGGGAGGAGTTGTTTCTTGCAAGGTCTCTGCCGGGAGCGGACAACTCTCTTGGGAGAGGCTTGCTGGTGTCCACCTTTGTCCTTTTTCGGTCCATTGTTGCTGGGGATATGGAGGACTAAGTAAGATGGTGACCAAAAGTTCCTGGTTCCATAGGAAGCTTTTGCCTACCACACTTTGACAGATAATCAGCTATGCTGTTTTCCGCATGGAGTACGGGCTCTGTTCGCAATCAGTCAAAGTGCTCCTCCAATCTTCTCACTTCCTTGACATCTGCCTCCAACAATGGACTTTGATAAATCCTTGTTGACTTGTCTCACCACCATCTGTGAATCTCCTCCAATGATCAACTTCTTAATTTCCAATTCAGCTGCAATCATGACTACAAAAAAGACACATCCATGAGATTTTGGGCCGAATGATTTTTTTTCCTGTCATACTTATCAAACTTCTATGACGATAATTGTGACAAAAACCCGGTATCATCATAGATGTGGTGGGCTCCTACTTCTATGGTAAAAACTCATGACAGAAAATGGGATTTTCGTCTTGGGCGGGCCGGAGACGCAGCTGCATTACATTCTTTGGGCCGTCCATGACAGAAAAAACCATGGTAGAAGCGAGGGCGAGGAAAATATCGGGGTGTTCCCGGTTACGGTGGGTGGTCGGGTCCGAGCGGTGCATGGAGGTTTGCGCGTTTCTCTCATACACGCACACGCGTGGGTGCGAGGCATTTGGCTTTAACTGAACTCAAGCGAAGCATTCGCCTACTGAACCCGAGCAATTGCACTGCAGGCTATGCGTTACTGAACCCGAGTGATCGATTGATGGCTGTTAACTAAACCCGATCGAGCGATTCCTTCGCTACTGCCGCTAACTGAAGTCAATTGATGCTGCCTCTAGATGAACAGTGAGCTTTGTTGGGAGGCTTTGGATGAATATTTCTTGGTGGGGGTTGGATGAATAGGACCCCATGGTGTTGCCGCTGGATGAACAGGACCCTGATCGATCGAGCCGGTTGGTCGTGGATGAACAGGACCGCGTGGAGGGCTGGATGAATAGGACCCCGTGGAGGGAAGGTTGAACAGTAGTCGGTGGATGGCTGGATAAATAGTAGCCCATGGAGGGGTGGTTGAACAGGACCCCGTGGAGAGGGCTGGGTGAACAGTAGCCGATGGAGGAGCGCGCGGTGGAGGCTGGATGAACAGGAGCCCGTGGATGAACAGTTGCAGGTGGAGGTTGGAGGAGGTCGACGGTGGATGAATAGTAGCCCGTGGAGGCTGGAGGAGGTCGACGGTGGAGATGACCAGTATCCCGTGGAGTCTCGTTTCGCGGTACGCCACACCCCTCACGATGAACAGGACCCCCGTTTCGACCGTAGAGCTGCAACACAAGTTCGTTTCCTCCGTTTTGCGGTACGCCACACCCCTCCTGATCAACAGGATCTCGTTTCGCCTGTGGCCGGTCGAACACACGGTCGTTTCCTCCATTCTGCGGTAGGCCAGGCCTCGTTTCCATCGGCTGTTCCAACTAAGCCCTCCCGATGAACACGACGACACAGTTTCTCCATTCCGAACCAGCCATGTATACGAGCCATGGCGGTACATATGCGCGAGTAGGCGTTCGAGACCCCTCCCGTATGTACGTACGTGGCCGTATTTTCTTTCATGCACCCCGGCCGATGTACGTACGTGTACATGCAACGTGCGCGCCTCTACTATGACACGTGCATGCCTCTACTACGACATGTGCGCGCCTCTACTATGACACGTGTGCGCCTCTACATCGACCAGCATGTGCGTACATGTTCGCGACCAGAATGACAATGCTACGTACGCTTCGACCAGGTGGGTCCCGACTGTTAGACACTTCCTTGCGTGCAAAGATGTAGCTGGTGGGTCTCAGCAGTCTGGGGGCAAATCGTTTTTTCCTTGTAATTATGATGCACTTCCTTGCGTGCGAAGATGTAGCTGGTGCGTCCCAGCAGTCAGGGGGAAATGTTTTTTTCGTGAAATACGGTGGCCTGTCTGGTGGGTCCCTGCTATCAGGTGGAAGAATCATTATTTTGCGCGTAATAAGGACGCACATCCTTGCTGCTGCTGTGGACCCAGCTGTCAGCCTCTCCACGTATAGTCCACTTCCGATGGATGTCGTTCATTGACCATGTTGACCACGCCGCGCCGAGACCAGCAGGGCTGTTGACGATGGTGAGGCCTAGGATGGGAACGACCTGGAGCCAGGGAAGACTCCGCAATTGTTTCCCACCCAAAGGGGAGTACGAGGGTTTACTGGTTCATCTGCCGTCACCGGACAATAACAGCTGGTGTGGGTGAGTACAAGGATGGCTAGGCCAGTGATGGGAGTTCGGTGGGGCGGTGAGGCCTGCGTGGCAGCATAGTCGGCCGCGGGAGGAGGGAGCAGGCAGTCCCGCCGACGCTTGTTTGAGCGGCTGGAGCAAGAAGAGCAGAGACTGAAGAAGCCGACGGCCATTGGATGGACATCCAACAGTCATTGCTCTCGTGTGTTGACTAAGTTGACACGGCGTTTCGTCTGCGTCAACCTTTTTTTAGGAAAGCATACGCGTCAAAATGTAGTAGGTGCACAAGTCAGCCTCAGATTTGTGGAAAACAACATAAACCCCATCTTCCATTCTTTCTAATAATTTACATCCCATTTTCTAATTCTTAAGAAATTTTTTGGAGCCCATCTTCTTTTTGTTAGCATTACACTCCATATTGTGGCCATGGTTAAAAATTATATGAAATCTTGCATATTTCGGTGGGATAAACTATTTTTAATGCCGAAATATCGAGTCACATTCAAACTATTTTGAAAAAAAAATTATATAAATATAAAATCCAAATAATTGTCCA
Organism: Triticum dicoccoides; assembly: GCF_002162155.2. NCBI lineage: Eukaryota > Viridiplantae > Streptophyta > Magnoliopsida > Poales > Poaceae > Triticum > Triticum dicoccoides. Next base: position 150,214,432 of record NC_041387.1, on the reverse strand, counting down.
CGCATAAAAATCAATGGAATTTAAAATCTTTTAATGAAAAAATTGAAACTAATTCCCTGTTTGATGTGTTTTAAAAATGTACAACCCTTTTCTGGGCAAACCATATGAAACTCTCCTCGTCTTGAAAGATTTGCAACCCAGCAGGGCTGATAAGGCAAGTAGGCCTCGTTTAAGTATTTCTTTAAAAAAATGGAACTGGGCTAGCCATTTTCCGCAAGAAAAAAACACAATTGGGCTCATGATGTGGTAAACATAAATAAAACCCTCGCTAGATGGGCCACAGCCCACGCACAGCCCCGTTGTTACCCTGATCTGTTGCTAAAACTAGTATAAATAACAATTGCTTGTTCCTTCAAAAACTGCGCAACCTGCTGGGTCCCTGGTGTCAGCTGCTCGTAGTGTAATTCTCTCGTTTATTGACTACGTTGACAATGGCGTGAGCCCCAGATGTCCAACCATTAGGAGGAACCATTTTTTTGGGCTTGTAATAACAAGGCACTTGCCTACTACCATGATGTTGGTGGGTCCCTACTGTCATCCTCTCCATGTATAGTCATCTCCTTGTTCCTCTCGGTTGTTGACAATGTTGACAATGCAAGAGGGCGGCGCACCACACACAGCGAGCGAACCAAGGCGGAGGACGACGGCTAGGCCTCGGACGGAACGAACAGGAGCCGTCGAAGATGTGCCGGTCTAGTCACAGGCGGAGGGGAGTACGAGGGTTGACTGGTTCGGGTGCGGGTGCGTGTTAGGGCTGACGTTGCCGGAGAATAATAGGACGTGTGGGGAATAGAGGGAGGAACTAGCCAATGTTGGAGGGTACGGTAGGGCGGCAGAGGCGTAGCTAGCCATGGGAGGTGGTAGCAGGCGTAGCCGATGGGGTGGTTTGGTTTGGGCGGTTGGAGGAAGAATACAAGAGATAGAAGATACACGACAGATGTTGGATGTCAACCCAATGGCTGGTAGGCAGAACCGTTTTTTTGATAGAAAGACTGTAAGGGAACCCCCTACAGTATAATTGGTGCAACAAACCGAAATTGCAAGTACCATTCCTTGAACCTTGGTGGGTGGGAAGGCATCAACCCTTTCCCACCACTAGGCTATGCCTTAGTCTGCACCACTAGGCAGAATCGTTTGCTGACTGGCTAGTAAGTCGACACCACCTTGGATAGGCTATTTCCTAGTGGGTCCCAAATGTCAGAATCCAAATCTATCATGGTCATGCAGCCTTTCCTATGAAAATTTACAGCCCATTTAATGTGCTAGTTCGAAATAAGTTTGTGGGTGCTGGTGGGGGCTAATCACTTGGTTTCTTTAATGCAAAGTGAGCTCAAGCAGCCAGCGAGAGTGATGTTATTTCACTTGGTTGGGATTTGTTACAATATTTCACTCTAGATTAAACGAATGGCAATCCATTTGCCTTGTTTGAAAGAAAATATGACAGTGACACCCGAGTTGAAAAGGGCAAGAACATCTAACTGCAGCTTACAAATTGTAAAAAATCACGAGGGTTAATTGTTCATCAGGTTTATACAAAAACCAGATTGAAAAGGGAAACAACATCTAACTCTAGCACTGTTTTCGGCAGTCACAGTCAAATGGATCGGTCAGGTCCATAGAATGAACATCCTGGGTCATAAAATTTACTGGATTATGACCACAATATGTTGTAAGTAGAAGCCTAACATGTTCAGAAGCTCTTTTGCCCACATAAAACTCCTTTTTTCTCTTTGACATACCCATCCATCAAAACCATGCTGCTGATGGACAATAGTAATCTCGCATTCAGCAGGAAGAATGTGACAAATCTAGTGTTTGCACGCTTGGCTACATATCGTTCTAGCGTTATTGTCTTCAATCGAATGTCATGAGAAGTGAGAAAATCCCGGTGCTTTACGAATCCACCAATTGTTTATAACTTTCTTACCCCGTCCTGTTGTATAAATAGATATGAAGATTGAAAACAGTCAAGGTCTAAAAAAAGAGTGTTGAAAGAGCAACAGCTGAACGGTTAATTCTAGTACACTATATGCGGGCTTCCAATGTGCGTGAAATTATCACCTTTATATACAACTTCTCCAGACATGGAAAGCATTACAGCAAGCCAATAATCTTGTTTAGATCAAAACTATTCATTTGGATATATAAGATCTTGACAGAATCCAACACCATTGATAGTCCATCCATGGAGAAACTCTTCACTGCGCATAGAACATAATATTAGTACAAAATGTCTACTCCAAGATGATATATAACTTATGCGCAGAAATTTAAAATGCAGCTTATGGTTACAAGTGTAGATGATAAGATAAAGTACCTGAAGAACTATGGAGCCAAACACCATATTGAAATGAGCATAGAGATCATGTATTACACCCAAGGTGTCCTGTTTAGGCGCAGAGAGGACGGTTATTTGCAACGGTGAATAACTATAATCAAGGATCAACCTTTGAAGTGAAGGGGCATCTTGGATGATGAGATGCCTTCCGTCAAAATAAAGTCCAATTCTTACAAGGTTAGGCGACTTTATTTGGAGACAACCAATTCTAACTGTGAAAACAAGCACCAAGCACTCCAGGGCAGGGCAACTAGAGTGGATGATGTTGTACAATGAGGCCTCCGATATATGAACCTGCACAAGTGAAGTTTTTCGAGAAATGGGAGTCGAACGTTTAGTACCAGATTGTCTGCTAGGTAGCACACCGCAAAGGTGGCGGTGTGGAGAGAGGAGGAAAACCGCGAGATGGACATCGGTGCTGAGGGCACAAGTACATGGCCTTCGGTATGTGGTACATGTTTTCGAGGGGAATAGTAGAACTCAAGCAGTTGTAGTTCTATGAATTCAGGGGATTTCAGCCGGGCGTCCTACATTCAATGCATGGTATCCTTGCTGAGGTAGCATGACGGGATGAAGAGGCTTTGAACGGAGCCCTGGTGGGAGGAGATGATGGCGCTGGGGATTTCAAAATCATTGAAGAATTATAGCTGACGACGGTCGAGATTAAGGGGCACGGCGTGCCATAGAGGGTGCCACCAAATTGAGAGGACTTGGGTGCGGCAGCAATCCTTGGTGGTGACAAGCGAGATGATCTCCCCAAGGATGGCATCCGGGAGATCGCTGATGCGGTCCACCCGAGATTCTATGGGTTCCTGGGATCTGGTGGGGGTGGGGTCGCCGCTTCTCCCCGCACTGCCGGGTGCGGGATCTACAACAGGCATCGCCGCTGGCGGGAGCCATTTTCCTCGAGGGCATCGCATCGCACTCACGGATTTGAGGAGAGTAATGAATGACGATCCTAGTTGTACTGCAAGCGAAGAAGAAGGGGAGCTGGGGTTTTTCTGTAGTAGTGAGGAATAAGGTGAGCTGGGGTTTTCTATAGGAGCGAGGTGAGGAATTTGGGGGTACGAGTGGAGGAGCTCATGTCAGGTGGGTGGGAGTGAGGAGGAAGAAGAGCACCCAGGTTTTTATGGGGGCGGTGTGCTAGGTGTGGATAGCGCCTCTCATTAAGTAAATATATGGGCTTTTGAATTGATTTTACTATTTAAGGGTGGATGGGATGTTTTGTCTTGGGCCCAGAGAAATAATTACTCCTAATACAGTGGAGACACTCTACAGCTACCCAGAAAAACAACTACTACTAGTACAGTGGATACCTACCGCTTCTGGCTCCTCCTAGGTCATCGAAATGTCTCCTTCTACTAAATGGCGTTATACTTTTGTTCACCGACACGCGGGCCATGCAGCGTGCAGGTCCAAATGCCATCCACTAGATTAGAAGGCAGTATGGAGGCGGAGAATCACCCCGGTCGTAGCACGGCAGTAACGAGCCGTCGTATCACAAAACCCCACCTCCCCGCAGTCTAATTTTGACGGACGAAGCAACCATCAGTTCACTCTTCGCTGAATCCCCTTCTCCCTCACTGTCTTCAAGAAAGGCAACACTCTAATCTGCCACTGTTCTTCTCTCCCAATGAAGGGAAGGTAAGCGGATGCATGATGTTGGTATATTTTAGTTCAGAGAAAAAAAAGAACTTTTGCAAAGCAGTAACCGATCCTCACTCTCTTTTTTGTTTCATTGTCATTGCGATTGTGTTTTCCTTTTAGTGGTCTTCTAGTATTCGTCAGTTTCATGATGGACCAAGGAGAACCAGGCAAAGATCTACCGATATTGGAGAAAACGCGGGAGGCTGATCCCCACAAGACAAAGAGCTCCAAGAAGATGGAGGCAGCCACCGAGACGACCCTAGATACGCTCACGACCACTACTGAGATGGTCAACGCCCCGTTTGAGGTTACATCCCCCGTGGCACTTCAGGAACAGTTTTCCCACTTCGAGGATGTGTCCCCCCGCTGAGCTGCCCAAGGTGATTTTCTTCTTTGCCGATATCGATTGTGGTTTTTCATCTAAGTATGTGGTGATGAATAATGCAAAAAAAAAATAGCTTCGATGCCATTCTATACATAGTGGTTTAAATAACTTGTTTTTCTTATACTAGAAAGTAATTCAGAATTTGTTTCTGTTTCCATTAGAGCCCTGATGCAGAGAAGGATTGTGTGGTTGTACATGTCACTCGCTATGAGGTGGATGACCTGAATATACGCACTGAGAAAACAGAGTTCTTAGGCTGTTGGATACTGCAAGCTATTTGTGCTTATACCATTGTCGAGTTGTATTCCAGCCTCACAATTGTCAGGCGTGTTGTCCAGGGTGTACTGAAGCACAAGAAGTTCAAAGCTACTCCTTCGTTTGTGAGGTATACTGTTCTTGTCAAGCTTACGCAGGAAGATGACGTGGCATGCCTCCACAAACAAGTTTATGAGTGGCAAGGCCACAAGGTTATCTTCATGAAGGTTCATATGATTGAGCTGCTGGCGGACGTCCTCGATGATGTTCCTCGCAAGGTCTGTCTTGTGTCCAGCCAAAATTAGATCCAGGCATGAAATAGTTGCCCCACCTAGTGTTTAAAGTAGTTTGGATTGTGTCTAACTATTCGAACCTTGCCTGTTATAGAGCCCTCTGGGGCTAGTACTCTGTTTGAATCCGTCTATGGGAACTACTGCTACTTTTGTGTGCCCTTGAATCATGTGAGAAGCATCGTAATTGTTGCCAAAACAGATGCGTCATCACTAGTTTTTCCATGAATATGGCATGGTAAGACATAAGTTGTCACGGTTTATCATATGAGTAGTGTGTGTTTGATGAAATAGAGTACTCACTCGAGAACTGTGCGTCGACGTATACATAAGTACTTGTAAACACTATTGGTGCTACCCAACTTGTAAGAAGTTGTGCAAAACACGACACATTGGCTCAGCTCGCTTCAACAATAGGCTATCGACCAGCTAACAATCCACAATCTGTTGTCTGACATATAAGCAACTATGTATCTTGTTACAGTGGTTCATGCAGTTAACTGAGGACACAATGTAAATTCCAAATGTTCACATGCTAGTCCAGCATTCATGGGGAACACTCACATTAAACTCGGCTTCATATAAAACTTGAAAAGCATAAGTTAAGAAATTTTATACATCTCAATGATTCGTAGAACATAACAAACATATACTAGTTCACAGCAAAAGACAAAGTTGTGAGAAGGTTTACAAATCAGGAAAAAACAAGCAAGGCTTCTCTGAGCAAACGGCCTCCCGGCACGCTTAAATTTCCGGGAGTTCACTCTGGTTTTTTCTTGTTGCCACCATCCAGGGTTAGGTTCTCTCATTCCAGAATAACCAATTATAATTGTGTTCTCAGCTAGGATGCTTAAATGAACCATGCAGTGTACTGACCAGCTGAAATTCTTTTGCAGAAATAAGCAGACCACAATGCCTCTTGTCCGCACACCTGTCCAAAAAACCGCCATGCAGCTATGCCAGCTAGTCTTTGGTCCATGGATGACTGGTAGAAAATGCATTCTGGACTAGGATGCAGTTGTTTTTGCTCGTCCCTGCACTGCAATCAGGAAGTAAAACGTACAAATCAGCTTCTTTTAGATTGCGTTGGTCATTCTACCTAGTTACTATAAATGTAGGAATACCTGGAACACTGGTGGTTAGAGGACGCCAGCTAGGAATAGCCATATCATTTTGTGCAACTGTACTAAATATGAGGTGTGTACTTTTGATTGCGCAGATAGGAACGATATGGAGACAGACATCCGTGTTTGCTCAAATACGAAATATGGTTATTTAAACGGTGACAGATATTTTCAGTGGTGTATGATTAACAACAACATCTATTGTGTTATAAGTGGCACTAGATTGACAGTATGAAAGTGCCCTGAAGTAAGTAGCATCACATCACATCAACACTGCCACTAGATTAACATGTATAATAATAGCATTACTATTACTGTCATGAGAGTAGCACATGGTCAGTAAATGTGCAATCAAATTTGTGAAGTTCCACTGGTATGAAGCAATGTTAGCGGTGTGAGATTTAAGTGTAACTGCAAAAACACAATTCATGGGAAATAAAGCAAGATGGAAGCACTTCATAAAATGGTGGTGGCATTAATTCAATTTATCGACGGTACTAGACATTACTTATAGTGACATTAGGTGGCATTGCTTAACGCTTCATGTGATTTTACATTAACGGTAGCGATATGGGCTTAGGGACAGTAGGGGCATAAAGTGGTGAGGCAAATGTGGTTGCCGAGATCGGCAAACACTCAGGCAGCTTGTCTGCATTTGTCCCATTTTTTATGTCCTTGGCGACATTTTACTATGTGAGCACAGGAAATCTAGACCTGCTCATTCTCATTTGTGTTGTCCCCCAACACCCCTCACTTTCTTTCCTTTTCAATCAAGAGACAGGTCCACTACCCCCCACCCTTCACCATCAATCATGCTTTCTTTGCCTTCTCAACCAAGAGACTGATTGGGTAGCCAGTATCTACTACTTTCCCCTGTTTCCTCTTAGAACCAAGTCCTAGATTCATGCTACAGCTTTCCCACTTTCTTCCCTATTTGAACCAACTCTTAGAGTCGACTGTATGAACTAGCTTTACCTCTAATAATAGTAAAAGTCTAGGTGGCTTTGGAATAGCGGACGGAAGTAGAAAAAGATCCACACGCAGCCAAGTGGGAGCTGGGGCAGTAGAGCAAGGTAGGTTTCGAAGGAATATATACCTGAGGGTCGTCGGCATGTGGCAAAGACGGCGTCGGGAGGCCGCATCTTGGCCACAATACCGTAGGGAGGAAGAAGGGGTTGGGGGCCCTTCCAAGCCGGGGCTCTCTCGAAGATAATGGCACGGCTGCCGATCGGGACGCGCGGGCAGCCGTTGGTCTCCTCCTTCGCCGCTGACGACAACGTGAACAATGCACCTACACCCCTACCCCGGACGAGGTTGTCCGGCCAGATTTGTGACCAGCCATGAGCAGAGAGAGAGAGTGTGGCCACCTATGTCTTGCTTAGATCTAGGGAGCATGAGAGAGTGAAAGAGAGGAGCCCTAGTAAAGCAAGCTCTAAGGCTTCTTCTTATATATATAGTGGAGTTATTTTGTTGTACCAGATTCAAAAAAATGCGCTCCTACGTGTACCCGCAAGTGGGTGTGAGAGAACTAGTGCATGTGTGCACGTGTTCTCTTCGTGAGAGTACAAGAGTAATAGTATAAGTGTGTGATGTGCGAGCTAAAATAAAATGTGCGCAACGTCTTTTGTTTTTTAGAAGTTCTGATGGTAGGGTGTGAAGAGCATATATGTATGTGATGTCTACCTGCAGATAGACGGTGGATGCAAGAGGACTCGGGAGAGTCGTGACTCGTGAGGGTGCGTGTGTGCATGAGAGAGAGGGGGCATGTATCAATGCAATGCGTGTGTCCGTAAAACATTATCCGACAAAAGTTCGCCACAAGCCTTTTCCTGACGAGCATCGTAAGCACCGTTAGATCGGCATCCGATAGTGTCAGTTTTGCCATGTCATTTAACAGAACAGCCACTCCTCCTACACAAAAATCTTCCACGTGAGTGTTAGCAACTGCCGTAGGCTCCCTCCGTTCCAAAATGCAGTGGATATAGCTTTATTGAAAATTCGAACCTCGCAAACTTTCACCGAGTTTTCGTGTACCAAAATGCACATAAAGAATAGTTAGTATATATCATTTCATTCATCTTCGAGAGGTAACTATAAAGATGGGGGAGAAGTCTACAAAGAAAGACCATCGTATCACCTGCAACAATTTCAACCATCCTTTGGTGTGGAGGAATATCATAGGAACTCTGTATGATATGATTTTTGTAGGATTTTTTCCTTTAGAGCCAATTGGTTCATAGGAATAGATTCATATACTCCACATTTCAAAGGAAATAAACATGATATCATTTTTATAGCTTTAGAGCCACTTGGTTCATATGAATGGATTCCTATACTCCCATAATTTCAAAGGAAAATAAACATTAGCATATATTAAATAGAAAAGTTCCAATGAGGTGAACCAAATGACATCTCTTTTCTAATCCCTCCTCATAGGAATTGAGATACATGTCATCTCTAGATTCAACAGAAAAGTTCCTATGATGTGAACCAAATGACATCTCTTTTCAAATCCCTACTCATAGGAATTGAGTTAGTCCATTTTATCTCTTTCCCTACAACCTCCATGTATACATCTTCTATTCCTAAATAGCTAGTACAACCCACTAGTAGCTTTTTTCCAAGACATGCAACTATGGCACAAGAACTATATAGTGTGCGAATAACTTTGAAAGATGGTCGCTGGATGAAGCTAATCCGACAGTGCCGAGATGGCAAATCCGAGCACTACTGGCCATTGGATATCATCAATATTATACCACATGCTGCCGCACATACAATTTAGAAGACTCCATGGTTGAACTTAAGCATAATGCACAAACCTCAAAACACAAGCACTTCTCCTTTGTTCTAGAATCTTGCGTATCATAATTGCCCAAACTATTTTTTTGTAAATGAATTGCCATTATTTGTTTTTAACTTTATCCTTTACAATATACAACCACATTAATCTTAACATTTTTATAAAACTAATTGATTTTGAATGAGATGAACTATAAGAACTAAACGAACATCTACATCTTGCATATATAACTCAAAGCTTTACATGCTATACTGTGTATTTATTCATAATTTGGTTTCCAAATCTCATGCGTTCAATTCATGTGTACCTTACTAGTTTTGAGTAGAGTAGCAAATTTCACGCGGCCGTGGGTATATCAAAATGCAGGGCCCATGCATCATTGCCTTTCGGTCGAACCTACGTCCACAATTTTTTGTTCGTATATCTCCACTGGTCCCTTTACATAAAATGTTGCCTCATTCTTATAAAGCCAAGCGGCCCACACATATTAAGGCGTCGACTCGAACTCAATCCCTCTCCCGTTTACTACGATGCGGCCCCGCACACAATAGTAGTGCTACAAACCCTACCGCCGCATGCATCATCAGTTTTCTTCAAGAGGATGAGGGTGAAGCGGATTTGTAGTGGATGCACTTTCAAAAAAAGGATTTGTAGTGGAGGACCCTACCCTAGGGTGCCCTAGGTAGCTGCCGCACGCATCATTGGTTTTCTCTTTTCTTTATGCTCTTGCGCCCTATATTGAAATGATGGTTGCTTCATCCGTCCATCTTAATGCGGGAAAGGTGGGGCTTTGTGATTTGACCCCTCATCGCTCATTTACTACTACTTCAAAGCTACGAATGGGGTACCTCCAATTCCAACCGCTGCTCCGAACAGTAATTTAGTGCATCGCACATGGAACAAGATGGTGGATGAGCCACATGTCGGCCAAAGTGGTCATGTTAATTGTGTCACCATTTTGTGTGCGGACTGACCCTCCTTGAGTTTTTTTTGACCTGGAAGACTACAGGGCTTACACCCCACAGAATTTTATTAAAGCTCACCCACAAAGAATACAAAAGGTTCCTCCAGGAGAGGAATGAAAATAGAGAAGAAAGAGCTATACAAAGGAGGCTACACTAAGCTAAGAGGGCAAAGAGCTAGTGGCTATACCTACGAAAAAGAAAGAAAATATATCTGAGGAACCCCTCAAGGGGGAAGGAAGTCAATCCACTTGAGTAGAGCATCCCTGTATCTGGTCTTGATCATGTGGGAAAGAAGGGTAAGGTCATGAATGGAACCATTTCTCCACTTCTTGAAAGAGGGGCTGATGTGTCTAAAAGCCTTATCATTCCTGATTTTCCATATGTTCCACCATGAAAGAAAGACCACTTCCGAGAAGAAAGGCTTATGGAAATCCTTCCTGGCGTGCAAGGCAATTTCCACCATGTCATTGCTACCCAGCCAGGTAACTTGGAGATAATTCCAAATTCTCATACTAAATTGCATTGGAAAAAAAGATGATTCATGTCCTCAAGCTCTCCAGACAAACAAAGAACACACAGAGGTCCATCATCAATTTTCCAATGTCTACATTGAATCATATCCTTGGTGTTCACTCTGTCCATTATGACCAGCCAGGAAAACATTTTAACTGTCATGGTACAACAACTTTTCCAAACCCAACTCAATATGGGGTTGGCCAGAACTGGTTGATGTACAACATCATAATACTTCTTTGCTGAATATTCAGATTTCTTCCCATGCCTCAAGTCTAGGTGTTGTTACATCCATTATCCAAAGAGACCTCAGCCAACATAGCTGAGAGTTGGTTGAATTCTTTAAAAGCCAATTCAGATAGAGGCAAGGCAAACATGTGCTGCCAATTTTCTACCTGTAACACTTCCATAACTGAGAGATTTTTATGAAAACAGAAAGAGAAGAGCCTTGGGAATCTGTCTTGAGGAGTGCAAGAGTTATCAATCTCCCAATGATCTGACAAGGAAAGCACTGTATCCCCTCTGCTGACTGTGATAGAAGTAACAACCCTGAATTTGTCCATTAATTTGCAAATCTCTCTCCACCAAAAAGAACCACGGATGGTAGTGTCATGAGGAAGAAAGTAATAAGAGTCCCAGACCAAGTGAACCCATGGTATATCTGCCCTGTTATAAAATTTATTCAGATATTATAGAAGAAGCGCATCATTTTCAACCCCAGATTGACAATTCCAAGTCCTCCCTTAAGTTTGGGCCTACAAACCAGAGGCCAGGCAGCCAAAGAATGCCCCTTCTCCTGACCATATTTCCTCCACACACACTGTCTTTGAATTCTCTCCAATTGCTTTAGTATACCCTGTGGTATAGATAGCCTACAAAGGAAATATATAGGCAGTGAGGAGATTACAGAATTTACCTATTGTAGCCTACTACCTTGTGGGAGAAACCATCAGCTAGAAGTTAGCCTTCTCTCCATGCAGTCAACTAAAGGTAACATGTCTATGATTTTTGACCGAGTGGTGCCCACAGGTAATCCCAAATATGTGAAAGGCAATGAGCCTAACTGACAGCCAAATTGGGTAGCAAGAGCAGAGGCAACAATAGCCTCCACATTAATTGGATACATTAAAGATTTGTGGAAATTAATCTGCAAGCCAGTTGCCAGGGAAAAGGAGTTCAACACTGCTTTTAGAACCTCCAACTGAGTTGTATCAGCAGCCACAAAGAGCAATGTATCATCTGCATACTATACCACTGTGTAGTTAGGGTCATGTGTTAACAAGGGCAAACGTAGTAAGCCCTGACGCAGGAGAATATTAATCATGGTCTGCAAAAGATCAACAACAATCACAAAGAGTAGAGGAGAGATAGGAACTCCTTGCTTTACACCACATTTACACTTGAAGTGCTTCCCAGGTACTCCATTCAACAAAATGGAAGAAGTTCCAGGAGATAAAAGCTACTGGACCCATGTGATAATTTGCTGACAAAACCTTTAGCCATAAGAATCTTTATTATTCCCTCATGCTGAATAGAGTCAAAAGCCTTTTCAAAATCAAGCTTGAGCAATATGATTGGCTTTTTTTGATCTTTTGCACTGATGGATATATTCAAAAGTCCAAGCAATACAATCTTGTATTGTTCTTGACTTAATAAAACCATACTGATTCTTACGAACACATTTGGTCATTTCTTCCTGAAACCTATTAGCAGCAAGTTTAGTGAGAAACTTCAATCCCACACTGGTCAAAGATATAGGCCTGAAATCACCAACAACCTCAGGTGTTTGCTTTTTAGGGATCAATGTAATGAAGTCCTCATTGAGGTTTTCCAATTGAGCAGTACCTGCATGAAATTCCTTTACTAGCCTGATAAAATCACTGGAAATAATATGCCAGCACCTCTTCATAAAAAGCCCATTGAAGCCATCAGGCCCAAGTGCCTTGTCAATGGGTAATTCCTTAATCAGATGCTCAATTTCTTCCACCTAAAAAGGTTTTGTGAGCACTTCAAGCCCATACACTTTTGGAATAAGGGATAGAATGTCATTGCCCAACATAATCGGCTTGACAGTGCCCATTCTACCCTTGAAAGTGTCCAAAAAAATCCTTAGCCATTTCCCCATGATCTGAAGAAACTGTACCACCAGACAGCTGCAGGCTAGCAATAGAATGCTTAGCCATTGCCCAATATAAGAGATTATGCGATAATATTTGATCTTGGAATTGGAATCAGTTGAAATTTGAATTCCATCAAAAAAATTATCCTATGTTTCACGGGAAAACTACAAACACCTATGGGACTAGGAGGCCCCATGTTGTTTCGGCAGGGGGACGTCGCATTGCACAAAGAGCAGACAAGCGTGAGGCAGCATGGAAGAGATTACACAGGCAGTTTTACCCAGGTTCGGGCCATTGCGAGGCATAAAACGCTACTCCTGCTTTTGGTCGATTAATGGTGGAAATGTGGTGGTGGAGCATAGTACACTTGCCCGACAAGGGTTGCCTCAAGGCGGTAGCGACAATGCGCGTATGGGGGTGTGAGTTATCCAACCTTCTAACCTCGTCTATAGTTGCCAAGGGCCTCCTTTTATAGATCAAGGGGTCAACACAATGGAAAAGTAGTCATTATGCAATGATATGATAGCAAACAGTGCTAACCTAGCTCTGCAGGCTAACAGGGCGCATTAAATGCACCACTCAATGTCACATCGTTGGTTGCCCGGCATGACTTGCTGGGCTATCTTGCCAGGTCCACGCCTGCTCATTTGACATGTCGCAGGACGGGTGCCATCTGTGGGTCTTCTGGGTGAAAGGGGTTGCCATGTGGGGAATGGATGCCACTTAATAACTCTGTGTCTTGACACCGCATTGATCGACGATGTGAGTCATGGTGAAGTGGTTGGTGAGGTGATTTAGCCTCCGCAAGTCCCGGCAGGCCCTGCCAGGATGCCTTGGTCATCTTCTTCTGGGGGTGGCCTCGTCCGTTTCCGAGCTCGCCTACCCGGCAAAGGAGGCCTTTCTCTTGAGGATATCTTGCTTCTCTGGCTTGGTCTTGGTCCCTCTGATCTGCTTGATGGTCCATCAAATCTCTTGGTTTCTTTTACTCTGTCTTGGGTTGGTGCTTCAATCTTGGTTTCATGCCTGTGCATAGTCAGGGCAACAGTCCCAGGTTTTGTTGCACCGACAGAAGCCCCCAGACCTGCCCCGGACGCGCTGCCGAGCATCGTCAGGGTAGGGCCTAATAAGTGCACAGGCATAGTTACCGAAGAGGCTGGTCTCTTGAGATCTTCTTTGCTTCTTTGTTAGTCTCGATTTCAGGCGAGTTTCTGGTTTCCCCACGCGCCGTGTAAAGCCAATAGTGGTGGGGCCGCTCCAGTAATGGCTCGTGAATGACTTTAATGCATGAGGTAAAAACTGCCATTCACTCTTCCCACCATGCTCTTATCCTCAGCCATGCACGCCGCATGCATCACACGGGGTAGGTAACGGAGGCGCGTGGCGCAGGAGAGCATTTAGGCGGGGGCCTGATCATCTTGAGTTGGTGGAAGAGGGCGATGGTCGCCTGTTGAGGGAGCGGCTCCCCTCCCCGACCCGCCTATAAAAGGAGGGGTGGAGGAGGGTGGAGTCTTCCCTTCTCGCTTTCTTCTTCTCCTCCGTCTTCTATTGCTGCTGGTCATGTTAAAGGGGAGAGCCTGGGGCCAGCTCCGGGCTCTTGGTTGGGGCGAATGCCACCAACTGCCTGTGCCGGCACTCGGGGTGTGACCCTGGTCCTTGTTGTGATGGATCTCCTCGTTCCTTCGAAGCTTGGCCTGGAGGCGGGGCTGGAGATCGTTGGTAATCCTAGCATTGCCCCTCCCGGAAGCCTTGCTACCAATGTCGCTGAGAGGCATGCCTTCCTGCCTGCCAATGTGGGGAGCGGGGCGCCTCAAACCTGTTGACCGTCTTGGTCGCTCGCCGTCTTCCCCGAGGGGATGCTCGGTTGGAGTCCTAGCTTTCTCCGGCAGCGGTGGTGACGGAGAGAAAACGAGGGAATGCAGAGGTAGCGGGCGGCGGAGGGTTAAGTCGGAGTACGATGGCATGGATGCCTTCGCCTCTGACCGGCGACCTACCACCTCGTATTCTGTCCTTCCCTTCCCTCCCCGGCACCATCATCACCGGCCTCTTTGAGCTATAGCCGGGGAGGGATATTCTTCATGCGCCTTCGCCTTTCCTCTAGTGATCTCCCGACTGGGCCCCTGTGGATGACCCCGCCAGGGCTCGAGTCAGGTATTCTTGCTGGTGATGACGATTGGGGGTGCATCACGCCACTCCTATGCTTCTCCTCCACACCTTCGCCAGAACCGGTCTCGCAAGCCGCAACGTGAACGGGATGGGTTCTCGCCTAGACGTTTTTCTCATCTTTTCCTCCTTCCACCACAGTGCTTGGGGGAGGGAAAATGAAAAGAGGAGATCACGGGGCACTTCTCTTTTTTTAATTTTAAATTAGTAGGCACTTGCCATTTTTTAATTCAAATAATATAATCTGTCAAGTTCATGTTTGTGTTCTATAATGCTAGTACTTGTATCAGCATGTTAGTGAAAACTATAAACCTTGCCAGGAACCCTTGCATATATATGTCCTTGCAGAGGCGAGATGCCACTTTTATGTAAATAAACTAGTTTTCCCGGCAGGCTATCTTGCCAGTCCCCTTTTAGTCTGCCGGAGAACCACATCTGTCGGGTTACAGGCAAAGGAACCAACCCCCCTAACTTCCTTTTACCAAAGGCCTATGCGACCAATCTGACCGAAGCAACGTTTGACTCAGGGATAGGTGCACCTAACTTTAAAAACAGTGGCAAGGTTTTCTAATGCATAAGTTATATCTTACAGAACATGAATGGACAAGAGGTAGAACTTATCTGTATTGGCTTGTCGGGGATCGCAGTGTCGGGCAATCTTCTCAACTCCTTGTCGAAGGCAAGTTCACGGCAAGAAGCTATAGCTTCATGAGATGAGAATGAATGCATGATCCAATCCTATCTATATGCATTTGCAAATGCTCATGAAATGCTTGTGCAATGATCTTGGAATGCTCATGCATGCATGCAATCTAGGTTGGAGCCCCGCTACAGCGCTTCTTTATTTTCTCATGCATGCAGTCTAGGTTGGGGTCCCCGCTATAGCGCTACTTTATTTTATCTTGCACGGGCTCATCGCCCTGGCTTTTTACAAGGGGTTACATGCAACTGAGGCAAGGCTTGTACAAATTGGTGGCTATAGGGCAGGGCCCGACAACTGCGCCTTACAGGTAGAAGTTGCGGAGATGCTCAATATTCCATGAGTTTTGCAACTGAGTGCCATCTCCGGTCTCCAGACGGACTGCCACAGGTCTGATGACTCGTACTACCCGGTAAGGGCCTTCCCACTTTGGTGACAATTTGTTTGTACCCTTGGCGGACTGAACACGCCTAAGGACAAGGTCACCTTCCTCAAAACACCGGACATGAACCCTGCGGCTATGATAGCGACGCAGGGCTTGCTGGCAGCATGCAACATGCGTAGTAGCCCAGAGACGGTTCTCCTCGAGTAGCACATCGTCCTCACGCTGGTGCTAATCTTGCACTACTTCATCGTAGGCAAGCACTCGACGCGACCCATAAATGAATTCCGTGGGGATAACTGCTTCTGCCCCGTAGACCAGGGAGAAGGGAGTCTTCTCGGTAGCTCGGTTTGGTGTCGTTATAAGGGACCAGAGAATTACCGGCAGCTCCTCGATCTACCTCCTGTGGTGCCTCTGCAGTGTATCAAAGTTTCTTGTCTTGAGTCCACACAACACTTCAGCGTTCACCCTCTCAGCTTGTCCATTGCTCCAGGGGTGTGCAACAGAGGCGAATGACATCTTCCATCTGAGGGCATGAACATATTGCATGAAGGTGCCGTTGTCGTTGATGATCCTAGCCGGAACTCCAAAACGACACACCAGATCTTTCAAGAACTTGATAGCTAGCAGAGCAGTCACCTTTCTCATGGCAGTCACTTCTGGCCAGTTTCTAAACTTGTCGATGGCAACGAACAAGAATCCAAATCCCCTGATTGCTCGGGGGAAGGGGCCAGGATATTGAGCCCCCCAGACCGAAAATGGCCATGATAGAGGGATTCTCTGAGGCACTTGGGCAGGCATGTGGGTTTTCTTGGAATGGAACAGGTAGGCTTCACACTTGGTCACTAGCTCGACTACATCTTGGAGGGCTGTGGGCCAATAGAATCCTTGTCGGAATACTTTCCCAACTAATGCCCTTGATCCAATGTGGGAGCCGCACATGCCTTTGTGTATCTCAGCCAGCAGTTCCTTTCCTTCTTCCCAACACACGCACTTCAATTTCACACCATTGGTCCTCCTTTTGTATAGAGTGGCATCGACAAACTAATACATACTGGCCCTCCAGGCTACTTTTTTAGCTTCGTCTTGGTCGCCGGGAAGCTCTCCGGTTTGGAGGAAGCTGGCAATGTGCCTTGCCCGAGTTGGACCCTGGGGCTCGACAATGAGGACTAACGGCACCTCCTCCGCTGTGGGAGCACATACCTCACACGCGGGGTCCATGGGCCCGGCTGGAGGGGGTGGTCCGGCAGGCTGGGAGGCTTTGTTTCTGGCAAGGTCTCTGCCGGGAGCGGACGGCTTTCCTGGGAGAGGATTGCCGGTGTCCAACTTTCTCCTTTTCCGGGCCATTGTTGCTGGGGATACGGAGGATTGAGTAAGATGGAGAAAAAAAGTTCCTGGTTCCACGGGAAGCTTTTGCATAGCACACTTTGACATATGATCAGCTATGTTGTTTTCCGCATGGAGTACGTGCTTTGTTTGCAATCCGTCATAGTGATCCTCCAATCTTCTCACTTCCTTGACGTCTGCCTCCATCAATGGACTTTGATAATCCTTGTTGACTTGTCTCACCACCATCTGTGAATCTCCTCAAATGATTAGCTTCTTAATTCCCAATTCAGCTGCAATCCTCACTACAAAAAAGACACATCCATGACATGTTGGGCCAAACGAATTTTTTTCCTATCATACTTATGACACTTCTATGACGATAATTGTGACAAAACCTGGTATCATCATAGATGTGGTGGGCTCCTACTTATATGACAAAAAATCATGACAGAAAATGGGATTTTCATCTTGGGCGGGCCGGAGATGCAGCTGCATGACATTCTTTGGGCCGTCCATGACAGAAAAAATCGTGGTAGAAGCGCGGGCGAGGAAAATATCGGGGTGTTCCCGGTTACGGTGGGTGGTCGGGGCCGAGCGATGGACGGAGGTTTGCACGTTTCTCTTGTACACGCACGCGTCGGTGCGACGCATTTGGCTTTAACTGAATTTGAGTGAGGCGTTCGCCTACTGAACCCGAGCGATTGCACTGCAGGCTATGTGCTACGTCTTGAGCTTGCGTTGGTTTTCCTCGAAGAGGAAAGGGTGGTGCAGCAAAGTAGGGTAAGGATTTCCCTCAGTTTTTGAGAACCAAGGTATCAATCCAGTAGGAGACTCCTCAGAAGTCCCACACACCTACACAAACAAACAAGAACTCACAACCAACGGAATAAAGGGGTTGTCAATCCCTTCACGGCCACTTGCGAAAGTGAGATCTGATAGAGATAATATGATAAGATAAATATATTTTTGGTATTTTTATGATATAGATTGGAAAAGAAAAGATGCAAATAAAAGTATATTGAACACTTATATGATAAAAGATAGACCCGGGGGCCATAGGTTTCAGTAGTGGCTTCTCTCAAGATAGCATAAATATTACGGTGGGTGAACAAATTACTGTCGAGCAATTGATAGAAAAGCGGATAATTAGGAGATTATCTAGGCATGATCATGTATATAGGCATCACGTCCGTGACAAGTAGACCGACTCCTACCTGCATCTACTACTATTACTCCACACATCGACCACTATCCAGCATGCATCTAGAGTATTAAGTTCATAAAGAACAGAGTAACACATTAAGAAAGATGACATGGTGTAGAGGGATAAACTCATGCAATATGATATAAACCCCATCTTTTTATCCTTGATTGCAACAATACAATATGTGCCTTGCTGCCCCTGCTGTCACTGGGAAAGGACACCGCAAGATTGAACCCAAAGCTAAGCACTTCTCCCTTTGCAAGAAAGATCAATCTAGTAGGCCAAACCAAACTGATAATTCGAAGAGACTTGCAAAATAACTTAATCACACATAAAAGAATTCAGAGGAGATTCAAATATTTCTCATAGATAAACTTGATCATAAACCCACAATTCCTTGGATCTCGACAAACACACCATAAAAAGTGTTACATCGAATAGATCTCCAAGAAGATCGAGGAGAACTTCATATTGAGATTCAAAGAGAGAGAAGAAGCCATCTAGCTAATAACTATGGACCTGAAGGTCTGTGATAAACTACTCACAACTCATCGGAGAGGCCTTGGAGATGATGTAGAGGCCGTCCATGGTCGATTCCCCCTCCGGCAAAGTGCCGGCGAAGGCTCCAAGATGGGATCTCGCGGATACAGAAGGTTACCGCAGTGAAAATAGTTTTTCGTGGTGCTCCCCGATGTTTTCAGGGTACGTGGGTATATATAGGAGGAAGAAGTAGGTCGGTGGACGCTCGAGGGGCCCACGAGGGTGGGGAGCACGCCCACCTGTAGGGGGCGCGTCGGGCACCCTCGTGACCGCCTCCTCTGTTGCTTGATGTCCACTCCAAGTCCCCTGGATCACGTTTGTTCCAAAAAGATCGCTCCTAAAGTTTTCATTCCAATTGGACTCCATTTTATATTCGTTTTCTTCAAAACACTAAAATAGGCAAAAAAAATAGCAATTCGGGCTGGGCCTCCGGTTAGTAGGTTAGTCCCAAAAATGATATAAAAGTGTAAAGTAAAGCCCATAAACATCCAAAACAAGTAATATAATAGCATGGAACAATCAAAAATTATAGATACATTGGAGACATATCACTATGCGTTACTGAACCCGAGCGATCGATTGATGGCTGTCAACTGAACGAGATCGAGCGATTCCTTCGCTACTGCTACTAACTGAAGCCGATCGATGCTGCCTCTGGATGAACAGTGAGCATTGTTGGGAGGGTTTGGATGAACAGTTCCTGGTGGGGGTTGGATGAATAGGACCCCTTGGTGTTGCCGATCGATGAACAGGACCCCGATCGATCGAGCCAGTTGGGCGTGGATGAACAGGACCCCGTGGAGGGCCGGATGAACAGGACCCCGTGGAGGGAAGGTTCAACAGTAGACGGTGGATGGCTGGATAAATAGTAGCCCATGGAGGGGTGGTTGAACAGGACCCCGTGGAGAGGGCTGGTTGAACAGTAGCCGGTGGAGGAGCGCGCGGTGGAGGCTGGATGAACATGAGCAAGTGGATGAACAGTCGCAGGTGGAGGCCAGAGGAGGTCGACGGTGGACGAACAGCAGACGTGGAGGCTGGAGGTGCTCGACGGTGGAGATGAATAGTATACCGTGGAGTCCCGTTTTGCGGTACGCCACACCCCTCACGATGAACAGGACCCCCGTTTCGACCATAGAGCTCCAACACAAGTCTGTTTCCTACGTTTTGCAGTATGCCACAACCCTCCCGGTCAACAGGACCCCATTTCGACCATAGGAGGTCCAACAGAAGTCCGTTTCCTCCGTTTTGCGATACTCCAGAGCCGTCCTGATGAACAGGATCCTGTTTCGACTGTGCCCGGTTGAACACAAGGCCGTTTCCTCAATTCTGTTGTACGCAGGCCTCGTTTCCATTGGCTGTTCCGTCCAAGCCCTCCGGATGAACACGACGACACAGTTTCTCCATTCCGACCCAGCCATGTACACGAGCCCTGGCCATACATATGCGCAAGTAGGCGTTCGAGACCCCGCCCGTATGTACGTCCTGGCTATATTTACTTTCTTGCACCCTGGCCGCTGTACGTACGTGTACATGCTACGTGCGTGCCTCTACTATGACACGTGCGCGCCTCTACATCAACCAGTATGTACATACACATTCGCGACCAGAATGACAATGCTACGTACGCTTCGACCAGGTGGGTCCCGACTGTCAGACACATCCTTGCGTGCAAAGATGTAGCTGTTGGGTCCCAACAGTCTAGGGGCGAATCGTTATTTTTCTCGTAATATGGATGTACTTCCTTGCGTGCGAAGATGTAGCTTGTGGGTCCCAGCAGTCAGGGGGGAAACGTTTTTTTCACAAAATACGGTGGCCCGTCCGGTGGGTCCCTGCTATCAGGTGGAGGAATCATTATTTTGGGCTTAATAAGGAGGCACTTCCTTGCTGCAGCCGTGGACCCAGCTGTCAGCCTCTCCACGTATAGTGCACTTCCGATGGATGTCGTTCATTTACCATGTTGACCACGCCGCGACAAGAGCACCAGGGCGGTGAACGACAGCGAGGCCTAGGATGGGAACGACATGGAGCCAGGGAAGACTCGGCAGTTGTTTCCCATACAGAGGGGAGTACGAGGGTTTACTGCTTCATCTGCCATCACCGGAGAATAATAGCTAGTGTGGGTGAGTAGAGGGATGGCTAGGCCAGCGATGGGAGTACGATGGGGCGGTGACGCCTGCGTGGTAGCATAGCCGGCCACGGGAGGAGGGAGCAGGCAGTCCCGCCGGCGCTTGTTTGAGCGGCTGGAGCAAGAAGAGCAGAGATTGAAGAAGCCGACGGCCATTGGATGGACATCCAACAGTCACTGCTCTCGTGTGTTGACTAAGTTGACACGGCGTTGCGTGTGCATAAACCTTTTTTTAGGAAAGCATACGCGTCAACCTATAGTAGGTGCACAAGTCAGCCTCAAATTTGTGGAAAACAGCATACATCCCATCTGCCATTATTTCTAATAATTTACAGCACATTTGCTAATTCTTAAGATTTTTTTTGGAGCCCATCTTCTTTTTGTTAGCATTACACCCCATATTGTGGCCACGGTTAAAAATTATATGAATTTTTGCATATTTCGGTGGGGTCAATTGTTTTTAATCCCGAAATATCGAGTCACATTCAAACTATTTTGAAAAAATAATTTATATAAATATAAAATCCAAATAATTGTCCACGCGTAACAACCAATGGAATTTAAAATATTTTAATGAAAAAAATTGAAACTAATTCCCTGTTTGATGTGTTTTAAAAATGTACAACCCTTTTCTGGGCAAACTGAATGAAACTCTCCTCATCTTGAAAGATTTGCAGCCCAGCAGGGCTGATAAAGCAAGTAGGCCTCGTTTGGGTATTTCTTTTAAATAAATAGAACTGGGCTAGCCCTTTTCAGCAAGAAAAAAACACAACTGGGCTCATGATGTGGTAAACATAAATAAAACCCTGGCTAAACGGGCCACAGCCCCCGCACAGCCCCGTTGTTACCATGATTCGTTGTTAAAACTAGTATAAATAATAACTGCTTGTTACTTAAAAAAACTGGGTGACCTGCTAGGTCCCTGGTGTCAGCCGCTCGTAGTGTAATTCTCTCATTTATTGACTATGTGGACAATGGCGTGAGTGCAAGATGTCCAACCATTAGCAGGAACCATTTTTTGGGCTTGTAATAACGAGGCACATGATTGCGTACTACCATGATGCTGGTGGGTCCCTACTGTCATCCTCTCCACGTACAGTCATCTCCTTGTTCCTCTCGGTTCTTGACGACATTGACAACACAAGAGGGTGGCGCACCGTGCACAGCGAGCGAACCAAGGCGGAGGACGATGGCGAGGCCTCGAACCGAACGAACAGGAGCCATGGAAGATGTGTCGGTCCAGTCGCAGGCGGAGGGGAGTACGAGGGTTGACTGGTTCGGGTGCGGGTGCGTGTTGGGGCTGACGTTGTCAGAGAATAACAGGACGTGTGGGGGTAGAGGGAGGGACTAGCCAACGTTGGAGGGTACGGTAGGGTGGCGGAGGCGCATCCAGCCATAGGAGGCGGCAGCAGGCGGAGCAAACGGGGTGGTTTGGTTTTGGCGGCTGGAGGAAGAAGACAAGAGATAGAAGATACACGACAGATGTTGGATGTCAACCCAACGGCTGGTAGGCAGAATCGTTTGTTTTTTTGATTGAAATACTGTAAGGGATCTTCCTACAGTATAATTGGTGCAACAAACCCAAATTGCAAGTACCATGCCTTGAACCTTGGTGGGTGGGAAGGCATCAACCCCTTCCCACCACTAGGCTATGCCTTAGTCTGCTCCACTAGGCAGAATCGTTTGTTGACTAGCTAGTAAGTCGACACCACCTTGGTTAGGCTATTTCCTAGTGGGTCCCAAATGTCAGAATCCAAATCTGTCGTGGTGATGCAGCCTTTCCTGTGAAAATTTACAGCCCATTTGATGTGCTATTTCGAAATAAGTTTGTGGGTGCTGGTGGGGGCTAATCACTTGGCTTCTGTAATGCACAGTGATCTCAAGCAGCCGGCGAGAGTGATGTCATTTCCCTTGGTTGGTATTTGCTACAATATTTCACTCTAAATTAAACCAATGGCAAGCCATTGCCTTGTTTCAAAGAAAATATGACAGTCACACCCGAGTTGAAAAGGGAAAGAACATCTAACTCCAGCTTACAAACTATACAAAAGCATGAGGGTTAATTGTTCATCAAGTTTAGACAAAACCCAAGTTGAAAAGGGCAACAACATCTAACTCTAGCACTGTTTTCGGCAGTCACAGTCAAATGGATCGGTCAGGTCCATAGAATGAACATCCAGGGTCATAAAATTTACTTGATTATGACCACAATATGTTGTAAGTAGAAGCCCGACATGTTTAAAAGATCTTTTTCCCACCTAAAACTCCTTTTTTTCTCTCTTTGACATACCCATCCATCAAAACCATGCTGCTGATAAACTTAAGCCTGATGGACAATAGTAATCTCGCATTCAGCAGGAAGAATGTGACGAATCTAGTGTTTGCACGGTTGGCTACATATCGTTCTAGCGTTATTGTCTTCAATCGAATGTCATGAGAAGTGAGAAAATCCTGGTGCTTTTACGAATCCACTTATTGGTTATAACTTTCTTAACCCGTCCTATTGCCTAAAAAGACATGAACATTGAAAACAATTAAGATCTAAAAAAAGAGTGTCGAAAGAGCAACAACTGAACGGTTAATTCTAGTACACTATATGTGGGCTTCCAATGTGCGTGAAATTATCACCGTTATATACAACTTCTCCAGACATGGAAAGCATTGCAGCAAGCCAATATCTTGTTTGGATCAAAACTATTCATTTGGATATATAAGATCTTGACAGAATCCAGCACCATTGATAGGCCATCCATGGAGAAACTCTTCACTGAGCATAGAACATAATATTAGTACAAAATGTGTACTCCAAGATGATATATAACTTATGCGCAGAAATTTAAAATGCAGCTTATGGTTACAAGTGTAGATGATAATATAAAGTACCTGAAGAAATATGGATCCAAACACCATATTGAAATGAGCATAGAGATCATGTATTACACCCAAGGTCTCCAGTTTAGGCGCAGAGAGGACGCTTATTTGCAACGGTTAAGAACTAGAATCAAGGATCAACCTTTGAAGTGAAGGGGATCTTGGATGATGAGCTGCCTTCCTTCAAAATAAATTCCAATTCTTACAAGGTTAGGCGACTTTATTTGGAGACAACCAATTCTAACTGTGAAAACAAGCACCAAGCACTCCAGGACGGGGCAACTGGAGTGGATGATGTTGTACAATGAGGCCTCTGATATACGAACCCGGACAAGTGAATGTTTTTTGAGAAATGGGAGTCGAACGTTTAGTACCAGATTGTTGTAGCGACCAGACCTCAAGCAGTCTGATCTCTGTGCATCAGTGTCATCCCTGGATCGATAATGTTGACACGCACAGTACTTGAATGATTTATAATAGAGTAGCAATTGTTGGAAATATGCCCTAGAGGCAATAATAAAATGGTTATTATTATATTTCCTCGTTCATGGTAATTGTGTTTTATTCATGCTATAATTGTGTTATCCGGAAATCGTAATACATGTGTGAATACATAGACCACAACATGTCCCTAGTAAGCCTCTAGTTGACTAGCTTGTTTATCAATAGATGGTCACGGTTTCCAGACCATGGACATTGGATGTCATTGATAATGGGATCACATCATTGGAGAATGATGTGATGGACAAGACCCAATCCTAAGCATAGCACAAGATCGTGTATTTCGTTTGCTAGAGCTTTTCCAATGTCAAGTATCATTTCCTTAGACCATGAGATCGTGTAACTCCTGGATGCCGTAGGAGTGCTTTGGGTGTACGAAACGTCACAACGTAACTGGGTGACTATAAAGGTATACTACAGGTATCTCCGAAAGTGTCTGTTGGGTTGACACGGATCGAGACTGGGATTTGTCACTCCATATGACGGAGAGGTATCTCTAGGCCCACTCGGTAATGCATCATCATATTGAGCTCAAAGTGACTAAGTGGTTGGTCACGGGATCATGCATTACGGTACGAGTAATGTGACTTGCCGGTAACGATATTGAACGAGGTATTAGGATACCGGTGATTGAATCTCGGGCATGTAACGTACCGATTGACAAAGGGAATTGTATACGGGATTACTTGAATCCTTGACATCGTGGTTCATTCGATGAGATCATTGTGGAACATGTGGGAGCCAACATGGGTATCCAGATCCTGCTGTTGGTTATTGGCCAGAGAGTCGTCTCGGTCATGTCTGCATGTCTCCCGAACCCGTAGGGTCTACACACTTAAGGTTCGGTGACGCTAGGGTTGTAGAGATACTAGTATGCTGTAACCGGTAAGTTGTTCGGAGTCCCGGATGAGATCCCGGACGTCACGAGGAGTTCCAGAATGGTCCTGAGGTGAAGAATTATATAGAGGAAGTCCAGTTTCGGCCATCGGGAAAGTTTCGGGGGTCACCGGTATTGTACCGGGACCACCGGAAGGGTCCCGGGGGTCCATCGGGTGGGGCCACCTATCTCGGAGGGCCCCATGGGCTGAAGTGGGAAGGGGAACCAGCCCTGGTGGGCTGGTGCGCCCCCCTTGGGCCCCCGCTGCGCCTAGGGTTGGAAACCCTAGGGGTGGGGGGCAACCCACTTGGCTTGGGGGGCAAGCCACCCCCTTGGCCGCCCCCCTTGAGATCCCATATCCAGGGGGCCGGCGCCCCCCCTTGGCCCTATATAAAGAGGGGGGAGGGAGGGCAGCCGCACCCAAGTCCCTGGCGCCTCCCTCTCCCTCTGCAATACCTCTCCCTCTCGTAGAGCTTGGCGAAGCCCTGCCGAGATCGCCGCTGCTTCCACCACCACATGGTCGTGTTGCTGGATCTCCATCAACCTCTCCCTCCCCCTTGCTGGATCAAGAAGGAGGATACGTCTTCCCCAACCGTACGTGTGTTGAACGTGGAGGTGCCGTCCGTTCGGCACTAGGATCATCGGTGATTTGGATCACGACGAGTACGACTCCCTCAACCCCGTTCTCTTGAACGCTTCCGCGCGATCTACAAGGGTATGTAGATGCACTCCTCTATCTCGTTGCTAGATGACTCCATAGATTGATCTTGGTGAAGCGTAGAAATTTTTTATTTTCTGCAACGTTCTCCAACAATGGCATCATGAGCTAGGTCTATGTGTAGTTTCTATGCACGAGTAGAACACAAACTTGTTGTGGGCGTAGATGTTGTAAATTTTCTTGCCACTACTAGTCTTATCTTGCTTCGGAGGCATTGTGGCATGAAGCGGCCTAGACCGCCCTTACACGTACGCTTACGTGAGACAGGTTCCACCGACTGACATGCACTAGTTGTATAAGGTGGCTAGCGGGTGTCTGTCTCTCCCACTTTAGTTGGAGCGGATTTGATGAAAAGGGTCCTTATGAAGGGTAAATAGAAATTGGCATATCACGTTGTGGTTTTACGTAGGTAAGAAACGTTCTTGCTAGAAACCAATAGAAGCCACGTAAAAACATGCAACAACAATTAGAGGACGTCTAACTTGTTTTTGCAGCATATGCCTTGTGATGTGATATGGCCAAAAGGATGTGATGAATGAAATATATGTGATGTATGAGATTGATCATGTTCTTGTAATAGGAATCACGACTTGCATGTCGATGAGTATGACAACCGGCAGGAGCCATAGGAGTTGTCTTTAATTTTTGTATGACCCGCGTGTCATTGAATAATGCCATGCAAATTACTTTACATTATTGCTAAACACGTTAGCCATAGAAGTAGAAGTAATCGTTGGCGCGACAACTTCATGAAGACACGATGATGGAGATCATGATGATGGAGATCATGGTGTCATGCCGGTGACGAAGATGATCATGGCGCCCCGAAGATGGAGATCAAAGGAGCAATATGATATTGGCCATATCATGTCACTATTTGATTGCATGTGATGTTTATCATGTTTTGCTTCTTATTTGCTTAGTATGACGGTAGTAAATAAGATGATCCCTTATACTAATTTCAAGAAAGTGTTCTCCCTAACTGTGCGCCGTTGCGATAGTTCGTTGTTTCAAAGCACCATGTGATGATCGGGTGTGATAGATTCTAACGTTCACATACAACGGGTGTAAGACAGATTTACACATGCAAAACACTTAGGTTGACTTGACGAGCCTAGCATGTACAGACATGGCCTTAGAACACAAGAGACCGAAAGGTCGAACATGAGTCATATGGAAGATACGATCAACATGGAGATGTTCACCGATGATGACTAGTACGTCTCACGTGATGATCAGACACGGGCTAGTTGAGTCGGATCATGTATCACTTAGATGATTAGAGGGATGTCTAATCTGAGTGGGAGTTCATTAAATAATTTGATTAGATGAACTTAATTATCATGAACTTAGTCTAAAAACCTTTGCAAAATGTCTTGTAAATCAAATGGCCAATGCTCATGTCAACCTCAACTTCAACGCGTTCCTAGAGAAAACCAAGCTGAAAGATGATGGCAGAAACTATTCAGACTGGGTCCGGAACCTGAGGATCATCCTCATAGCTGCCAAGAAAGCATATGTCCTTAGAAAGACCGCTAGGTGAAGCACCCATCCCAGAGAACCAAGACGTTATGAACGCTTGGCAGTCATGTGCTGATGATTACTCCCTCGTTCAGTGCGGCATGCTTTACAGCTTAGAACCGGGGCTCCAAAAGCGTTTTGAGCAACACGGAGCATATGAGATGTTTGAAGAGCTGAAAATGGTTTTCCAAGCTCATGCCCGGGTCGAGAGATATGAAGTCCCCGACAAGTTCTAAAGTTGTAAGATGGAGGAAAATAGTTCTGTCAGTGAGCACATACTCAAAATGTCTGGGTTGCACAACCGCTTGTCCCAGCTAGAGATTAACCTCCCGGATGAGGCGGTCATTAACAGAATCCTTCAGTCGCTCCCACCTAGCTACAAGAGCTTTGTGATGAAGTACAATATGCAGGGGATGGTGAAAACTATTCCTAAAGTATTTTCAATGTTGAAATCAGTAGAGGTGGAAATCAAAAAGGAATATCAAGTGTTGATGGTCAATAAAACCACTTGTTTCAAGAAAGGCAAGGGTAAGAAGAACTTTAAGAAGGACGGCAAGGGAGTTGCCGCGCCCGGTAAGCCAGCTGCCAGGAAGAAGCCAAAGAATGGACCCAAACCTGAGACTGAGTGCTTTTATTGCAAGGGAAAGGGACACTGGAAGCGGAACTGCCCCAAATACTTAGCGGACAAGAAGGCCGGCAACACCAAAGGTATATGTGATATACATGTAATTGATGTGTACCTTAACAGTACTCGTAGTAGCTCCTGGGTATTTGATACCGGTGTGGTTGCTCATATTTGTTACTCAAAGCAGGAGCTGCGGAATAAGCGGTGACTGGCAAAGGATGAGGTGACGATGCGCATTGGGGATGGTTCCAAGGTCGATGTGATCGCTGTCGGCACGCTACCTCTACATTTACCTATGGGATTAGTTATAAACCTTTATTTAGTGCCAGCTTTGAGCATGAACATTCTATCTAGATCTCGTTTAATGCGAGATGGCTACTCATTTATATCTGAGAATAATGGTTGTTCTATTTACATGAGAGATATGTTTTATGGTCATGCCCCGCTGGTCCAAGGTTTATTCTTAATGAATCTCTAACATGATGTTACACATATTCATAGTGTGAATACCAAAAGATGTAAAGTTGATAACGATAGTCCCACATACTTGTGGCACTGCCGCCTTGGTCACATTGGTGTCAAACGCATGAAGAAGCTCCATGCTGATGGACTTTTGGAGTCTCTTGATTACGAATCATTTGACACAGGCGAACCATGCCTTATGGGCAAAATGACCAAGACTCTGTTCTCCGGAACAATGGAGCGAGCAACCAACTTATTGGAAATCATACATACTGATGCGTGCAGTCCAATGAGCATTGAGGCTCGCGGAGGATATCGTTATGTTCTCACTCACACTGACGACTTGAGTAGATATGGGTATGTCTACTTGATGAAACACAAGTATGAGACCTTTGAAAAGTTCAAGGAATTTCAGAATGAGGTAGAGAATCAACGTGACTGAAAGATAAAGTTCTTACGATCAGATCGTGGTGGAGAATATTTAAGTCATGAATTTGGTACGCACTTAAGGAAATGTGGAATCATTTCACAACTCACGCCGCCTGGAACACCTCAGCGTAACGGTGTGTCCGAACATCGTAATCGCACTCTATTGCATATGGTGCGATCTATGATGTCACTTATCGATTTACCGCTATCATTTTGGGGATACGCTCTAGAGACAGCTACATTTACTTTAAATAGGGCACCGTCTAAATCTGTTGAGACGGCACCGTATGAATTATGGTTTGGGAAGAAACCTAAGCTGTTGTTTCTAAAAGTTTGGGGATGCAATGCTAATGTCAAGAAACTTCAACCTGAAAAGCTCGAACCCAAGTCGGAAAAATGCGTCTTCATAGGATACCCTAAGGAAACCAAGTGGTATACGTTCTACCTAAGATCCAAAGGAAAGATCTTTGTTGCCAAGAACGGTTCCTTTCTAGAGAAAGAGTTTCTCTTGAAAGAAGTAAGTGGGAGGAAAGTGGAACTTGATGAAGTACTACCTCTTGAAAGTAGCGCAGCTCAGGAAGATGTTCCTGTGGTGCCTGCACTGACTAGAGAGGAAACTAATGATGATGATCAAGTTACTACTGAACTTCTTAGGTCCACGAGGACACGTTCCACACCAGAGTGGTATGGCAACCCTGTCCTGGAAATCATGTTGTTAGACAACGGTGAACCTTCGAACTATGAAGAAGCAATGGCGGGCCCAGATTCCAACAAATGGCTTGAAGCCATGCAATCCGAGATAGGATCCATGTATGAAAACAAAGTATGGACTTTGATAGACTTGCCCGTTGATCGGCGAGCGATAGAAAACAAATGGATCTTTAAGAAGAAGACGGACGCAGATGGTAATGTTACCATCTATAAAGCTCGACTTGTCGCTAAGGGTTATCGACAAGTTCAAGGGGTTGACTACGATGAGACATTCTCTCCCGTAGCGAAGCTGAAGTCTGTCCGAATCATGTTAGCAATTGCCGCATAATATGATTATGAGATATGGCAAATGGACGTCAAAACGGCATTCCTTAACGGCCATCTTAAGGAAGAACTGTATATGATGCAGGCAGAGGGTTTATTGATCCTAAGAATGCTAACAAGGTATGCAAGCTCCAGCGCTCCATCTATGGGCTGGTGCAAGCATCTCGGAGTTGGAACTTTCGCTTTAATGAAATGATCAAAGCGTTGGGTTTATGCAGACTTATGGAGAAGCCTGCGTTTACAAGAAAGTGAGTGGGAGCTCTATAGCATTTCTCATATTATATGTGGATGACATACTTTTGATGGGAAATGATATAGAACTTTTGGACAACATTAAGGCCTACTTGGATAAGTGTTTTTCAATGAAGGACCTTGGAGAAGCTGCTTACATATTAGGCATCAAGATCTATAGAGATAGATCGAGACGCCTCATAGGTCTTTCACAAAGCACATACCTTGATAAGATATTGAAGAAGTTCAATATGGATCAGTCCAAGAAGGGGTTCTTGCTTGTGTTGCAAGGTGTGAAATTGAGCTCGACTCAATGTCCGACCACGGCAGAAGATAGAGAAAAGATGAGTGTCGTCCCCTATGCCTCAGCCATAGGGTCTATCATGTATGCCATGCTGTGTACTAGACCTAATGTAAACCTTGCCGCGAGTTTGGTAGGAAGGTACCAAAGTAATCCCGACATGGAACACTGGATAGCGGTCAAGAACATCCTGAAGTACCTGAAAAGGACTAAGGATATGTTTCTTGTATATGGAGGTGACGAAGAGCTTGTCTTAAAGGGTTACGTCGACGCTAGCTTCGACATAGATCTGGATGACTCTAAGTCACAAACCGGATACATGTATATTTTGAATGGTCGGGCAGTAAGCTGGTGCAGTTGCAAGCAAAGCATCGTGGCGGGATCTACATGTGAAGCGGAATACATGGCAGCCTCGGAGGCAGCGCATGAAGCAATCTAGGTGGAGGAGTTCATCACCGACCTAGGAGTCATACCCAATGCGTCGGGGCCGATCACACTCTTGTGTGACAACACTGGAGCTATTGCCCTTGCCAAGGAGCCCAGGTTTCACAAGAAGACCAGGCACATCAAGCGTCGCTTCAACTCCATTCGTGAAAATGTTCAAGACGGAGACATAGATATTTGCAAAGTGCATACGGATCTGAATGTCGCAGATCCGTTGACTAAACCTCTTCCGCGAGCAAAACATGATCAACACCAGAACTCTATGGGTGTTCGATTCATCACAATTTAACTAGATTATTGACCCTAGTGCAAGTGGGAGACTGTTGGAAATATTCCCTAGAGGCAATAATAAAATGGTTATTATTATATTTCCTCGTTCATGGTAATTGTCTTTTATTCATGCTATAATTGTGTTATCCGAAAATCGTAATACATGTGTGAATACATAGACCACAACATGTCCCTAGTAAGCCTCTAGTTGACTAGCTCGTTTATCAATAGATGGTCACGGTTTCCTGACCATGGACATTGGATGTCATTGATAACTGGATCACATCATTGGAGAATGATGTGATGGACAAGACCCAATCCTAAGCATAGCACAAGATCGTGTATTTCGTTTGCTAGAGCTTTTCCAATGTCAAGTATCATTTCCTTAGACCATGAGATCATGTAACTCCCGGATGCCGTAGGAGTGCTTTGGGTGTACCAAACGTCACAATGTAACTGGGTGACTATAAAGGTATACTACAAGTATCTCCGAAAGTGTCTGTTGGGTTGACACGGATCAAGACTGGGATTTGTCACTCCGTATGACGGAGAGGCAACTATGGGCCCACTCGGTAATGCATCATCATATTGAGCTCAAAGTGACTAAGTGGTTGGTCACGGGATCATGCATTACAGTACGAATAAAGTGACTTGCCGGTAACGAGATTGAACGAGGTATTAGGATACCGGAGATCGAATCTCGGGCAAGTAACGTACCGATTGACAAAGGGAATTGTATACGGGATTACTTGAATCCTCAACATCGTGGTTCATTCGATGAGATCATCGTGGAACATGTGGGAGCCAACATGGGTATCCACATCCCACTGTTGGTTATTGGCCGGAGAGTCGTCTCGGTCATGTCTGCATGTCTCCCGAACCCGTAGGGTCTACACACTTAAGGTTCGGTGACGCTAGGGTTGTAGAGATACTAGTATGGGGTAACCCGAAAGTTGTTCAGAGTCCCGGATGAGATCCCGGATGTCACGAGGAGTTCCGGAATGGTCCGGAGGTGAAGAATTATATAGAGGAAGTCCAGTTTCGGCCATCGGGAAAGTTTTGGGGGTCACCGGTATTGTACCGGGACCACCGGAATGGTCCCGGGGGTCCATCGGGTGGGGCCACCTATCCCAGGGGGCCCCATGGGCTATAGTGGGAAGGGGAACCAGCCCTTGGTGGGCTGGTGCGCCCCCTCGGGCCCCCCCTGCGCCTAGGGTTGGAAACCCTAGGGGTGGGGGGCAAGCCACCCCCTTGGCCGTCGCCCCCCCTTGAGATCCCATATCCAGGGGGACGGCGCCCCCCCGTTGGCCCTATATAAAGAGGGGGGGAGGGAGGGCAGCCGCACCCACGTCCCTGGCGCCTCCCTCTCCCTCTGCAATACCTCTCCCTCTCGTAGAGCTTGGCGAAGCCCTGCCGAGAACACCGCTGCTTCCACCACCATGCTGTCGTGCTGCTGGATCTCCATCAACCTCTCCCTCCCCCTTGCTGGATCAAGAAGGAGGATACGTCTTCCCCAACCGTACATGTGTTGAATGCGGAGGTGCCGTCCGTTCGGCACTAGGATCATTGGCGATTTGGATCATGACGAGTACGACTCCCTCAACCCCGTTCTCTTCAACGCTTCAGCGCGATCTACAAGGGTATGTAGATGCAGTCCTCTATCTCGTTGCTAGATGACTCCATAGATTGATCTTGGTGAAGCGTAGAAAAAATTTATTTTCTGCAACGTTCTCCAACAGCAATCACACACTTATTACGTTGAATGTCTCAAAAGAGAACTTATTACAATAAATATGGCTTAAGGCCATTTAATAACGATAACAGTGGGAGGCTTGGAAGATAAGCGAGTCCATCAACTCCAATGGCATCACTGAGTATAGAACCACGACCTAAGGCACCTTACTCATTGTCTGAAAAGTCTACAACTTGAACGTTGCAGCCCGAAATTTGGTCAGCACATCGTCTCTCCCATTGCTCATCTTGGCGCCCACAAATCTGGTAGATAGTATCCTTGACAGCCTTGTGGTAAACTTCTCCAATGCGTCCCATTGTGATGTGGGCTGCCATGCTCTTTCCTAGACTCCAGGTTGGTGCATCAAACGAATACTCTATGGGCTCAGTGACTGGCATGAACGTTCTTCCTGGAACTTGAACTTGAATCATCCAGCGCTCCTCTTCCGGTAAAGTGGTGATGTAGGTCCGGATGAAGCTTGGAACTCCAATATTCAGGTATCTAGTGACTTCCTTCAAGTGACGTCCAAAGGGTGTATCTTCATCCGGTTGCATGAACTTATTCCTTGCATCCGCCACCCTAAAAGAGTAGAAAAGATGAGGAGTCAGAAATGAGAAGAGAGAGTAGTGATCTAGGGCTTTATCTTAGTGGTCGTGTCCTACAGTCAGCGTGTGCTCTGATACCATCTTGTAGCGACCAGACCTGAAACAGTCTGATCTCTGTGCATCAGTGTCATCCCTGGATCGGTAATGCTGACACGCACAATACTTGAAGGATTTATAACAGAGTAGCAATCACACACTTATTACATCGAATGTCTCAAAAGAGAACTTATTACAATAAATATGGCTTAAGGCCAACTAATAACGATAACAGCGGAAGGCT
Organism: Triticum dicoccoides; assembly: GCF_002162155.2. Classification (NCBI taxonomy): domain Eukaryota; kingdom Viridiplantae; phylum Streptophyta; class Magnoliopsida; order Poales; family Poaceae; genus Triticum; species Triticum dicoccoides. Next base: position 150,180,650 of record NC_041387.1, on the reverse strand, counting down.
TGGAAGATAAGCGAGTCCATCAACTCCAACGGCATCACTGAGTATAGAACCATGACCTAAGGCACCTTACTCGTCGTCTGAAAAGTCTGCAACATGAACGTTGCAGCCCGAAAACGAGTCAGCACATGGAATATGCTGGCAATGTAACACATAGAGAGTAATGAACAGAATAATGCTATCACTACATGCATATATGGCTGGTGGAAAGCTCTATCATTACAGTTTTGCGTAAAGCCAATTTTTCCCTACTGCGAAGGAATAAATTTTATTTGACTATCATGGTGTTTGTTAAACATTGAGAAGGGTACTCCAACTCAATCCCAATTAAGCATCATCATTAAACTCAACAAAATTTAATTAAGTAACATGATGAGATTCACATGCTAATCCAAGTACTAGAAACTCAAAATGTCCATAACCAGGGACACGGCTAACCATGATTAGTTTATACACTCTGCAGAGGTTTGCGCACTTTTCCCCGCAAGACTCGACCTCCTCCGCTTGATATCTCGCACTACATGGTGTTTGAGAAACGGATGACCGAGACACAGTCTTTCAGAAGCATTAACTCTCTACTCCGGGTAGACAGTACCAACCTACATCCCCTACATCTGCTAGTCTACCTCTTCAAGAGCTCATGCAACTTAATCAACTATGCTAGAGCCCATAGTAGCTTGCAGCTTCACACAGAAGTTTCTAGCATGAATAATCTCATGATCCCTTTGAGCCTGGGTGGCGGTCCATAGGAGAATCACACAGTACCCCGGGATTTCCAAAAATACAGGCAACACTGGGTTCCCCAGGTGCCTCAATCCACCTAGATGTGAATTTAAGTTGGCACCTTAAGGAAACCATTAATTGAACAATCTCACATCTGTCATGGAAACACTCACCCAATACACGTCTACTAGCATAGCATGGCAATATAAGCAAACGTAGAAGTAACTCCCAAAGGTTTTATAATAAATAGGTAATAGGTTCTACCTCATCTACTTCCCAAAACCCACATGTTAATCAGATCCTAATCATGCAATTGTTTGAGGATTGATCTAATGCAATAAAACTGGGTAGTAAAGAGGTATGATCAAAGTGTTACTTGCCTTGTTGATGATCCGGGAAACCTAGAGATTTGAAGTAGCAAGCGGCGCACTCCGGGTACTCTATCACAAAATAACATGCATACAATAAGCACTCATCTAATGCACAGGTAAAACTTAAATAAGAGGTCTCAGAAAGTTCAACTTAAGAACTCCGGTTTGCAAAAAGAATCAAATCAAACCAAGCAATGAAACTCAAACGGCGAAAGAAACAAGCTTCATTTACTAATCTGGACCTAAGTCAAATTTTACAGTAGCAAAAACTTGTTTGAGTTGGTTAAACGGAACGAGGGTTTCGAGACGAAACTATGGGCACTTGAATCGCCTGATTCAGATAAACGAGCGAAAAGTTATACTAAAACGAAAAACAGATCGGAAATCGCGATCAGAAATAATCGCGGAAAATCTGAGAAAAAGAAAACGGACGAACAAGCTAACGAACGAACGTTCGCTGTCTGTGGCTAAACGATGAAAACCGTTCGTTAAAACGAACGTACGGACGAACGTCCGCTAAATAAACTAAACCAAAAAAAAAAAACCGATCTATATAAAAAAATAAACCGAGGTTCTAAAAGAAAATCGACGGTTTTCTCTCGAAAACCGCGGCGGCGGTGGCGGCTACCTCCGGCGGGTCCGGCAAACGAGACGGCGGCTCCGGCGGCGGTGGGGC
>NC_041387.1:150145173-150178135 GCF_002162155.2 Triticum dicoccoides | reverse complement strand
GCGTCGGGTGGCGGGGCGGCGGGATCGAGCGGCGGCGGTGGCATCGGTCGGCGGCGGCGTCGGCGGGGCTCTCGCGCGGCTAGGGTTTCTGGGTGGGCTGTGGGGCGGCTCCCCCGGCTTATAAGGCCGGCCGGGCCTAGAGTCCCAGGTGGACACGGCCCGGTAGATCGGTTAGTTTTTTTAAATACTTTCACGCATAAAAAACAAATAAAAGAAATACTAAACGGACTCCACAAATCCCGAAATAAATTTTCCCCGGCTTCTAAAATCAAGCCAGACAAGATGAACATTTATTTGGGGCCTAAATGCAATTTTGAAAAACGCGCATTTTTCCTAAATTCAAATAATATAGCAATAAACTCCAAAATAAAATCTTATTTGATTTTATTATCAAATCCTCAATATTTGTTTATTTTGGGAAAGTCATTTTATTCCCTGAAGGGGCCATCTTCATCCCATGATAATGGGGTCCTCCACCTCCTTCCGTACAAGGCTTCGAAAGGGGCCACCTTCAAGCTGGATTGATAGCTGTTGTTGTAAGAGAACTCTGCATATGCCAAATTGTCATCCCAACTAGATCCATAATCTAGCGCACAAGCTCTGAGCATATCCTCCAAAATCTGATTGACTCTCTCGGTCCGTCCATCTGTCTGTGGATGAAAAGTTGTACTGAACTCTAGCCTGGTACCCAAAGTTTCGTGCAACTGATTCCAGAACTTTGATCTAAACTGGGTTCCTCTATCTGATATAATGCTCCTCGGAACTCCATGCAGACATACGATCCTGGTCATTTAGATCTTTGCCAACTTAGCACTGGTGTAGGTGGTCTTCATTGGGATGAAATGAGCTACCTTCGTCAAACGATCGACTACAATCCATATCGAGTCATAGCCTGAATGAGTCCTGGGCAATCTCGTGATAAAATCCATGCCTAGCTTATCCCACTTCCATTCGGGTATCGGCAATGGCTGTAGCAATCCTGCTGCCTTCTGATGCTCTGCCTTCACTCTCTGACATACATCACATATTGCTAAATATTCCGCAATATCCTTCTTCATTCCAGTCCACCAGAAAATATTCCTCAAATCCAAATACATCTTGGTATTTCCTGGGTGAATCGAATACGGCGAATCATGGGCCTCCTGTAGAATCAACTTCCTGATCTCCGGGTCATTAAGCACATAAACGCGGTCCTCAAACCATAAGGTAATCGTGCTCATCCTCACGAAATCCCTTAGCTTTTCCTTCACTCATCTTCTCCCTTATCTCTGCAATCTCCTTGTCAGTCTTCTAGGATTCTCTGATCTCATCCATCAAAGTAGACAGAATCCCCAATGCTGCAACGTAGCCTCTCGGAACTATCTCCAAACATAGCTCACGAAGATCCTCGGCTAACTCCTTTGGTAATCCTCCGGTCATGAGTGTGTTTACATGGCTCTTATGGCTCAACGCATCGGCTACTACGTTAGCCTTTCCGGGGTGATAATGCAATCTCATATCATAATCCTTGATGAGCTCCAACCATCTCCTTTGCCTGAGATTCAACTCCTTCTGCGTGAAGATGTACTTCAAACTCTTGTGATCCGTGTACACCCCACAATGGTTTCCGATGAGAAAATGTCTCCATGTCTTCAATGCATGCACTACGGCTGCTAACTCCAAATCATGCGTAGCATAATTCAACTCATGAGGCTTAAGCTGTCATGAGGCATACAAAACAACTCTTCCCTCCTGCATAAGCACTGCTCCAAGTCCTCGACGAGAAGCGTCGCAATATACTTCATAATCCTAGCGCTGATCAGGCAGAATCAACACTGGTGATGTAAACATTTCTTTAACTCCTGGAAACTGGCCTCACATTCCTCAGTCCATCTGAACTTGGTATCCTTTCTCAACAACTCTGTCATGGGCTTTGCAATCTTCGAGAAATTCTCAATGAATCTCCGGTAGTATCCTGCGAGTCCGAGAAAACTCTGGATCTCTCCAACTATTGTTGGGGCTTCCCAATTTGTCACGGTGACAACTTTGGTGGGGTCTACAGCTATTCCTTCTCCGGATATCACATGTCCGAGGAATCCAACTTCCTTCAACCAAAACTCACATTTGCTGAACTTGGCATATAACTGATGTTCTTTGAGCTTGTCAAGTACCAAACGCAAATGCTCCTTATGCTCCTCTTCATTCTTTGAGTAGACCAAAATATCATCAATGAACACCACGACAAACTTATCCAGAAACTCCATAAACACCTTGTTCATCATGTTCATGAAATAGGCAGGTGCGTTAGTCAGACCAAATGACATAACGGTATACTCGTACAGCCCGTACCTGGTGGTAAAAGCCGTCTTGGGTATATCCTGCTCTCGAATCTTCAACTAGTGGTATCCTGATCGCAGATCGATCTTGGAAAATACCTTAGCTCCTTGCAATCGGTCAAACAAGTCATTTATCATCGGCAGTGGGTACTTTTTTTTATTGTCACCTCATTCAATCCTCGATAATCAACAACCATTCTCAATTATCCATCCTTCTTCTCCGCTAGGAGCACTAGCGATTCCCAAGGTGAAGAACTTGGGCGAATATAGCCTTTATCTAGTAACTCCTTAATCTGCTTCTTAATTTCCTCCAAATCCTTTGCGGGCATCCTGTACGGTCTCTTAGATATCGGCCCAGTGCCTGGCAAAAGCTCAATCAAAATCTCAATGTCTCTATCCGGTGGCATGCCTGGCAACTCCTCTGGAAATACGTCAGGAAAATCCTTCATCACTGGTACTTCTTCCTGTACAACTCCTGATAAGGAATTCACTTGAATCCTCTTCGGCACATGCCGGGATACATACTTGATCCTTCTTCCTTCTGGTGTTGTAAGCAAAATCGACTTACTGGCGCATTCAATGTTCCCTCCATACTTCGGTAACCGATCCATGCCTAATATCACATCCAGTCCTTGCGACTCTAGTACTAATAGGTCTGAGGGAAACACGTAGTTACCAATCCTTAATGGTAACCGATCACACCATAGACTAGCCATATACTCTGCTCCTGGCGAGGTTACTAACATGGGTGACCTAAGGGCTTGGGTTGGCAGGTTATACTTATCCACAAATCCCCTTGATATGTATGAATGCGATGCACCAGTATCAAAAAGAATGATTGCAGTAAATGACTTAACCAAAACTTACCTATTACTGCATCTGGCTGGGATTCAACCTCCTCCACGCTAACGTGGTTCATCTGTCCTTTGTTGGAAGGATTGGGCTTCTTCCCAGAACTTCCATTACCGTTTCCATTTTTCGCTTCAGGACATTCGGTGGCATAATGTCCAGTCTTCTGGCATTTGTAACAGGTGATGTGGCTCAGATCCCTCTTGGCTGGTGTTGATGGGTTGGTGCGGTTCTCCCCGTTGCTTGCTCCATTCCCATTACCATTCTTGGGGCCACTATGGTTGTGCGAACTACCTCCTCCATGGGTATGCTGAAAATGTCCTCCCGAGTTCGGGGTAAAACGAGGCTTCTACTGAGCTCTAGAATTGTACTTCCCTTGTCCATACTTCCTCTTGCGACTGTTAATCTGCGCTGCTTCCCTTCAATCATAAGAGCTCTATCTAGCAACTCCTGGTAGTTGTTGAAGGTTGCTACCATCAACTGCATGCTCAGCTCATCATTCAGTCCTTCCAGAAACTTCTCCTGCTTAGCTGCATCCGTAGCAATGTCATCTGGGGCATAACGTGCTAGCTTACTAAAGTCATCCACATACTGGCCAACAGTCCGTCCTCCTTGGCGCAAGTTGTGAAACTCATGCTTCTTCATGGCCATAGCTCCTGCTGAAACATGGGCAGTACGGAAAGCCTGCTGAAACTGATCCCATGTGACAGTGTCGATAGGATAAGTGGCTATGAAATTCTCCCACCATGATGTTGCGGGTCCATCAAGCTGATGTGCAATAAATGCACCTTCTCCGCATCTGTGCATCCTGCAGTGGTCAACTCCCTTCCCATCTTGCGGAGCTAATCATCTATAACTATCGGCTCGGTGCTACTGGAGAACACCGGCGGATTCAGCCTCAAGAAACGGGCTAAGTGATCAACAGGTGGTGGTGGTGATGGATTGTTGTTGTTGTTGTTCCCCTAATTCTGATTCTCGACTAGCATCTGCATCAATGCATTCTGCTGCTGGATCAACTGGGTGAGCTCCGGTGGGAAAGCAAATCCATTGTCACGTCTCGGAGGCATCTGAGGGTTTAGAAAAGATGAGAATATAGAATAGAATGAGGTCTAGAGAGAAAACACTAACCATATGCACATGAGACAAAAGGAAACAGTATCACTTCAATCAATCAAACAAGGGCATACAACGGTCTAACTATCGTTATAGAAGTGCTCATGCTATACTATATACATGGGGGAATTCTACTACTGTCATGGTGGTCGGCTAGAAAAACTGCTCGGTCGAAGACTCCATGATATCTGCTCCAGCTTCATCAACAAAGTCATCATCACAATCGTCTGGGTCCGAGTCGGTGTTGTCGATGATGATGTAGTTCTCCGGGCAAGTGCAATCTTCATTTTCTCCTCCAGTCGCGGGAAATCCCATGAATACTTTTAGCTTCTGCTTTAGATCATCGTTCTTCTCCACGAGTGTCGTCATTTCCTCCTCATATACATCGCGTGTATACTTGAGTTCTTCCTCCAGCTCCGTGATCTTGGTCAATGCCTTCTTCAGATCTATCATGCCTGCGCACATCTGGTTCTCCTGGTGACATATGTACTCGTCTGCAATGGATCTATCCTTCCTGGTGCTGATCATCTCCCATTGCTCATCTCGGCGCCCACAAATCTGGTAGATAGTATCCTTGACATCCTTGTGGTAAACTTCTCCAATGCATCCCATTGTGATGTCGGCTGCCATGCTCTTTCCTAGACTCCAGGTTGGTGCATCAAACGAATACTCTATGAGCTCAGTGACTGGCATGAACATTCTTCCTAGAACTTGAACTTGAATCATCCAGCGCTCCTCTTCGGGTAAAGTGGCGATGTAGATCCGATGAAGCTTGGTACTCTGATGTTCAGGTATCTAGTGACTTCCTTCAAGTGACATCCAAAGGGTGTATCTTCATCTGGTTGCGTGAACTTATTCCTTGCATCTGCCATCCTAAAAGAGTAGAAAAAATGAGGAGTCAGAAATGAGAAGAGAGAGTAGTGACCTAGGGCTTTAGCTTAGTGGTCGTGTCCTACAGTCAGTGTGTGCTCTGATACCATCTTGTAGCAACCAGACCTCAAACAATCTGATCTTTGTGCATCAGTGTCATCCCTGGATCGATAATGCTGACACACACAGTACTTGAAGGATTTATAACAAAGTAGCAATCACACACTTATTACATCGAATGTTTCAAAAGAGAACTTATTACAATAAATATGGTTGAAGGCCAACTAATAACGATAACAGTTGAAGGCTTGGAAGATAAGCGAGTCCATCAACTCCAACGACATCACTGAGTATAGAACCATGACCTAAGGCACATTACTCGTCGTCTAAAAAGTCTGCAACATGAACATTGCATCCCGAAAACAGGTCAACACATGGAATATGCTGGCAATGTAACACATAGAGAGTAATGAACATAATAATGCTATCACTACATGCATATATGGCTGGTGGAAAGCTCTATGGTTACAGTTTTCCGTAAAGCCAATTTTTCCCTACTACAAAGGAATAAATTTTATTTAACTATCATGCTGGTTTTTAAACATTGAGAAGTGTACTCCAACTCAATCCCAATTAAGCATCATCATTAAACGCAACAAAATTTAATTAAGTAACATGATGAGATTCACATGATAATCCAAGTACTAGATACTCAAAACGTCCATAACTGGGGACACGGCTAACCATGATTAGTTTATACACTGTGTAGAGGTTTGCGCACTTTTCCCTACAAGACTCGATCTCCTTTGCTTGTTTTCTCGCACTACATGGTGTTTGAGAAACGGATGACCGAGAAACGGATAACCCGACTCTAGCCCGTGTGGCCTATCGGCCTGATGTCCAAAGGTCTAAACCGGGGTAGGCTTCTAACTTCACCAAGACGCCAGTCTCAACCGCCTCCGAGAAGCATTCATATGCCGTGGGCGCCTAAACACCCATGCGCTCGGCCAAAATCTATCCTGCCCATAATTTGGGACACCTGAGATTAATGTCCTACCCCCAACTCGCAATATGTCCAAAATTTTAGATGGGGGCAAAGTTTGTAACTTTCCGCAAATTTCAAACAAGCGCATCCCAAATCGAAACATTGTTCCCCCTTAGTTGCCTCCTCCCTCCGTTTCCCCATTCATACTCCGTGGGCGCCAAAACGCCCTCTCCACCAGCCGCGAAACCCCAGCCTCCTCCGTCCTCCAACCCATAACGCCCAATCCACTGCCGCCCTCCACCATCACGCCGGAGCCGGTACCCCGACGTCGTCATCCAATGCAACCGCAACCGCAACGCCCTCAAAGATTTAGCTGTTGAAGCCGAGGCAGAGCTGCCTCCACGACGTCGACGTTGACATGTGTCATACCAGAACCACTTCGACCACGCCGTCCCACGCCTCACCGCTGCCGCTCCACTATTGCAACTGTCCACCGCACCGAAGTTGTTCCCGCTACGCCATCATTCGCCGCCTCGGATCTGGTTCCCCGCCGCCGACAGATGGCCACCGCGCACCACCATCAACAACTTTGCCATGGGTTCGTACAAGGCTCCACCTTCCTCCACAACTTCTTGTTTCCAGTGAACCACAAGAAGATCGTTGGAAAAACAGAAGGAGCACACAGCACCGCCAGTGGCAAGTGGTACTCCTCTTCCCTTATTCGTGCAAATCTTACGTCTCTGCTCACACCATATTCATCCGACAAAAGAAACTAGTTGAGCGCTTCTTACTACATCTTCTTACTGATACTAAATGCACAAGATTTCCTCCCATTTACTATTTCATCTTTGCTAGAGGTCAGCAGCCCGCCTAGATTTCTATTCAGGGTCAGTCGAACTGCAAATAAAAGAAGCAACACCCTCTTAGGCGCGCGGAGTTCCTAGTCCCCCTGTTCACCGGGGAAGTGGCACATCGGTGTCTATCATAGGGGTGTGGGTGTAACACCCCGGATCCGATGCGCCAGGTGTCTGCCTATTATTCGTCTTTGTTGCCATGTCATTTGCTTGCGTGTTGCATTTTATCATGTCATCATGTGCATTTCATTTTGCATACGTGTTCGTCTCATGCATCCGAGCATTTTCCCCGTTGTCCGTTTTGCAATCCGGCGCTCCTATGTCCTCCGGCGTTCCCCTTTCCTCTCCTATTGTGAGCGGGTGTTAAACATTCTCGGAATGGCCCGAGGTTTGCCAAGCAGCCTTGGTATAGCATCGGTATACCGCCTGTCAAGTTTCGTGCCATTTGGAGTTCGTTTGGTACTCCAACGGTTAACCGGGTAACCGTAAAGCCCCTCTCTCTTTGCAGCCCAACACCCTTCCAAACTGGCCCAAAGCCCATCTAACTCCTCTCCATGCTCTCGGTCGTTCGATCATGATCGTGTGGGTGAAAACCGTGCCTCATTTGGACTCTCCTAGCTCCCTCTACCTATAAAACTAGACCTCCCCCTAAATTTTCGGGTCATTCCACCCCTAACCCTCGCAAAAATCTCCCTCGCCGCCTCCGGACATGTCCTACGCCCGCCGGACGTCCCGCGCCGCCGCCCCGGACCAGTGGCCGCCCTCCACGTGTCCCTCCTCTCTCTCCCCGCGCCGCCGGCCCGCCGGGCCCGAGGCCGGCCCACCCGTGCCGCGACCGGGCCCCGGCCGCGCCCCGCGCCCCAGCCTCCGCTGCCGCCGCCCGCCACGGTTGCCCGCGCCCGCGTCCCCGCGCGCCATCACCGGAGGTCGCCGCCTCGCCTCCCGCCGGCGCCGACCTCGCCGCCGCCGACCTTCGTCCTCGCCGCCTCGCGCCATCGGAGCCGCCCGCCGGCGACCCCAGCCATCGGAGTTGGCCCCGGCCGTGGGCCCCGCGCCGGATCCGCCCGATCCGAGCCCCCGCGCGCCCAGATCCGCCGCCCCGCTTCTCCGACGCCCTCTCCCCGAGCTCCGGCCGCCGTCTGTTCCTTCTCCGGCGAAGTTCCGGCCAGATCTGCCGCCATCCTCGATCCCCGCGCCGAGTTGACTTTTTCCCGAGGTTGAAATTCTGCCAAGTCCCCGGTTTTCTATAATTATCATGCCATGTTCGTCATGCCGTATCTCTGCATCTGTAGCTCCGTTTCGTGCGTATAATATGTCAAATTGTTTGTCTCGACGAGTACATCATTTCATTCCATTGCATCATATTCATTTGAGGTCATCTAGATGCCCGAATCATCATCGTAAGAGTGCTTCATGATGTTAATCTGCTGAAACTGTTAGAACGAGCTCTTTTGTCATTTTTGCCATGATTGATGTGTGCATCCTATGAGGTTGATGTCTTCATGTGTTTTGAACTATGCTATGTCTTATTTACAGTGGTGCTTACCATGAATTTTTTTGATTAATGTGGTGACTAGCACAAGCATGCAAACTAGGCTTCGTGTTAATGCTGATTTTAGTCCCTGTTCTGCTGTTATTTTGATGCCATGTAAACTTGATGCTATAGAGATATCCATGCATATTTTGAGATACTTCAGTAAGGGTGTTTTGAACAATAGGTTATTGTATATCCATTCATGCCCTTGCTTGTAATTATGGAGTAGTCTAGCATGTCATTTGAGTGCTCTACTTTTGCTTCAAAATGTTTCCTGGCAGATTGTTTACATGTTATTCAATTTGGCCAAGCTTGTTGTAGTTGATCCGTGCATGCTATGGACTTGTTCTTGACTTGGTTTGTTTCACAAACATGTCTTCTTGATGATGCTATGCTTATCTTGTCATGCAATGACTTGTGGTGAGTGTATCGAGCTTGTTAAGTAGTGTTCACGCTGTTGCTGTTTTGCTAGGCTGAATCTGTTATTTCGTGATGCTATATAAACATGTTTCTACTAATCATTCTATGCATAATCTGGAGATGTTTTATAAACATGTTTGATCTACATGTCATCCTCTATCCATCCATGCCCCCTGTAGCATTTATAGCTTGTTGTAGCTTGTTCATATCTTGCTCCAAAGTCGCTTCATAATGTTGCTGTCAGCCTGTTTACATTAAGTTCACTTGTTCCCATGTGTTTTGCTAGTGTTCCATGCTTAGCTTCAAAAACATGCCTCCTTACTGTTGGATGCCTTGCCATGCCATGTTTTGCTCTGTAGTGAGTTGCACAAGCTCATCTACATGCCTTCATAATTATGTTCCTGTCATGTATGAATCTGTTTAATAACTTGCTATGTTTACGTGGGTGCCATTATATCTTCTGATCCCTTTTGGCTTATGGTCACGAAGGGACTCTTGTTCTATGAATTTAGTAGATTCATGCCATGCCTTTGTTTGCCATGATAAGTTCCTGTAACATGTTGTTTGATAGCTCTGAACATTGCATCGTGATGTTATTTTCTGCAAAGTCTGAAATTGTTATAACTTGCAATCTTACCATGTGTGTTTGAGCATGTTCTAGTGATTTCTGGAGATAGCTTAGTGTTCATGTTTTGTTGTGCTCTACCTGTACATCATGCCCATGCCTTTTGTTATTATGTTGAGGTGCTGTAGCTTGTTGTTTTGATGCTTGCAATATGCCTAGTCGCTGTTTTGGACAGCTTGTCCTTTAAACTTGTATAGTGTGTGTGTTGAACCGTTGCTTCGTTTTGAGTGTGCTCTATATGAAACTTGCTTAGAATTGCATGTAGCTTCATATTATCATGTTGCATCCTTGTTTTGAGGTGTTTGCTTGATGTTTGGGTGCATTTTGCATCAATGCCATGTTTAACTTGTTTTGCTCATATCTTCTAGGCCGTAGCTCCGAACTTAATGAACTTTATATGTAACTTGACTAGAATCTCGTGTAGATCATCCTTGTGCATCATGCCATGTTTATGCTTGTGCATTTACCATGTTGTTTGTTTCTTTCCGGTGTTGCTTCTTAGTTCCGGTAATGTTGCGATTGTGAGGATTCGTTCGACTACGTCCGCTTGTCTTCTTCATGGACTCGTTCTTCTTCCGTGCGGGATCTCAGGCAAGATGACCGCTACCCTGGATCTCACTACTATCATTGCTACGCTAGTTGCTTCGTTCTATCGCTATGCTGCATTACCCATCACCTGTTTATTCAAGCCATCCCATATTGCCATGAACCTCTAACCTTTGACACCTTACCTATGCAAACCATTGTTTGGCTATGTTACCGCTTTGCTCAGCCCCTCTTATAGCGTTGCTAGTTGCAGGTGAAGTTGAAGATTTCTCCATGGTGAACAGGACTTTGGTTGGGATATCACAATATCTCTTATATTATTAATGCATCTATATATTTGGTAAAGGGTGGAAGGCTCGGCCTTTTGCCTGGTGTTTTGTTCCACTCTTGCCGCCCTAGTTTCCGTCATACCGGTGTTATGTTCCCGGATTTTGCGTTCCTTACGCGGTCGGGTGATTTATGGGACCCCCTTGACAGTTCGCTTTGAATAAAACTCCTCCAGCAAGGCCCAACATTGGTTTTACCATTTGCCTCACCACCACCTACCTTTTCCCTTGGGAGTCGCTCTCTCGAGGGTCATCTTTATTATAGCCCCCCCGGGCCAGTGCTTGTCTAAGTGTTGGTCCGAACTAGAGCCCTTTGCAGCGCCCCCTCAGGGAAACTTGAGGTCTGGTTTTAGTTGTACGGATTGCTCATCCAGTGTTGCCCTGAGAACGAGATATGTGCAGCTCCTATCGGGATTGTCGGCGCATCGGGCGGCTTTGCTGGTCTTGTTTTACCATTGTCGAAATGTCTTGTAAACCGGGATTCCGAGTCTGATCGGGTCTTCCTGGGAGAAGGTCTATTCCTTCGTTGATCGCGAGAGCTTGTCATGGGCTAAGTTGGGACACCCCTGCAGGGTATAATCTTTCGAAAGTCGTGCCTGCGGTTATAGGCAGATGGGAATTTGTTAATGTTCGGTTGTAGACAACTTGACACCAGATCCGAATTAAAACGCATCAACCGCGTGTGTAGCCGTGATGGTCTCTTCTCGGCGGAGTCCGGGAAGTGAACACGGTTTCTGGGTTATGTTTGACGTAAGTAGGAGTTCAGGATCACTTCTTGATCATTACTAGTTGATGACCGTTCCTTTGCTTCTCTTCTCGCTCTTATTTGCGTATGTTAGCCACCATATATGCTTAGTCGCTGCTGCAGCCTCACCACTTTACCCCTTCCTTTCCTTTAAGCTTTCCTAGTCTTGATACCCATGGTAATGGGATTGCTGAGTCCTCTGGCTCACAGGTTACTACAACAACAGTTGCAGGTACAGGTTATGCGATGATCATGACGCGAGAGCGATGCTTGCTTGCGTTGAGTTCTTCTTCTGCTTCTTCGATCAGGGGATAGGTTCCAGGTCGGCAGCCTGGGCTAGCAGGGTGGATGTCGTTTGAGTTTCTGTTTGTGTTTCATCCGTAGTCGGATGTTGATCTTATGTATTGTGATGTTGTATTCGTGTGACATTCTATGCCTTATGTATGTATCCCCATTTATTATGTAATGTTGATGTAATGATATCCACCTTGCAAAAGCATTTCAATATGCGGGTATATCCTTGGTGGGACCATCGAGTTCCTTTTGGATAGGGTCGCATATTGGGCGTGACAGTGGGGCGCAGGAGTTGCTTGCGCCCGGTCTGGAGGTCAGCGGGGCTTGAAGGGATGACCGGGGGGCGGTGCCAAGCACGGCGGTGCGGTGAGGTCGAGGGGAGGGCGGAGGCAGGGGACTGGGCCGGTGGTCACTGGCGTTTCGAGGAAGATCGTAACACTGATTGGCTGGAGGTAGATGAAGGCGATCTGCCCATTCTTTGTACATCGAACAGTGCAGAAAAAATGTACTGACCTATTTGTTTCTAGTCGACTATTATTTTCATAGAATCCTGTAGTAATTTCGTGTGCCATGTATGTTGTAGAGCTATCATATGTCTCATGTCATTTATTTCTCACCGACCTGCTATCTGCTACCTTTACACTGTACTAATTGTGCACACACTTCACCCATAATCACACTATTGTTTTTTATGCATGGATACTTCAGACTCTGACGCAGTGTTGATGAATACAAAAAGCAAAAGACAAAAGTCGCTCCAGTGTAATTTGAAGATAAGCACTAAGCATTTTAGCGCTCTAAAGGGTGCAGTGTCAGCAGATGGAGACAGTAAACATAGCTCTGCAGTTGATGATCTCAATTGCCACACACAACCATCCCAGGTGCTTGCTTTAACTTCGCGCTGTCAAATGTGGTTGCATGTTGCATATGGTGTCTAGCTTGTATTGCTTCCAATTTGGTTAAATTGCATTTGCTTACTTTACACATTATACCTTTGATAATGATATGCCTTCCTGTTTTTGATACATACTACATATGTCTATTAACCATGTTTGTACATCAAACTAATGCTCTTTTGTATCCCTCATCAATCACTTATGATGAGACAGTCACCCCAGTGGGTTACTGTGAGATGCGCTACTCGTTTAAAGAGTAAAGTGTCATCCTCCCCACATGATTCTCAAGAAACAGCAAGGCTAAATGAAGATAGTCAACGTAGCTCTCTAATTGATGACCGCAATTACCCCACACCACCATCGCAGATGCTTGCTCTTACTTGGCATTGTGATATGTGGTTGCATGTTGCATATGGTGTCTACCTTGTAATGCTTCTAATTAGGTTAAATTGCATCTGCTTAGTTAACACATTATACCTATGAATATGACATGGGTTTCTGTTTTTGGTACATACTACGTATTTCTATTAACCATGTTCTTACATCAAACTACTTTTCTTGTGTATCCCTCATTGATCACTTCTGACGATACACCTTCAAGTTGACAGTGTAATATTGGTTGCATCTTGCCATTTCAAACGCGTATTGCCTCTAACTTGTTGAAGTGCCACTTATAATGAGACACATATAACTTGGTAGAGTGATTTTGGTTGGATCTTTCGTATGGTGTCTATATTGCATTGCTTCCAATTTGTTGAAATGCCTTCTTCTTACCATTTTTCATACATATTCCATCCTCCTACAATGTGGTTGCCATACATAAAAGTTATGTTCGTCAGTATCATGCATCAACGAATTTGGAAGTGCGAATTTCATTCCTTTTTCTTCTGTGTTTACTTTACAACGAAAAATATAAAAGGACGAAGGCACGGAATGATGGTGGTCCTCTAGAGCAACCGAAAAAGATGATCTCTGCAGATTCTCCTACTACTCCTACTGCAGTGCAAGTTCCAAATCTCATCTCCCCTACTCCAGAACCCCAGGTGCTTGCTCTAACATGCCAGTGTGATATTTGGTTGCATGTTGCATATGGTGCCTAGCTTGTATTGCTCCTAATTTGTTAAATTGCATCTCCTTAGCTTACACATTATACATGTGAATATGACACGCCTTCCTGTTTTTGGTACATACTACATCTGCCTATCACACCATGTTCTTACATCAAACTATTGTTCTTGTGTATCCTGCATCTATCGCTTATGATGAGACAGTCACGCCCGTGGGTTAGTATGAGATGTGCTACTCTTATAAAGAGTGCAGTTTCATCCTCTCCACCTGATTCTCAAGAAACAGCAAGCCTAAATGAAGATATTGAACGTAGCTCTATACTTGAAGACCGCACTTCCCCTACACCACCATCACAGGTGCTTGCTCTAACTTCGTAGTGTGACATGTGGTTGCATGTTGCATACGGTGCCTAGCTTCTAATGCTTCTTATTAGGGTAAATTGCATCTGCTTAGTTTACACATTATACCTGTGAATATGTCATGCCTTACTATTATTGGTACACACTACATCTATGTGTTAACCATGTTCATACATGAAACTACCTCTCTTTTGTATCCTACATCAATCACTTACGATGAGACACCTTTATTCGTTGCATATTGCATATTATTACTAGCCTGTTGCCATGTATTGCTTCTAATTTGGTCAAATACATTTGTTAGGACACCATTTTAATTTGGCAGAGTGATATTGGTTTCATCTTTCATATGGTTTCTAGCTTGCATTGCTTCTAACAAGTTCAAACACCTTGTGCTTAGTTTACACTTTATACATCATACATGTCAATATGTCACGCCGTCCTGTTTTTCATACATATTCCATCCTCCTATCATGCAGCTGCCTTACACGAAAGTAGTGTTCGTCAGTATCATGCATCAATGAGTTCTGAAGAGCAAATTTTATTCCTTTTTCTTGTGAGTGTGACTTGAGAAGGCAAAATCAAGAAAGAGGAAGGAAAAGAGTAAGGAAGGCGATGATTGTGGTCCTCTGCAACAACATAAACAGAGCATCTATACGGATTCTCCTTGTATTGCTAGTGCATTACAAGGTCCAAGTCTCCGCTCCCCTACTCCACCATCGAAGGTGCTTGCTCTAACTTGGTAGTGTGATATCTAGTTGCATGTTTCATATGGTGTCTAGCTTGTATTGCTCCTAATTAGTGTAAACTGCATCTGCTTAGCTTCAACATGATATGTGTGAATACGACATGCTTTCCTGTTTTTGGTACATACTATATATGTCTATCACACCATGTTCTTACATGAAACTACTCTTCTTGTCTATCCTGCATCAGACACTTACGATGGGACACCTTTAAGTTGGCAGTGTGATATTGGTTTGCATCTTGAATATGATTTCTAGCATGTAGTGCTTCTAGTTTGACGAACGCCGCCTATGACGAGACAGTTTTAACTTGGAAGAGTGATATTGATTGCACCTTCCATATGGTGTCTAGCTTGCAGTGCTTCTAATTTGTTGAAGTGCCTTCTGCTTAGTTACCACATCATAGGTGTGAATATGTCAAGCCGTCCAGTTTTTCATACATATTCCACCTCTTATCATGAATTTGCCTTTCATCAGAGTAGTGTTCGTAAGTATCATGCATGAATGAGTTCTAAAGAGCGAATTATATTCCTTTTTCTTGTCGGTTTGACCTCACAATGAAAAATTAATAAAGTGGAAGGAAATTGGTAAGGCATTGGATGTTGGTGGTCCTTCCGAGCAACTAGAACGGAAGTTCTCTACAGATTCTAGTCCGCCATCCTCCCAACAAGATTCGCAAGACAATGCAAGGCTAGACAGTCAACATAGCTGTGTAGATGATGAGCACATCTCCCCTACTCCACCATCACAGGTGCTTGCTCTAACTTGACACTATTATATGTGGTTGCATGTTGCGTATGATGTCTAGCTTGTATGGCTTCTAACTTTGTTGAATTGCATCTGCTTACTTTACACATAATGCCTGCAAATATGACACATGTTCCTGTTTCTAGAACATACTATATCTGACCACACCAAGTTCTTATATCCGACTACTATTCTTGCATATCCAACATCACTCACTTATGATAAGGCACCTTTAAGTCGCCACTCTGATATTGGTTATGTCTTGCATATGATTTCTAGCATGTACTGCATCTAATTTGTTGAAACGCCATACAGTTTCAACTTGGCAGAGTGATATTGGTTGCATCTTTCATATGGTGTCTAGCTTGAAGTGCTTCTAATTTGTTGAAATGCCTTCTGTTTAGTTACCACATCATAGGTGTGAACATGTCACACCATCTTGTTTTTTGTACATATTCCATCCTCGCATCAAGTGTTTGCCTTTCATCCGAGTAGTGTTCGTCAGTATCATGCATGAATGAGTTCTGAAGAGCGAATTTTATTCCTTTTCCTTATCGGTTTGAATTCACAATGCAAAATCATTACAACTAAAGGAAATTAGTCCGGCAGTGGATGATGGTGGTCCTTTGGAGCAACTCAAACAGGGGGTCTCTGCAGATTCTACACCGCCATCCTCCCAACAAGATTATCAAGACAACACAAGGTTGGACAGTCAACGTACCCCTACTCCACCATCACAGGTGCTTGATCTAACTTGGCACTATTATATGTGGTTGCGTGTTGCGTATGATGTCTAGCTTGTATTGCTTCTAACTTTGTTGAATTGCATCTGCTTACTTTATAGCTAATGCCTGTGAATACGACACGTTTTCCTGTTTCTAGAACATACGTGTACACGATGAGCACATCTCCCCTACTCCACCATAACAGGTGTCGCATTCTGGATATCAGGGTATCCAGACTTGCCTGCATGCAGGCGTGGCTCCATCAACGGCCTTGAACGGCCCAGCTTCAACATCAACAACTCAAGACCCTCGCGAGGGGCCAAGCCTCGCAAGGCGGACGACGCCAAGACCCCCGAGGGGACCGGCCTCTTCAGGCTGGTTCCTGAGGGGCGGAGAGTTCTATGCAAGGTGCACCTCATGAGGCTTAGCTGACGTGAGCCCTGACAACCAAGGCCAGGTGGGCGCCAGCAGGCGCAGAGCGCCAATTTCCTCTTCGGTGCAAGGGAGGCAAGCCACAGGAGCGGAGTCCCGAGGAATCAGCCAAAGGTTTCCATTCTGGTGCAACAAGACCAAGACCACCAAGACGGCAGGACGGAGGTCATCACCGAGCCCACCGCAGCATCACGACCAGGAGCTTTTCACGGGCGAAGACCACTTTAGTCAGGATAAGTTGTACTAGTTGTCACATTTCAAATCCGTCCATTGTGGGATCCCTTCCCGCCAACATTTGGGAAGAGGACCAAGGCTACTATAAATAGGACTTAGCCACCACCGTAGAGTGGGAGCTAGTTCAGATCCCACCAGCTAGTTCAGATCCCACTAGCTAATTCAGATCCCACCAGCTAGTTCAGATCCCACCAGCTAGTTCAGATCCCACCGGCTAGTTCAGATCCCACCATCTAGTTCACATCCCACCATCTCTCTTGAGCTCAAGAACACCTCACCTCCTAAGGCCAGTTCATCCACTGCACTAGTTCATCCTCAGCCCTTTGAGGCAATCCACCATAACACTGGAGTAGGGTATTAAACCACAAGGTGGCCGAACCAGGATAAATTCTTGTGTCTCTTTGTCTCTTTGACCACGACGTGCTAGTCTTAGGACGCACCCCAGAGTTTGAACCTTCCAAGGGTTTGCGGAACCCATAATCCAACATTTGGTGCACCAGGTAGGTGTGCGTGGGATCTTCCCTTTCGTTGATCGATCCACCGTCACTCTGACAACTCCATGGCCGACGCACGCCGAGCTTGAGCCAAGCATTGGGCCATAGTCGCTGCTCGCGTTGCTCAGACGGCTCCAGCGGGCGATGGTTGTGCTTATTGTGCTCCGTCTTCGGTGGCCAACGCCGCCATGGGACCTGCTGGCCACGAGCAGCAAGCATCTTTGCTGCACCCTTCGGTGTGCACCGACGGGCGCAGCGCCACTCTGTCACTGACCCCAGCGGCTTCATCCTCCCATGCGCGTCATGGCCTGGGGAACGCGCAGGCCGCTCTACTCATGGCGTGGGAGCTCCTTCGCTACTGCCTGGTCGACGACTTCTATGAGGAATGGCTCAAGCGGATCGCTGAGCTCGTCAGCGTGGCTGGGGGCTCCGCTGCACCGGCCCGCTCATTGCACGAGCAGCCGCCTGCCGCGGGTGACGTGGCTCAAGGGGCTCCTCCACCTACTCGAGCCCAGGGCGTCATCATCGAGCCAAGGCGTGTCGCACCACAGCGCGACATGCCGCACCAGGTGCCTACACGGGAAGAGGTGAGCTGCCAGGTGGTGATGCGGCCTTGGGGGGAAGCTCGCATGCTTCCTGCACCCCTACGTCAAGCCTGCGTGCCGTCACATGAGGTGGCGGCACGCGTGCACCAGGACCAGGTTCCATCTCCTCGACTGGCCCCAGTGGCCACAACATGATAACGCGCACTCACCTTAGAGCTCCGCAATGTCATCTGGCCGAGCAAGTTCAAGCCTGACCTACCCCCACACCATGATGGCACTGCCGACCCCGCCGAGTTCATGCAGCTCTGCGAGCTGCGCATCGAGGCGGCCAGCGGCGACGAGAAGATCATGGCGAACAGGTTTCCCCGGGCCCTCAAGGATGGCGCGTGTTCTTGGCTCCTGAATACCCCCGTGGGATCAGTATCTTGATGGGAGGAGATGCGTGGCCGCTTCATCTGCAACTTCCAGGGCACTCGCGACCGTCCTCTGGCCGCGGGCGACCTGCATCACATCAAGCAGCAACCAGGAGGAGCCCTACAGATGTACATCCAGCACTTCAGCAATGTTCGTCTCAAGATCCCCAAGGTGTCGGACGAGGCCATCATCTCAGCATTCACGGATGGCGTCCGCGATGTCAAGATGAAGGAGGAGCTCGCCATCCACGAGGACCTATGCACAACCTTGGAGATGTTCAACATGGCGAACAAGTGTGCAAGGGCCCAAGAGGGGCGCCTCTCCCTCCTCGAGCTCCCCGATGCTGACCCCAAAGACAAGAAGGCCAAGGACGTAAAGTGCAATGTGCCGGCCGTGCTCGCAGCCGAGCTAGAGATGAAGCGTGGCTGCGACCACCCTACGTCATCCAAAAGCAAGTGACCGTTCTGCGTCTTCCACAAAGTCCACAGCCACAACACAAACGACTGCTAGGTGCTCAGGGCCCTCCGCGACAGGCGCCTCGGTCGACGCCCCGAGCGCACGATAGAGGCACGTCCATGGAGTTGGCCGAGGTGGAGGACGCTGGGACAGACATGACCATCACCAAGAGTGGTGCGACCATCCTTGGGAGGACCGTTGGCAGGGCCAACCTCGCGAGGGCACCTGGAGGGAGCAGCCTCGCGACGAGTGCCCTCAGGGCAATGCTGGTCTTCCTCCACTGCCTCCACCACCTAGAAGGAACGAAGATCATCACCAGGACGAGGGGGCTGGGGGCTTCCAAGAGCCTTGTGTCATCGCCTGCATCCTGGGAGGCTCACAGGCCCCGGCTTCTCACTGCATCTTCAAGCAGTTCGCACGCGAGGTGAAAGCAGCGCTCCCCAAGCCCGAAGCAACTCGCCCTCTCAGGTGGTCCAAATGCGCCATCACCTTCAGCTCCTCAGACCAACTCAAGTGCGTGGCCACTACCGGCGCGCTCCCCATGCTATGCTCTCCCGTCATCAGCAACGTGGTCATCACCAAGACTCTCATCAATGGTGGAGCGGGGCTCAATGTCCTGTCTGTTCAAACGTTCGATGGGCTCCAAGTGACGTACTACCAGCTTCAGCCAACCAAGCCATTCTTAGGAGTGACCGATGCTTCCACACACCCGATAAGGAAGGTCCGCCTCCCTGTCACCTTCGGCGAATGCAACAACTACCACACTAAGCTCATCGACCTCGACATCGCCGACATTCGCCTGCCATACAATGCCATCCTCGGGTACCCAGCACTAGCCAAGTTCATGGCAGCGACGCACCATGGCTACAACGTCCTCAAGATGCCAGGAAGTGGCGGCCTCATCACGGTCGCATGTCAGGAAAAGGACGCGGTGTGCTCCCTAGAGCGCGCCTTCTAGGCTGCAGTAGTTGAGAGCCCTGAAGATGAGGGTGGCGTCCTCCATCCTGAGGTCGCCCCCCAAGACAAAGAGGCTGCAGCTGGGACAAGGATCTCGCGAGAAGGCTTCGCCCGAGGACGCCGCGGTGAGCCTCGCGTCCCCGGACGAGGCACCTTCACCCATCGCATAGGAAGGTGCGCCCGGCGCCCCTGTTAGGCCGGGCTCGGGGGCTGTCCTCGGGAGGGCCTCCGACCTAGCCAGGGTCATGAGGGAGGCGCTCGGGCACCAGGTGGAGGCGCGCTTCAGTGCATGTTTCCCAGGAGAAGGCATCAGGAGGAAGGCGCCAGGCGTTCATGAGTTCATCAGCAAGGCAATCAAGGAGATTCAAGAGGTAAGGGTTATGCAAGGCGACCGCCGCCTACGGTGAGGCGTGGCTCACTGCCCTGACGAGGGTAAGGAGTTCCGCGCCTGCATTGATGCTCCAGGGCTCAACGGGGGCGCATATCGGCAGATCTTCTAGCTGTCTCGTGCCGGCCGATGCGTGGGTCCACCCCACAGCTACGTCTACATGCCTTTCGACCTACTAGGCGCGGCAGTGGTGTTCCAGCATTGCACAAGGGATGCCCTGGCGGCTCGCGAGGCCAAGCACCAGGCGATCCTGACGGAGATGAAGGAGAACCTCCAAGAGCCTCCCGGGCCCTCTGGGCATCACAAAGCTCGGGGCCAGGGTGGCTCATGCGGAAGGACTCTAGCAGTGCGCGTCTTTTGCTACCCCAACATCTCTTCAGCAACGGTGCCAGGTGACATCTCTCTAGTTCGTTCAGTTTGGGGGCGCCCCACGGGCTGCATCATCTCCAAGCCGTATGGGTCCGTCCCTGCAGCATCTATCCCTTTTGCATCTATCAGAGCTAGTTTACCTTCCTTTACAAGCTACCTTTAGGTTATCAACTGCCTGACCGGTGCTTCATCACTAAGAACGTCTCGCGCCCTTGCGAGCCCTCCCACGACCGCAACATGATTAAGGAATGACACGACGCCTATGCTCGGGTCCGTGCCTGCAGCATCGTGAAACACAAGAGGCTGAGCTCTGGCTCGGCGGGCCAGTCCCCATGTACATAACCTCCCATGGCCCTTCATGCCTTGTTATCGCTCGAGCTAATCGCGGGTGGATGAGTGAGGGCACGAGACTGGTGCCCCTGTGGCCACGGGAACCACGTGCTGGTTGTTTTTCTTCAGAATCTTGGCATGAGAAGACTAGGCATGGCGTTTGTGCTCGGGTCTGTCCCAGCAGCTAAGCTCTGTCTGGTGGGCCGGCCCCGTTCACGTCACCTCCTGAGGTCATTGGTGTCTGGCCTTCTCATGCAATAGCCTCAGGAGACTCATTCGGCGCAGGCTTCCTAACCATCTTGCAGGACTAGTACAAGTGTTCCCAATCTAGTTCAGGCGCAACCCGCCTTGTGGTAGGGCCTCGTGAGTTCCGCGCTGGCTCAGGGATGCCCATACACACCTCCTTTAGCCCTGCCGTGCAAGCCACGTGTCAGGGCAAGGTTGTACATGCCCCGGGGGCTCTCCTCAGAGGGAGCCCCCCTCCCACGCACCAGTGGAAGCACGATGCTCCGCGCTGGCCGTCGACATTGCCAAGGAGCGGCTATGCCCTTGCAAGAGTGGAAGCGCTGTGCTCCGCGCTGGTGATAAACAATAGGGGGTGGCCTCGCGACTGCATTAACCTTAGGGAGCTTCCGGGCTCAGTGACCAGCCTCACCGCACTGCTCTCTCTCGGGAGGGTAGCGCGAGGGGGCTGGGCACAGGGGCTATGCTCAGGTCATGCCTGGCGTACCCCACCTCGCCAGGTCCCACGGGCCTGGACTTCACGCGCCCCTCCCGAGCGAGAGCCCGACGAGGATAGGTATGATGGTTGGTTCGTATGTCAAGGGGGACTCCTGAGCATAGCGTCTCAGGAGCCTAACTAGCCACGTAGCCCCTCACTCCTTGGTCTTGTCTTGGTGATCCGGACGACCCTACCGCGGCTGAGGTATGCGCAGGGCCGGGCCTTGCCGATGAAGAACACCAAGTCTTGCCTTCACACTTTTTCCTAAGCTGTTCGCACGTCAAGGGGGACTCCTGAGCATCGTGTCTCAGGAGCCTAACTAGCCACGTAGCCCCTCACCCCTTGGTCTCATCCTGGTGATCCGGACAACCCAACGGTGGCTGAGGTATGCTCAGGGCCGGGCCCTGCCGATGTAGAACACCAAGCCTTGCCTTCACACTTTTTCCTAAACTGTTAGCGTGTCAAGGGGGCCTCCTGAGCATCGCGTCTCAGGAGCCTAACTGACCACATATCCCCTCATCACTTGGGCTCATCCTGGCAATCCGGACGACCCAACGGCGACTGAGGTATCCGCGGGGCGGGGCTCTGCTGACGCAGAACAATAAAGCAAATGGAAAAAGTCAGGGAACCACAATCTAATTATTACAAAACATATTGTTCCAAGCAATTAGTTTTAAATGCCTCCATGAGGCACGCTACATGATACAGGATGAACAGGAAGGACCAGCGTCAGCAAGCCACCTCTTCAGCCCTGGGTACCGCCATCACCCGCCAGCGGAGCCTCGTCACTAGGCGCATCGCCTGTCACCTCGGCCCCAGCTGGAGGACCTACGACAAGGAACTTTCTTAGAAGGGCATCCACAAAGCTCTTCACAGCGGCAACAGCAGCGCTGCGGGAGTTGGAGTCCATGGGCTCGAGGAAGGTGGCGAAGTTGAAGCTGGCTTCCCGGAGATAGAGATGGCTGAAGACGCATGTAAGGGACGAGGAAAAAAGCAAGCGAGCCTCACCTTCTACCAAAGAGCCAAACCCGTCGACGGCGTCCTCGAGCACTGCCACGACCTCAGGGAGCAGAGCGGCAGGGCTCTCCCTCGGGGCCACCACCGCCACCTTCTTCAAGGGATCGTCCTCAAAGAGTGAGCGTTGAGCCTTGTGGAACCTCGCCTCGAGGGAGGCGAGGGTGCTGCGCTCCATGGTGGTCGTTTCCTTGGCCTCGGCAAGGGATGCCTGGGCTACCTGCGCCTCCTCCTTCAGCTTCGTCAGGCGGTTGTGCTCCACAACCTTCTCCAGGGCTGCCTTCTTTAGCTCAGTATCTCGATCTGCAATGGCAACCTCTTGGGCCTTCAGCTTCCCCTCTCGCTCCTGGAGTTGGCTGGCATGGGCGACGTGTTGATCCTGAAGAGCCTTCAGCTCAGCCTCCACCGTGCAGCACCGATCCTCGGCCTCCGTGGCCTCCTTTCGCGCCATGTCGCGCTTGACAGCAGCCACCCCACACACCTTCTGGGCCTCCTCCACAGAGCCCCAGGCCAATCAGACAGACACATCGGCCTCGAGCCATCCAGAGATTATCCCAAGCCGCCCCAACGCTGCGCGCCGGTCTGGGCCCTAAAGTTCACCTTAGAGAAGGTTCAGCGCCGCCCGTGCCTCCTCCAGGGCTCCGTAGGCAGCAGGAGCGCCATGACCCAGCTGCGCGCCGGGCAGGAGAGAAGACGTCCTCGACACCAGGGCAGGAGAAACTACAGCAGTAGGAAGGACTGGGTGCTCCGGGGGCCAGGCAATCCCAGCAGCCGTAGTAAGGATGGGTGCTGACAGGGTCAGCCCCGCTGAAGAAGACGGCACCTCCCGAGGATGGGCTTCGACACCCTGATAAGACGACATCGCCATTGGAGCTGCAGGGGCCGCAGCGCTCTCCTTCGCCTGGGCTGCGGCGACCACCTCGGCATGCTCGACCACGGCAACCCCAGTGCCCTATTACTTCTTCTTCGATGACTGTTGCCTGACAACGGATGAAGAAGCTAATCATCACATCAGGAATCAATGACAAGATCAAGGGAAAGCACTCACTGGTCAGAGAAGATGTAGTTCCTCTTCAGGCCCGACAGCGGGGGCTTCGCCGGGGCAGTCAGAGCTGCACTCTTGGGAGCAGGAGTGCACGCGGTCGACACTACTCGGGACGTTGCTGGCGAAGGCGGAGTGCTTCCCGGGGGGATCAGCACAGTCCTGCCTTTCTTCACGTCCGATTGTTTGGGCTTCTTTGAGCCACCCGGACCTCATGGTGACCACAGTGGGGAAACGCAGCTCCATCACCGGAGGCGTGTCAGCATCATCATCATCAGGAAGTTGCAGAGGAGATCCATATGCCTCAAGGCAGAGGATTCCCCCTCGCCCTTGTCCTTGGTGGCTTCAAAGGAATGGTCGCCGAAGGACAGGTTCACCAAGGAGGCGGGCGGCAGGGGAGGCCCCATCTGCACGGGCCTGAACTCATCGCAGACTGGCATGGTAGCAGCAACCTCCTCCCCATCGACTCGGCGGTAGAGCAGGATCCATTCCTCAGGAGGACTGCTCGGATCTTTCCTAGTTATGTAAAGCGACACCTTGCTCAGCTTCTCCACAGGAAGGGCGTCATGGCGTAGGCGGATCTTGTCATCGGCGCCCCCAAGATTCCACAAGGGGTGGGAGCAGTCCTGGAGCAGCGCTAGGCGCTGCATCAGGATCTCCTTGACGATCATTGCCCTTGCCAGCTTCTCATTCTTCAGGTCCTCCTCCATCTTCTTCATCAACGGCTTCAGGGAAGGGTTGGTGATCTTCACAGAAAGTCACCCATTATCGGAGGAGGGGAGCTTTGTCGGCAGCTCCAACAAGTCCTGTGAGCACTAGGCGTCCAATAGGACCCACCTCTTTAGGGCATCCTACACCTTCTTCCCGGCACGGGAGATCACGTTGCTGCCCCGAGCTGCAACGAAGCCAACGCACCCTGCGGGCCGGTCGCCAGTCATGCGGAGGAAAAAGAAGTGGCAGAGCATGGCGACGGAGGGCATCACCCCCATGAACGCCTCATAGTAGAAGGCGAAGTTTGATAGGAGGATGATGGAATTGGGGTGAATATGGAGCGCATGAAGGCCGTAATGGTGGAGAATGGCATAGAAGAAGCGGGAGAATGGGGGCACTAGCCCCGAATAGATGATGTGCAGGAAGAAAGGGTAGAAGGTACTGTTCGCGGGTTCCGGCGAAGCGGTGGCGACCCAGAGCGCAGTCTCCTTCCACTCATTGTCCTCCCTTGCCATTAGGAGAAGCGCGGCCTGGAGCTTCTCCTTAGTGATGGAGGGCGCAGTTAGCACCGGCTCGTACCAGGTGAGGACGGCAGCAGGGCTGAAGCCTTGGTCTTCTCAGCAGCCATTGGGCGGAAGATTGGAGGAGAATTGGCAGCAAGGGGATCTGAATCAAGACGAAGGAAAGGCAATGAAGGCACAATAGCAGGCGGCTCCCCTTTTGTCAGATGGAAACAATTGCTGAGGCAACATGGGGAAGTGGAGATGCCCACGTCCCATCAATCGCCACGCGTCATCAAGGCCACAGGCGGTAGGGCCTGCGGCGCTTAGCAATTGCCCTTTGGCTTTGCCTGAAACCCAAGTCCGAGCGCACCTTGGGCCCGGGGGCTACTCTCGGTGTTCTGGATATGGGGGTATCCAGACTTGCTTGCCCGTGGCCCACCGCATGGCTCCATCAACGGCCTGGTACGGCCCAGCTTCGACATCAATAACTCAACACGATCCCGAGGGGCCAAGCCTCGCGAAGCGGACGACGCCAAGACCCCCAAGGGGACCGACCTCTTCAGGCTGGCTCCCGAGGTGCGGAGAGTTCTATGCAAGGTGCATCTGATGAGGCTTAGCTGACATGATCCATGCTGACCAAGGCCAGGCAAGCACCAGTGGGTGCAGAGCGCCATTTTCCTATTTGGTGCAAGGGAGGCAAGCCACAGGCGTGGAGTATCGAGGAATCAACGAAAGGTTTCCATTCTGGTGCAACAAGACCAAGACCACCAGGATGGCAGGACGGACATCATCACCGAGCCCACTACAGCGTCACGACCACGGGCTTTTGGCAGGCGAAGACCACTTTAGTAAGGATAAGCTATACTACTTGTCCCCTTTCAAATCTGGTCGTTGTGGGTCCCTTCCCGCCAACATTTGGGAAGAGGACCAAGGCAACTATAAATAGGACTTAGCTAGTTCAGATCCCACCAGCTAGTTCAGATCCCACCAGCTAGTTCAGATCCCACCAGCTAGTTCAGATCCACCAGCTAGTTTAGATCCCACCAGCTAGTTTAGATCCCACCAGCTAGTTCAGATCACACCATCTAGTTCACATCCCACCAGCTCTCTTGAGCTCAAGAACACCTCATCTCGTGATGCCAGTTCATCCACTGTACTAGTTCATCCTCAGCCCTTCGAGGCAATCCACCAAAACACGGGAGTAGGGTATTACACCGCAAGGTGGCCTGAACCAGGATAAACTGATGTGTCTCTTTGTCTCTTCGAGCTCGACGCGCTAGGCTTAGGACGATGGCGAGTAGGCAGGCTAGGCAGGTTGAGATCTCCGCACGTACCCAGAGTTTGAACCTTTCAAGGGTTTTCTGAACCCGTAATCTGACAACAGGTGCTTGCTCTAACTTGGAACTATTATATGTGGTTGCGTGTTACGTATGATGTCTAGTTGGTATTGCTTCTGATTATGTTGAATTGCATCTGCATAGCTTACAACTTATACCTGCAACGATCACTTACCCATAAGACACATTTAACTTGGGACTATGATGTAGGTTGCATCTTGCATTGTCTTCTAGCTAGTAATGCTTCTAATTCCTTGAAATGGCACTGACGATGAGACACTTTTTACCTGATAGAGTGATATTGGCTGCATGTTCATATGGTGCCTAGCTTTCATTCTTCTATTTTTGTTGAAATGCCTTCTTCTTACTGTTTTTTCATACATATTCCATCCTCCTATCGTACGTGTGAATATGCAATGCTGTCTTTTTTGTATATATTCCATCCTCCTATCATGTGCTTGCCTTACATCAAAGTAGTGTTCGTCTGTATCATGCATCAACAAGTTATGGAGAGCTAATTGTATTCATCTTCTTGTGGTTTTGACTTCATAAGGCAATATCAGAAAATAGGAAGGAAAAGAGTAAGTTAGGGGATGTTGGTGGTCCTCCGCACCGACGCAAACAAAGACTCTCTAGATTTTCCACTACTACTGCTAATGAAGTTGAAGTCCCAAGTCTACATGATGAGTTCATCTCCCGTACCCTACCATCACAAGTTCTTGCTCTAAGTTGACAGTGTGATAATTGGTTTCATGTTGCATATGTTGTCTAGCTTGTATTTCTTCTATTTTGATTAAATTGCACCTGCTGAGTTTATACGTTGTACATGTGCATATGACATGGCTTTCTGTGTCTAGAGTACACTACGTCTATCTATCATACCATGATATTACATTGAAGTACTACTGTTGTGTATCCCGCATCAGTCACTCATGATTGGACGCTTTTAACATGGCAGTTTGATAGTGATTACATCTTGTATTGATTTCTATGGTGTACTGCTTCTAATTTTTTGAATTGCCACTTATGACAAGACACTTTTAACTTGGCAGAGTAATATTGGTTGCATCTTTCATATGGTGTCTAGCTTGCACTACTTCTATTTTCTTGAAAATCCTTCTGCTTAGTTTACACATCGCAGCTGTGAATATGTCACGCCGTCCTGTTTTTCTTACATATTCCATCCTCATACGGTTGTCTCACATAAAAGTATTGCTTGTCTGTATCATGCATCAATGAGTTCTGAAGAGTGATTTTATTCTTTTGTATTGTGGGTATGACTTGACATCGCAAAGTCAAAAAAGAGCAACGAAAAGAATATAGTAGGGAATGGTGTTACTCGTCGGGTGAAACAGAAAAGGATCTGCCCTTGAGATTCTGCTGGTACTTATAGTGCAGTAGAAGGTCCACAGGCTAAATCTAACACAGTATCACCTGCTCCACTAGCTGCAGCACCCGCTTCAACTATACCAGCATCTCAACGAGTTACTCATTTGTTTGCTCCGGAACTGGCCAGTTCCCAAGTTGCCTTCACACCTAAAACTACTTCTGAAGCACAGCTTACACAATAGGACTTGGCAAGATCATATGAACCTCATGAGCATCAACACCAAGACGGTACCTGACCGAGTCAAGTTTTAGTTGCATGCTCCTTTATATGTACTCTCACAGTTTGATGTACACTAACACTGTCCATATTCGTTGTTGAACTAGCACCACGGTGCAAGAGGAAACAGACATCAGGGATAATGCTTGACAGATTAACAAAATCAAAAGGAGGCAGAATGGAGGTCCATTTTGAGGCATAATTAAAAAGGCCACGTGATGCTACAGAGTTAGCCAAGTTAGTATCAGAGGCAACCGTTGTCGTTAGGTGTCATGCACGTATCCTCCCAACGTGGATCCAGTACAAGAATTAAAAGACAATACCCAGTTTAACACCTTCCTTTACCATTTATCCGTAAGTAATGTTATTCATCGCAATTAGTAATATTGTCTGATAACCCACAAGTATAGGGGATCGCAACAGTTTTCGAGGGTAGAGTATTCAACGCAAATTTATTGATTCGACACAAGGGGAGCCAAAGAATATTCTCAAGTATTAGCAGCTGAGTTGTCAATTCAACCACACCTGGAAACTTAGTATCTGCAGCAAAGTGTTTAGTAGCAAAGTAGTATGATAGTGGTGGTAACGGTAACAAAAGTAAAGACAGCAAAAGTAATGTTTTCGGTATTTTGTAGTGATTGTAATAGTAGCAACGGAAAAGTAAATAAGCGAGAAACAGTATATGGAAAACTCGTAGGCACCGGATTAGTGATGGATAATTATGCCGGATGCGGTTCGTCATGTAACAGTCATAACATAGGGTGACACAGAACTAGCTCCAATTCATCAATGTAATGTAGGCATGTATTCCATATATAGTCATACGTGCGTATGGAAAAGAACTTGCATGACATCTTTTGTCCTACCCTCCCGTGGCAGCGGGGTCCTATTGGAAACTAAGGGATATTAAGGCCTCCTTTTAATAGAGAACCGGAACAAAGCATTAGCACATAGTGAATACACGAACTCCTCAAACTATGGTCATCACCAGGAGTGGTCCCGATTATTGTCACTTCGGGGTTACCGGATCATAACACATAGTAGGTGACTATAGACTTGCAAGATAGGATCAAGAACACACATATATTCATGGAAACATAATAGGTTGAGATCAGAAATCATGGCACTCGGGCCCTAGTGACAAGTATTAAGCATAGCAAAGTCATAGCAACATCAATCTCAGAACATTGTGGATACTAGGGATCAAACCCTAACAAAACTAACTCAATTACATGATAAATCTCATCCAACCCATCACCGTCCAGCAAGCCTACGATGGAATTACTCACGCACGGTGGTGAGCATCATGAAATTGGTGATGGAGGATGGTTGATGATGATGACGGCGACGAATCCCCCTCTCCGGAGCTCCAAATGGAGTCCATATCAACCCTCCCGAGAGAGATTAGGGCTTGGCGGAGGCTCCGTATCGTAAAACGCGATGATTTCTTCTTTCTGATTATTTTTCTCCCCGAAAGCCAATATATGGAGTTGGAGTTAGCGTCGGAGGGCCACCAGGGGGCCCACGAGGTAGGGGGCGTGCCCTAGGAGGGGGCGTGTCCCCCACCCTCGTGGACAGGGTGTGGGCCCCCTGGTCTTCATCTTTGGCAAGGATTTTTTATTATTTTCTCTAAGATGTTCCGTGGAGTTTCAGGTCATTCCGAGAACTTTTATTTTTTGCACAAAAAATAACATCATGGCAATTCTGCTGAAAACAGCGTCAGTCCGGGTTAGTTCCATTCAAATCATACAAGTTAGAGTCCAAAACAAGGGCAAAAGTGTTTGGAAAAGTAGATACGACGGAGACGTATCAACTCCCCCAAGCTTAAACCCTTGCTTGTCCTCAAGCAATTCAGTTGACAGATTGAAGAAAAAGAAAAACTTTTACAAACTCTGTTTGCTCTTGTTGTTGTAACATGAAAAACCAGCATTCAAGTTTCAGCAAATATTATGAACTAACCATACTCACAATAACACATAGGTCTCACAATTACTCATATCAATGGCATAATCAGCTAGTGAGCGATAATAACAAAACTTGGATGACAACACTTTCTCAAAATAATCATAACATGATATAACAAAATGGTATCTCGCTAGCCCTTTCTGAGACCGCAAAACATAAATGCAGAGCACCTTTAAAGATCAAGGACTGACTAAACATTGTAATTCATGGTAAAAGAGATCCAGTCAAGTCATACCCAATATAAACCAATAATAATGAATGCAAATGATAGTGTGCTCTCCAGCGGGTGCTTTTAATAAGAAGGATGATGACTCAACATAAAAGTAAATGGATAGGCCCTTCGCAGAGGGAAGCAAGGATTTGTAGAGGTGCCAGATCTTGATTTTAAAATAGAGGTAAATTATATTTTGAGTGGCATACTTTCATTGTCAACATAACAACTAAGAGACGATGATATCTTCCATGCTAAACAAATTATAGGCGGTTCCCAAACAGAATGGTAAAGTTTATACTCCCCCTCCTCCACAAGCATCAATCCATGGCTTGCTCGAAACAACGAGTGCCTCCAACATTCAATGGGTCCCAGGGGGAGTTTTGTTTGCAATTATTTGGATTTAGTTTGCAGCATGGGACTAGGCCTCCCGGCGACCAGCCATTCTCTCGTGAATGAGGAGCAGAGTCCACTCCTCTTGAGAATAACCCGCCTAACACGGAACATAAGCGCAGCCCTAGTTGATATATGAGCTATTCGAGAATGCAAGACAGAATGTTTATTTGAAGGTTTAGAGTTTGGCACATACAAATTTACTTGGAACGGTAGGTAAATACCGCATATAGGTAGGTATAGTGGACTCATATGGAACAACTTTGGGGTTTAAGGAGTTGGGATGCACAAGCAGTATTCCTGCTTAGTACAGGTGAAGGCTAGCAAAAGACTGGGAAGCGACCAACTGAGAGAGCGACAACAGTCGTAAACATGCATTAAAATTAATTTACACCGAATACAAGCATGAGTAGGATATAATCTACCATGAACATAAATATCATGAAGGCTATGTTGATTTGATTCAACTACATGCGTGAACATGTGCCAAGTCTAGTCACTCAATTCATTTAAAGGAGGATACCATCCCATCATACCACATCATAATCATTCTAATAGCATGTTGGCACGCAAGGTGAACCATTATAACTCATAGCTAATCAAGCATGGCACAAGTAACTATAATCTCTAGATGTCATTGCAAATATATTTATTTCATAATAGCTGAATCAGGAACGACGAATCATCATATTTACAAAAACAAGAGAGGTCGAGTTCATACCAGCTTTTCTCATCCCAATAAGTCCATCATATATCATTATTATTGCCTTTCACTTGCACGACCGAACAATGTGTATAATAATAAGAGTGCACGTGCATTGGACTAAGCTGGAATCTGCAAGCATTCAACTCAAGAGAGAAGACGAGTAGTATGGGCTCTAAGTTAAATAAACAATCATGCATATAAGAGCCACTAAGCATTTTCAATATAGTCTTCTCAACCCCAAAAGAAAGAAAATAAAATAAAACTATTTACACGGGAAAGCTCCCAACAAGCAAAAGAAGAACGAGAAATCTTTTTGGGTTTTTCTTTTTAATTACTACAACAAAGAAATAAACTACTACTAATTTTTTGGTTTTTTCTTAAAATTTATTAAACACACAAGAAGAAAGCAGGAAAAAGAAAATAAACTAGCATGGATATTACAGTGAAAGAGTATGAGCACCGACATCTAGCAATGAGTGTGTGTGAACATGAATGTAATGTCGGTGGGAAATACGTACTCCCCCAAGCTTAGGCTTTTGGCCTAAGTTGGTCTATTGCCAGGGATAGCCTGGAGGATACCCGTAGGTGAAGCTGGGGTCATACTGCAATGAAGAAGACTCAGACTGCCACTGGCTGGCAACCACCTCTGGATTCCAAGAATAAACAGACTGCCGTGGAGGCTCATCTTGTGGCTCCGGTTCCGGGGCTGGTGTAGGATTCCGATAGGCTTGAACATCCGCCCACGGAACGATGTGAGGACCTGCAAACAAGTTAGACAAAGAAGGAGCAGGCAAAGTAATAGTCTCAGGGTGATGTTTATCAAAGTATAATTTATATTTGAGCTCCCCTTCACGACTCTTAACAAGAAAGTCATGCTCTAGCATAGTCTTATAATCTAGATAAGCAAGGGGCAACGACGTTTCTTCCTTCTCCTGATGTCTAATAGGTATTTCAAAATATTCAGCTAGGCGCGAAGCATAAAGCCTCCAAAGATGGGGCCCTTAGTATGGTTCAGACTTAACCGTCTAGCAACAACTCCACCCATACTAACAGAGTTATTGCAGTGTAAACCATGGAACAAAATAATAATATCAGGGACACTAAGGTTTCCACAGTACCCGCGAGCTATCAAGCAACGACTAGCAAATAAGGCAAAGTAGCGTAAAACAGGAAAATGTATGCTAGTAATCCTTGCATCAGAAACCTTCCTGGTTTCTCCCACAGTGATAGTGTTAATAAAAGCTTCTACTTCGTTACGGTGTGGTTCATCTACGGTGCTCTCAGAGGGTATTTTGCAAACCTCACAAAATTCAGCTAATGTCATCTCTTTAACAATGTCATATAAATGAAACTCTACTGCTGGAGGTGATTTCTTAGGGGAAAAGTAGGAGTTTTGCACAAAAGTATTTGTGAGTAAGAGATACTGATGACGTTGGTCGCAGAGGAAGTCGGGGAGGCCAGCATTCTCAATCAATAAATAGAAATCCTAATAAATCCCGGATCTCCTCAAGAAGTCATCGGAAGGCCATTCACACGGCCGGACCTCCGCGGTGCGAGGCAAATTAAATTTGGGCTTCTGCTCCTCTTCCTTTTGTTTTTACTTTGAGCTTCGGCTCGACGAGCCCCTCAAAAGTCTCTTCATTATTTTCTGAAATAATCTGAAATTTTTAGTAACTTCAAATAAAAGTGAACCAACTTCAATAAAATTGATAGCAACAACTCCCAGAAGTGCCTAGAGCCTATACCAAGCATTAGAACTACTTGGAACCATATAAATTTGACATGCAAGCTCAAGAACATGGTCACCTATGCAGCACAAATTTGCAATGAATAAAGAACTAGAACAAAAACTAATTGGACCAATGGAGGAGTCACATACCAAGGAACAATCTCCCCAAGCAGTTTTGCGAGAGGTGCTTTGAGCAAGGAGATCGAAAATCACAGCAACGGGGGCTGGAACTCGTGCTTGAGTTGGTTTTTCTTGTTTGTGTGAGGCAGAGGAAGAAGATGGGTGCATGGATAAGTGGAGGAGGGCCACCATGGGCCCACGAGGTATGGGGGCGCGCCCAGGGGGGTAGGGCATGCCCTCCACCCTCGTGGCCAGGTGGCAGCCCCCC
>NC_041387.1:150109123-150144919 GCF_002162155.2 Triticum dicoccoides | reverse complement strand
CTCAAATATTCCCGAAAAAATCATATTAAATTGGCATGGCATTCTGAGGACTTTTATTTTCGGGATATTTTTATATTGCACGGATAAGTCAGGAAACAGACAGAAAAAATACTATTTTACTTTATTTCTACTAAATAACAGGAAATATAAAGAGGGTACAGAAGGTTGTGCTTCTAATTTCATCCATCTCGTGATCATCAAAATGAATCCACTAACAGGGTTGATCAAGTCTTGTTAACAAACTCATTCCGAATAACACGGAACCGGAGAAATTTCGAATAACACTAAGTTACCTCAACGTGGATATGAAAATCCCCAACAATAAGAATATCATACTTTTTTCTTGACAGTAGGGAGAGGAAATTCAAAATCTCCAAATATAATCGATGGAATTTTTCCAATAGAGTTGATACTATAAACTTGAGGTTGTTTCCTCGGAAAGTGTACCGTGTGCTAATTACCATTAACATGAAAAGTGACATTGCCTTTGTTGCAATCAATAACAGCCCCTGTAGTATTAAGGAAAGGTCTTCCAAGAATAATAGACATACTATCATCCTCGGGAATATCAAGAATAACAAAGTCCGTTAAAATAGTACCGTTTGCAACTACAACAGGCACATCCTCACAAATACAGACAGGTATAGCAGTTGATTTATCAGCCATTTGCAAAGATATTTCAGTAGGTGTCAACTTATTCAAATCAAGTCTACTATATAAAGAGAGGGGCATAACACTGACACCGGCTCCAAGATCACATAAAGCAGTTTTAACATAATTTCTCTTAATGGAGCATGGTATAGTAGGTACTCCTGGATCTCCAAGTTTCTTTGGTATTCCACCCTTAAAAGTATAATGAGCAAGCATGATGGAAATTTCAGCTTTTGGTATCTTTCTTTTATTAGTAATGATATCCTTCATATACTTAGCATAAGGATTTGTTTTGAGCACATCGGTTAATCGCATACGCAAAAAGATCGGTCTAATCATTTCAGCAAAGCGCTCAAAATCCTCATCATCCTTTTTCTTGGATGGTTTCGGAGGAAAAGGCATGGGTTTCTGAACCCATGGTTCCCTTTCTTTACCATGTTTCCTAGCGACGAAGTCTCTTTTATCATAACGTTGATTCCTTGATTGTGGGTTATCAAGATCAACAGCAGGTTCAACTTCTACATCATTATCATTACTAGGTTGAGCATCATCATGAACATTATCATTAATATTTCCACTAGGTTCATGTTCATTACCAGATTGTGTTTCAGCATCAGACATAGAGATATCATTTGGATTCTCAGGTGGTTCAGCAATAGGTTCACTAGAAGTTTGCAAAGTCCTATCATTTTTGTTTTTCTTCCTTTTAGAAGAACTAGGTACATCAATATTATTTCTCTGAGAATCTTGCTCGATTCTCTTAGGGTGTCCTTCAGGATACAAAGGTTCCTGAGTCATTCTACCAGTTCTAGTAGCCACTCTAACAGCATAATCATTTTTCTTACTATTCATTTCATCAAGCACTTCTTTTTGAGCTTTAAGTACTTGTTCTACTTTAGTGGTAACCATAGAAGCATGTTTGCTAACAAGTTTAAGTTCACCTCTAATATTAGCCACATAATCACCCAAGCGTTTAATCATAAAGGTATTTTGTTTTAATTGTCTACCAAAATAAGCATTAAAGTCATCTTGCTTAAACATAAAGTCATCAAACTCATCCAAGCACTGACTAGCAATTTTAGTAGGAGGGACTTCAGCTTTATCATATCTATAGCGAGAATTTACCTTTACTACCTGTGTCGGGATATCGGGATCAGGAGGTTCTTCAGTGAATAAGGAATTGAGATCATATACTTCTTCAGTAGGCGGTAAATTAAGACCGTGTATTTCTTCAATAGGAGGTAAAGTCTTAACATCTTCAGCTTTAATACCTTTTTCTTTCATAGATTTCTTTGCCTCCTGCATATCTTCGGGACTGAGAAATAGAACACCTCTCTTCTTCGGAGTTGGTTTACGAATAGGCTCAGTAATTGGCTCTGGAGCTGGCTCAGGAGGTGGCTCGGGAGGTGCCCAATTATTTTCATTTGTCAACATATTATTCAATAGAATTTCAGCTTCATCCGGTGTTCTTTCACTGAAAAGAGAACCAGCACAACTATCCAGGTAATCTGTGGAAGCATCAGCTAGTCCATTATAAAAGATATCAAGTATTTCAGGTTTCTTAAGAGGATGATCACGTAAAGCATTAAGTAACTTGAGAAGCCTCCCCCAAGCTTGTGGGAGACTCTCTTCTTCAATTTGCACGAAATTGTATATTTCCCTCAAAGCAGCTTGTTTCTTATGAGCAGGGAAATATTTAGCAGAGAAGTAATAAATCATATCCTGGGGACTACGCACACAACCAGGATCAAGAGAATCAAACCATACCTTAGCATCACCCTTTAATGAGAACGGGGATATTTTGAGTAAATAAAGGTAGCGCGATCTCTCATTATTAGTAAATAGGGCGGCTATATCAACTTAGTAAGATGTGCCACAACAGTTTCAGATTCCTAGCCATAGAAAGGATCAGATTCAACCAAAGTAATTATATCTGGATCAACAGAAAATTCATAATAATCCTTATCGGGAACACAAATAGGTGAAGTAGCAAAAGCAGGGTCGGGTCTCATTCTATCTCTAAGAGATTCTTTACTCCATTTAACTAGCAGCCTCTTAAGTTCGTATCTATCCTGGCCGGCAAAAATAGCTGCAGAAGATTCTGCATCAAAAAGATAACCCTCAGGAATAGCAGGCATATTTTCATCATCCATCTCATCATCATATTTAGATTCAATAATTTCTCTTTCTCTAGACCTAGCAATTTGTTCATCTAGAAATTCACCAAGGGGCATAGTAGTATCAAGCATAGAAGTAGTTTCATCATATATATCATGCATAGGAGAAGTGGCATCATCAATAACACGCGACATATCAGAATTCATAGCAGTAGTAGGTTTAGGTGTCACAAGCTTACTTATAACAGAAGGTGAATCAAGTGCAGAGCTTGATGGCAGTTCCTTACCTCCCCTCGTAGTTGAGGGCAAAATAGTAGTTCGATCGTCTTTCAAGTTCTTCATACTGTCCAGCAGATATAAATCCCAAGTGACTCAAAGAATAGAGCTATGCTCCCCGGCAATGGCGCCAGAAAAAGGTCTTGATAACCCACAAGTATAGGGGATCACAACAGTTTTCGAGGGTAGAGTATTCAACCCGAATTTATTGATTCGACACAAGGGGAGCCAAAGAATATTCTCAAGTATTAGCAGCTGAGTTGTCAATTCAACCACACCTGGAAACTTAGTATCTGCAGCAAAGTTTTTATTAGCAAATTAATATGATAGTGGTGGTAACGGTAACAAAAGTAAAGACAACAATAGTAATGTTTTTGGTATTTTGTAGTGATTGTAATAGTAGCAACGGAAAAGTAAATAAGCGAGAACCAGTATATGGAAAACTCGTAGGCACCGGATTAGTGATGGATAATTATGCCGGATGCGGTTCGTCATGTAACAGTCATAACATAGGGTGACACAGAACTAGCTCCAATTCGTCAATGTAATGTAGGCATGTATTCCGTATATAGTCATACGTGCTTATGGAAAAGAACTTGCATGACATCTTTTGTCCTACCCTCCCGTGGTAGCGGGGTCCTATTGGAAACTAAGGGATATTAAGTCCTCCTTTTAATAGAGAACCGGAACAAAGCATTAGCACATAGTGAATACACGAACTCCTCAAAGTATGGTCATCACCGGGAGTGGTCCCGATTATTGTCACTTCGGGGTTGCTGGATCATAACACATAGTAGGTGACTATAGACTTGCAAGATAGGATCAAGAACACACATATATTCATGGAAACATAATAGGTTCAGATCTGAAATCATGGCACTCGGGCCCTAGTGACAAGCATTAAGCATAGCAAAGTCATAGCAACATCAATCTCAGAACATAGTGGATACTAGGGATCAAACCCTAACAAAACTAACTCGATTACATGATAAATCTCATCCAACCCATCACCGTCCAGCAAGCCTACAATGGAATTACTCACGCACAGAGGTGAGCATCATGAAATGGGTGATGGAGGATGGTTGATGATGACGACAGCGACGAATCCCCCTCTCCGGAGCCCCAAACGGACTCTAGATCAGCCCTCCCGAGAGAGATTAGGGCTTGGCGGCGGCTCCGTATCGTAAAACGCGATGATTTCTTGTCTCTGATTTTTTTCTCCCCAAAAGCCAATATATGGAGTTGGAGTTGGCGTCGGAGGGCCACCAGGGGGCCCATGAGGTAGGGGGGCGCGCCCTAGGAGGGGGGCATGCCCCCCACCCTTGTGGACAGGGTGTGGGCCCCCTGGTCTTCATCTTTGGCGAGGATTTTTTATTATTTTTTCTAAGATGTTCCGTGGAGTTTCAGGTCATTCCGAGAAATTTTATTTTCTGCACAAAAAACAACATCATGGCAATTCTGCTGATAACAGCGTCAGTCTGGGTTAGTTCCATTCAAATCATACAAGTTAGAGTCCAAAACAAGGGTAAAAGTGTTTGGAAAAGTAGATACGACGGAGACGTATCATTGTCTTGCTCTGTCCCGTACTTTCTAGCTTCCTCCTAATAAGACTCGCATTCTTTTTTAACAGATGAGGTTCAAGTTGGATCCGAAAGATGATGCAACTAAACAAGCTTGCACTCATGTTTTTAAGTCTTCTCTGTGATAGTATCGTTACCACCTTAGAAAATCTCACTTTGAAGGCAAGGCTAACAATCAAATCGCCTAAACATCTCCAGTGGAGTATATTATAGATGAAGACTGGACAGCCCTTGTTACACACTAGTCTGATCCAAAGTATCAGGTAGGCTATATGTATTTGATCAGACCACATATTTAACTTTTATTTATGTATGTGCCTTACAAGAGTATCTTCTTCTAGGCT
Organism: Triticum dicoccoides; assembly: GCF_002162155.2. Classification (NCBI taxonomy): domain Eukaryota; kingdom Viridiplantae; phylum Streptophyta; class Magnoliopsida; order Poales; family Poaceae; genus Triticum; species Triticum dicoccoides. The sequence goes on along the minus strand of NC_041387.1, from coordinate 150,139,951 downwards.
AACTGTTTGAAGAACAAGACCAACCATTCTAAAGTGAAATTCCAACAAACAACAGGATCTCATAGCTATAGTGCACACTACGAGGATCTTGTAAATAGCTGCTACTTCCTTCCTTTTTCTGTGCCATATTATCATATCTATATTGACTTGTTCCGAATACAGAGGAAAGCCCGTGCGGACCAAAAAGAACCTGAACTGAATGAGTGCAAATCTTCAAGGATTGCCACAACAACAAGATGAAGGGCATGATCACACCAGTTCAAGCCGCTGTTGTAAGTCCTTACTCCTCCTGCCTTTGAACTGATTGGTACTTTGATGTGTTCATTTAACTGCTTGGTTTGCAGCCAATGTCAATTACTCTGTTCACTTTTGTACATAGTTGTCTTAACGTATCATTTCAGCTTCCATGGTTTAAAAGAGATGAAGTATATTCTTTTGGTCTTGATCTGTAATCTAGTTGTGATGTTCACGTGCGCACACAATGATAAAATAGCCTGTTTGTTTTATATCTATTTGCCCATGATATGAATGTTGTCATACTATGTTCATCCTACTCTAAACCATGTCTCTTTATCCTTAGATGTCAACATATGTGAGGAAATAGACAATGCAGTAAGCATGCTACATGGACATATGTTTCGAAAGTGATTTTATTACGTAATTGGCATTACAATACATGCTAATGTATTATAGTAGTTCACCGAAATAAGTTATGTATAAGCATGTAACCTACTTTGTTTGTTTTTGTCACATTAGTAACTTATCTGGTACACTAATCTACAAGTTTAAACTTTCAGCAAGCTATGGAACAAATGATTGAACAAGCACAACCACCTGAAGGTGACGAGGCTTCCATAGGCACAATGTCACCTCTTGCTGCAGTGCGTCAGTATCTCTTCACTAACAGTGCAAAAAGCACCTTCCTGCGTAATTCTGGGTTGGTTGTGATGGTAACCTCGTCCAAATCGCCTACTTAACAAAATCTTCCGGCTAGACTGAGTGATATATTTGTTCTCCAGACACAAGTCCAATCCATAATGGACGTTGTTTCGGAAACAAGAATAGTGGTTGACAAATGTCATCAAGAAACCAGACTATCAGACATTCACTTTGTTGTTCAAGAGCAATGGCGAAAAAAGGTGAAGATCGTGCTGCTCCATCAGATTCTAAAGCCTGAAACATTAGCACTCAGGTCAAATGATCTACGCTTCTATACATCTGATGGTGCTTTTATCTGCAAGGACTGTAAACTTTATGCCAACAGGACTTTTGTTGTATGGTAGGAATTTATTTTTTTGTGATACAACAATCATGATGCTGCCAAAGGCTGCAGTAATTACGTCGCTATTTTTGTATAGTGTAGGTTTATCTTAGCAATATATTCGGTTGAAAGCTTCATAGGAGCCCAACATGCCAACATTGGTTGGGCCCATTCCAATTGGGCTAAAAACGATTATGGGCCCAAATTTGCATGTAGCCCACTAAAAATATCTGGGCCTAAATCAGCATAAGGTTTCATATTTTTCTAGTAGGCATGTGCCCATAGTGGGCCTTTAACAGACCTAAACATACTTTGGGCCCTCAGCAACAATAGGCCATTTACAGGTGTAAATATCTCGAGCCCATAAAAAACATGGGCCTTTAATATGCCGAATGTGAGATTGGGCCCTAATTGTGCCAAATAACTGGGTCTTAGCAGGCCGAAATGGTGGCCCATTTACAATGCGGATCATTCACAGGCCGAAATTCGGACGGGCCGTAAATGTGCCGACCTACTACACGGGCCTTTAACAGGCCGTAAGTTCGGTCGGGCTTGATTAGTGTCATTTTTATATGGGCTGTTAATAGGCCTGATTTGACGTTGGGCCACATATGGCCCATGGATTTCATCCGACATTAACAGGCCAAAAATCACAACAGGCTGAAAGTGGCCCAAATCTATAGTGGGCCTCTAAGAGGCCGAATTTCATACATGGCCGAATATGACCCAAATCCTTCATGGTCGTTTATGGGACAAAAGTTTCAGTGTCTTGTAAATGGGTCCAAATTAAGTAGGACCTTTAACAGGCCAGAAATACACCGGGCCGTAATTCGGGCCAAATACTTAGCAGACTGTAAATGGGCTAGAAGTGACCATGGGCCACTGAGGGAGTCCTGGATTAAGGGGTCCTCGGACAACCGGACTATATACTTTGGCCGGATTGTTGGACTATGAAGATACAAGATTGAAGACTTCGTCGTGTGTCCAGATGGGACTCTCCTTTGCGTGGAAGGCAAGCTTGGATATTCGGATATGTAGATTTCCTTCTCTGTAACCAACTCTGTGTAACCCTAGCTCCCTCCGGTGTCTATATAAACCAGAGGGTTTATTCCATAGGACAACAACAATCATAATCATAGGCTAGCTTCTAGGGTTTAGCCTCTACGATCTCGTGGTAGATCAACTCTTGTAATACTCATATCATCAAGATCAATCAAGCAGGAAGTAGGGTATTACCTCCATCAAGAGGGCCCGAACCTGGGTAAAACATCGTGTCCCCTGCCTCCCGTTAGCATTGGCCTTAGACGCACAGTTCGGGACCCCCTACCCGAGATCCGCCGGTTTTAACACCGACATTGGTGCTTTCATTGAGAGTTCCAGTATGTCGTTCCTGTGAGGTTTGATGGCCCCTTCGATCATCTTCAATGATGCGATCCAGGAGAAGGTTTCCCTCCCCGGACAGATCTTCGTATTCGGTAGCTTAGTACTGCGGGCCAACTCACTTGGCCATCTGGAGCAGATCGATAGCTACGCCCCTGGCCATCAGGTCAGGTTTGGAAGCTTAAACAATACTGCCGACATCCGCAGAGACTTGATCTTCGATGGATTCGAGCCCATGATAGGTGCGCCAAACAGTCACGACGGGCATGACTTTGATCTGCCGTCGGACAGTATTCGGGAGATCGCACCTGCGTTGGCGCCAGAAATCAATCCAGAGCAGATCGTGCCTTTCGAGGACGGGTGGATGGACCCCACCATGGAGGCCGCACACTCATTAGCTGTTAGGACCCCCGATTCTATGCCACACTGATCTAGCATGTAACACCTCATATCACATTGCGGCCTCACAGACGGTATTTCCACGGGTGTCGCCTTACCATGCCCGGGACCGTTTGCGCCTTTTGGCACACATATAGGATAGTGTTGCTAGCATCCATATGACAAAGAACCCGGGCTGACATGGCTAGTCGTGAGCCCAAAGTGGGACTAACTTACAGGGACATGCATACATGACCCAGCAACGAATGTGTCGGTCATCAGCGAGTGAATCCGGTCTAGATCAACTGGGCCAGCAGGACTTTGGTAAACCGGGCTGTAGCAGGCTAACAGGACTCCGGTGGACACCGCGTGACATTTCCCCGAAGGGACAGACACAGGAACGAACAAGGACACATGCTGGCTAGCCTAAGTGTTCCGGAGAAGTAGCGAGCTACCATGGCTCAATGGAAGCACTAGGAGACATTTCCCGGTAAGAGAGGCTACCAAGGATAAACAACTAGATAGTCAGAACCCACACATACCAATCATTTCAAAAACATACACACAATATGCTCAATATGTGCAAATACAACATGGCATCACAACATGACTCTACAACTCAAGTATTTTATTCAATAGGCTCCGAGGAGCGAGATATTACAAACATGGGTCTCTCGACCCAGCATTCAGAGCATACAAGTCAAAGCACATGCGGAAGCTTAACATGTCTGAGTACAGACAACTATAAATGAAAAAGGCTGAGAAGCCTGACTATCTACCAGATCTTGCCGAGGGCACAATATCGTAGCTGAGGTAACAAGCTAAACGTCGAAGTCCATGCGGAACTACTAGTGAGACGGAAGTCTCTCCAAAAACGTAAAATAGGCAAACGTGAGTACAAATGTACCCAGCAAGACTTACATCAGAACTAACTACATATGCATCATTATCAACAAAGGGGATGGTGGGGTTTAACTACAGCAAGCCAGCTTTGACTCGGTGGCTATCCTGAACTACAACTTCAAGTAACTCTTCTGAGGTGGCGCACACGAGTCCACATATTCACCAAATCAATACACCACTATGGATCCGCTCCTGTCTCCCTATGAGAACGACATCCATAGCACTCATGCTTATCTTGCGCATTTTAGAGTATCCACTTCAAGTTATCTATGAACTATACATGCAACCCAGAAGTCCTTTACCGCGGACACGGCTATTCGAATAGATAATGTTAACCATGCAGGGGTGTACTTCGTCACACACGCTCTCACCACTTCTCGCCGTTTACATGACATGTACTCGGCAACCTTCAAGCGGAAGCCCAGCGAGGGTGTCGGCCACGACATGACTAAGCACACAAGTCTCTCGTCCAGGTTTATCGCCTATTCGGGTTCCATCCACAAGGAGATCCGTCCGGGGTGTTGCTCACGGCCCCAAATGATGTGTGCAGGGTTCCCAAGCCCACATCGATGGGTGGATCTATGCTTGGTACACCATGCCACAGTGCCTAGTCTGTCCCAAGCCCACCTGTACCGGGTGCCACTTGGTAGACTACTAACACTACCTACAAACACCAGAAACTAGTTGCAACTCCTGGACAGAGATCATGTTGATTCATAAGTCGAGAGGGGTCGAGTTACCGGAACCCAATGTGTGGTAACAACTGTTCATGGATCACAAACATAGAACTCAGTTCCTGAGGACGGTTTCAATGAGACAACACACCATGTACTCCTACATGGCCTCCCACCGCTACCTTTACCAAATCGTGTTCACACACTTAGCTCACACACAGTAGGACATGTTCACGCACCTCCAATTCATCCCCGATGAATCAGACCTGACTCAACTCTAAGCAGTAGCAGTCATGGCAAACAAGCATGAATGAGTAGGCACATCAGGGCTCAAACAACTCCTACTCATGCTAGTGGGTTTCATCTATTTACTGTGGCAATGACAGGTCATGCAGAGGAAAGGGGTTCAACTACCGCAGCAAGTAACAGATGAATCGTTGTTGTCCTAGTGTAGTAAAAGAGAGCAGGAGCGAGAGAGTGGGATTGTATCGGAATGAACAAGTGGGTTTTGCTTGGCTGGCACATCTGAAGATAGTATAGTTCTTCATCGGTGGCATCGATCTAATCATCGGAACATCGTCTACTGAGAATAAACAAATACCGACAAACTAGGAAGAACACAATCAATGCAATGCACAATATGATGCATGATCATCACATTTCAATATGCTGCAATTTGAGCTAATGCAACTAGCAACAGATTAAATGGAGTGGTTTGAATCCAAGATTCAAATTCAAACTCCATATGTGGATATTCAAATGCCATTTATTCAAATTGTCATATACAATGGCTGTAAGTTGTTCAGACATGCATGAAAATGGTACAGATGGATAGATTGGATTTTTATGATCATTTTTCATATATAACTTATTTCATTTGGAGTTACGATTGATTTACTATGATTTTTAGAAGTTTTGGCTATTTTCTGGAATTAATAAATCATTTCTGATTTATTTAAAAACCAGAAAACAGATTACTACGTCAGCTTTGCATCAGGGCGACGTCATCATTGACCAAAGTCAATTCTGACTTGTGGGGCCAACCTGTCAGTGTAACAGTGCTAATTATGTGGCTATTTAAATCCTAACGAAAATAATTAGCTCGCGGGGCCCGCTGTCATTGACCCTTGGGGTTAATTAGCGGGGCTATTAACAGCTAATGACGAGCCATGTCATCTACACCGGCGACTAATCGCCGGCGGTAAGCAGACGCGACGGCGCTCCTCGTCTGGCCATCTCTGGCCACGAGAGGTTGCGCGGCTGGTGGCGTTCGGGAGCGGCTGCAGCGGCGCTTCGGGTGGTGACCGTGGCAAGTGCGGGGTGGGACTGTGGCGTCGGCAGCGGCGAGCGAAGCGGCGGCCGGAGCTCAGCTCCGAGCGAGCGTGGCGTTGCAACGCACAAGGGAGCAGGTTGTGGTGTGGGTTAGGTTCAAAGAGACGGCAGGAGCACGTCCGCGTGCTCGGACGCAATTTTTGTCCATTGCAACGATGGCGACGACATGGACGTCGACGATGAGCTCACGGATGCGGCGGCTAGCGGACGGGAATGGAGGGGTGAGCATATAGGGAGAAGCAGGAGCTCACAGGGATTGCGACGGTGGCCTCAGCGGGCTCGAGGATGGCCTGGAGACGAGGTGTGGTCACCGGCGATCTCGGCGACTGAAGGAGGAAGAAGGAGTCGAGGACGCTTCTACAGGGTGCGTCTGCTCGCGTGGCTTGGCGGAGACGGCATATAGGTCAACGGCGGAGCTCTAGGTAACGTCAGAGAGGCACGGGGAAGGCTATGGGCACGACTACAGCAGCGACGAGCTTGGGCGTGCATCGGCCATGGCGTGAAGGGGGCGAGGGGGAAGAGTGAGCGAGGGGTCGATGGGTTCCAGAGGCCACGTGGAGATGATCCCAGCGTCGCGCTGGCTAGGGAGGGGCCAAGCAGGCAGCTGCGTGCCCGCACGCGCGAGCGCCGTGCACGGCTTCCCCTCTGCCATCTGGCGAGAGGAGGAAGAAAACTAGCAGGGGAGGTGGGTGGGCTGCACAGGAACTGGGCCGAGGTAAGTGGGCTGCCAGGTAAGCTACAGGTAAGTTCTTCTGCTCTATTTATATTTTTTATTTTGTTTTCTTTTTAATAATTCTTTTGCCACTGAATTCAAATTTAAACAAATGTAAAACAGTGCCAAAACTCCCCTGGATATTTTTATGTCACTTAATGGACTTCTCCACATATACATAAAATATCACAGGCATTTGAAACTATAATCATTATATATTATGAATATAACTTCAAATCCAAATACAATATGATTTAAATTCAATGTTCCAAAATATTCCATAAAAATGTTCCAGAATTTTGGTTTGATATATATCTCTTGCCAAAATTACCAGAATGATTTTTCGGGCATTTTGGAATTATTGAATGCAATTTAAAGGGTTCTTGCCCTTCTTTTAGAATGTTTTGAGGCTTTCTAATTTCCTCAGTTCAAGTTTCAGAAATTTAGACATGAAACATAAGTGCTCTAAGATGCAACTAATACAAGCAATAATCTAGGCTGTGACATCAGCGTCGGAGTCGAACACTGATCACACCTCCTGTGAGAGTGGTGTCATCGGACCCTCGGACTCGTTTCCGGCTATAGGATCCGAACCGCATGCGTCCGTGCCTGTCGAATCTGATCTGGCACCAGTCATGGAGTTCACTGCCACGGATATTTTTCAACACTCGCCCTTAGGTGATGTGCTGAACTCATTAAGGTCTCTTTCCTTATCAAGAGATTCCTGGACGAACTATGTTCGGCTTGAGTGGGAAGCGGACGATGAAGAAATTCATTCCCCACCCACCACCCACTTCATACCCACTCTCGATGACTTAACCGACACGCTCGATTTCGACTCCGAAGACGTCGACGGTATGTACGACGACGCAGGAGAAGAAAAGGAACCCCCGCCCACTAGGCGCTGAACTGCCACCTCATCATACGATATATATATGGTGGACACACCAAAAGAAGGCGACGTTGACGATGCAACGAAGAATACTTCCCTCGACAAGCCACCAAAGCGGCGCCGTAGACGCCGCTCTAAATCCTGCCACAGTAAAAACAACGACAATAGCGTAAGAAATAATAACACCCCGGTTGATTCCAAAGGAAATGACGACCCTATGGACCCAGCGATGGAGCAGGGTGAGCCAGGGGACGGTGAAAACAGTCGGAGCCAACGTCGGATAACGCCGATCCCGAGGGTAAAATTCAACAACCTGTCTCCGAAGAGGAGAACGGCCCGGACGATGATGCACTCATCATCCCAGAAAATATCTTGGAACAAGAGAACCTTCGTAGAAGGATTATCGCCACCGCGAGGAGCCTAAAGAAACAGAAGCAAAGGCTTAAAGCCGCACAGGATACGTTCAACCGCAGGTGGAACAATGTGCTTGACACAGAAGAAAAATACGGCGATGATCGTCACACAAAGAGCTATCCAAAGCGCAAGCTGCTGCCCGAATTCGACGACGAGGCTGTAGAGCCCATTCAGACGAAAACGACCGATCAGCTGGACCGACCGCCCCATGGCCGTGACAAGACGACTAAAGATGCCGCACACAAGTCAGCACACGATTTACTTGATCTCCTGGACAGAAAGTCCGGTATGGCCAGATCCATCTACGGATCTAGGAAGCGTGCTCTAGCACAGGATCAGAGCTACTGAAACAATCACATTGATCGAACACCAGAACAATCACATTGATCTAGGAAGCATGCTCTGGCTAGGAACCAGAACCGAACACAACAACCATCGACAACATGCCACGACACGACCAAATAGAGGGGTTCTGCACACCCCCTGTGCTTCACTGATGAGGTGCTGGATCATGAATTTCCGGAAGGATTTAAACCCGTGAATATAGAGGCATACGGCGGAACTACAGACCCTGGGGTCTGGATCGAGGACTTCATCCTTCATATCCACATGACTCGCGGAGACGATCTCCACACCATTAAATACCTACCCCTCAAATTAAAGGGACCAGCTCGGCACTGGCTAAAAAGCCTTCCCGAAAACTCAATTGGAAGTTGGGAAGAGCTCGAGGATGCTTTCAGGGCTAATTTTCAAGGGACCTATGTACGGCCTCTAGACGCAGACGACCCAAGTCACATAATTCAACACCCTGGAGAGTCAGCCCAAAAGCTCTGGAACAAATTTCTTACTAAAAAGAATCAAAAAGTTGATTGCCCAGACGCCGAAGCCTTAGCGGCTTTCAAACACAGTATCCGGGACGAACGGCTTGCCAGACACCTCGACAAGAAAAGCCGAGGACAATAGCAGCCTTAACAAGCCTCATGACCCGCTTTTGTGCGGGCGAGGACAGCTGGCTGGCCCATAGCAGCACCAGCGACCCAAGCACATCCGAAGTCAGGGATGGCAACGGGAAGCCGTGACGCAACAAAAACAAGTGTCAAAATAATGATGGCAGCCCAGAGAACACGACGGTCAACGCCGGATTCAGGTGCTCTCAACCCGGTCAATGGAAGAATCCATTTAAAGGCAGTAGTGATGGACCGTCCAACCTAAACAAGATTCTAGACAAACTATGTCAGATTCACGGCACCCCCAAAAAACCTGCAAACCACACCCACCGAGAGTGTTGGGGTTTCAAACAGCCTGGCAAGCTGAATGCCAAACAAAAGGGGAGGGAGACGCCAAGTGAAGATGAGGATGATCCTCGTCAGCCGAACATTGGAGGACAGAAGAAATTCCCACCAGAAGTCAAAACAGTGAATATGATTTACGTAACTCACATTCCAAAGAGAATGCGCAAGCGCGCACTCAGAGACGTATAGGATGTTGAGCCCGTCGCCCCTAAATTTAATCCCTGGTCGGCCTGCCCGATCACCTTTGACCGCAGGGACCATCCGACTAGTATCCGGCATGACGGATCGGCTCCTTTGGTGCTCGACCTAATAATTAACGGATACCATCTCACACGAGTCCTTATGGACGGCGGCAGCAGTCTAAACCTGATATATCAGGACACTGCCCGCAAAATGGGGATAGACCCTTCAAGGATCAGCCTAAATAACACTACCTTTAAAGGAGTGATACCTGGCGTCGAGGCCCATTGTACGGGCTCTCTAGTACTAGAGGTTGTATTCAGTTCTCCCGACAACTTCAGAAGCGATGAATTAACCTTCCACATCGCTCCATTCCGGAGTGGCTATAACGCACTACTTGGACGAACGACCTTCACTCGTTTTAATGCAGTACCGCATTACGCCTACCTCAAACTTAAGATGCCCGGTCCACGTGGCGTCATCTCAGTTAGCGGAAATACAGAGTGTTCCTTACGCGCGGAAGAATATGTGGCGGCTCTAGCAGCCGAACACTGAGTGGTCCCTCCAACCAGGACTAATGGCCGGTCGTCAAGACCATAGACACGGTTAGATGAGTCCGGCGCCCCACCTAATGTAACAGCCTAGTTGGGATTTCCCCATAAAATATGCTAGGGGCTGCTCGCAAAAAGAGCCCATAGCTTGGCTCGACCCCATCAATACAATAGCATATTGCATTTTCACGGTTCAATCAGATTAACGAACACCTCGCATGAAGTCTTTCACCTGGGTTTTTTCCTTTTCTTTTACAGATGATCATCGTGCTACACCCTTCCAGGATATGGCACAACGGAGATAAAGGCATAGACGTGCAGCAGGGCCCCGCTCAAAGGTTTATTTCTAGATTAAGACCTTCCGTAAACCTTTTTAATGTCTCTTGTTGCTTCTTCCCCTCCGGAAAACTTTATACAACCGGGAGGGATACTGGCGTTTTCGGCATTTTTGTCACATCAGACTACTGCTCATACCTGGAAACTTGGGGTTTATTGTCAAGGGCGTTATTCAGCCCAGTACACATTATAAAGTCTGAATACCTTAGGGAGTGTTCGGCGTCGCGAGTTTGGCCTTATATGCATCAGCTCTGAATCATGTCTTTGGTCAAAAGTTGGGTTTGCCCGGCTCCCGTGTTTTGCTACCTTACGTTCCGTTCTATCGGCTAAGGCGGCACAGGGAGAACTACTGTGATTGTGCCCCGGTTCACCTGGACGAGCACCTTAGTAGAGAAAACCGAAAACTGACTGTCATGATACAGCGGGAGACTGGTCAACCACTCGATGACCCAGCGGAATCTTCGCGATTCCTCCGCATTAACGAAGGACCAGTTTCTCAGTCACGTACATACGCGCACCATATCCAGTTGAACGCAAAGTACCAGGGGCTATATAGTAGCCCCACCGTCAAACTCCTATGGCTAAGTGAAAGTGTTAAAGCTATATAGTCCGATTGCCTGGTTTGCCGCGCTATCACCTCCTTAACAAACCAAGACGTTGGATCAAGTGTGACTATGCGTTTTCTCGAACACCCCCACATTATATGCATGGGGGCTGAAGCCGACGATGGCAAACTTTCAGGATATATATATATACATAAACGGCCGCACAGGAGGCATTATAATACTTTTGGGCAAAAGTATAAAAACAGCCTTTATAATCAAAAATAGCATTGTCTTTACAATCGCGATACATGTCATTCGAATATGGCACTATTCGAGCACTGAGCCTCTATTAAACGGGCGCCTCTTTGAAGTAGTGCTCGGCCGGGTCCTGGCCGTCCGCCACACTCTGGGTTGCAATAGCGGTGGCTTCCATCCTAGCCCAGTATGTTTTAACACGGGCAAGAGCCATCCGCGCACCCTCTATGCACGCCGACCTCTTCACAGCATCGATATGTGACACAACACCAAGGAATTGTTGCACGAATCCAAAATAGCTGTCTGGCCTTGGTCCTTGTGGCCAAAGATGATCTACGACAGACCTCATAGCAAGCCCGGATAACCTGTGGAGTTCGGCCCATGCGGGCATCTTTTCATTCAATGGCAGCGGATGCATCGGGGCGCTGAACTACGGCCAGAATAACCTCTCAGCCTTATGGTCTTTCCGATCTTTGTAAAACTCGGACGCATCAGCAGTACTCTTTGCCAGGTCCGCATATGCTTCCGCCGCACTCCACAACTGAATCAGAGGGGCATACTTTGGATCTCCGAATTTCATCCACAACAAATAGGGCTTTCCAGCCACGATATCTCCGGCTTCACGAAGCTCCTCCCTCATCCCCCTCATTTTAGAGCGGGTTTCCTTGGCTGCCCCCAGGGCCTTCTTCAGGTCAGCCGCTATTGCTTGGTTTTCCTTTTCAAGGAGCTCACAGCGGTTGGCGGCATCTTCTAGCTCAGTAGCCATCTGGGCTACGTTTTCTTCGCTCCAGCGATGAGCAGCCTGTTCAGCTCTTAACTCCTCGACCGCCTTCACAGCGGCCGGATCACTTATCCGGGCTTGCTCCTTGGCTCGGGCAAGCTCTGCCCGAAGGGTCTCCACGGTAGCAGCTCCATCTGCAGTCACATCATACTATAGATACTAGCATGATGGTCCTCTTAAATATTTGCTGACAAGCCGAATATACATACCCTGAGCCTCGTCAAGCCGCTTGTTAACAAGTGCGATGTCGGCATCGGCCACGTCCAGCTGCCGCTTTAGTTTGGCAAAATCGGCTAATTGGTCGGCCGCCGGACCCTCAGCCACCTGCAAATAAACAGCGTGATTATTAACAGAGATTATGATCCTCTGTCCGCCACGTTGATGGCAACCAGAGTCTCAGGGGCTACTATCTATATAGAGCACACTTAGCATGTGTGGAACCATAAAAAATACATTTTTTGCATACCTCAAAGCCTGTCAGTAGACTCATAAAAGCTTCATTCAAACCACTTTTCGCGGATGAAATCCTCTCAACCACCGTACCCATTAAGGCCTGATGTGTCTCTGAGATGGCCGCTCACTCCAGAAGGCCCATTAGTGTGTCCAGTTGTGTGCCGTACAATCCCGGACTCCTCCTAAAGCTCTCTTTGGGAGCCGAATATTCCAGACTCTGGGCAGCCGAAGTGTCAACTTCTGGCCTTGGTGGATCAGGAGAAATCCTCTGTGACGACACCTCGGGGTCGTCCACCCCATGTGACGGGGAGGCAGAGGGAGGCGTCTCGCTCTCCATCATCTCCGGAGGAAGAACCCCCGATGATGAACCCTGTGGGGAAGGGCTGCGAGGCGGACTGCAACAAATAAGTTACGGTCATTATCCTCCGAGACAAAATAGGATATGTTTACCAGAGTACCCTTTCACTTACGGCTCGATGGAGGGCTGGCCCCCTTGCGGGCGCTACGCGGTAAGGACGCCCTCTGGGGCAGGGTCCTCTGGCGAGGGTTTCTTCCCTCGTTTGGAAACCTCAGTTTCCAAATCTTTAGAGGCAGCCCTTTTCTTACCTTAAGGAGAAGGGATTTTAGATTCCCCTCCCCGATTATCCTCCTTCGTGGAGGCACCTACTCCTCCAATCTGGATGTGTAAAAAATGAGGCCCATCTATGGCTTCTTTATTCCTCCCCTCGTCTTCCCTTGATGGCACCTGATACGGCACGCGGTCAAGCATCCAGATCAACAAAGGATTTGGTGGGCCTTCGAGAAGAGGGGCTGGACACCTAATCCTCTTCGCCTTCTTCCGCCAGTCTTGGCAGAGAATTTTTTTAGAATGATGTTACAATAAACATAAAGGATGGTGTGTTCGGTAGCGGAATTACTTACTTGGGTATCCGGGCGGTTGCAATTGAGACACGCGTCCTCGATGGTGTCCGGACACTTTATTCGTGATTCGAAGAATGACTCATACATCTCTTTGAGCGTCATGCCGAAGAATTGTTGAACGGTTCGTAGTCCTTCCGGATTGAACTCGCACATATGGAGAGGATGACGTTGGCAGGGTAGGACTCGACGAACTAGCATCACTTGCATTATCTTGACAAGACTGACATCCCAGTTGAGAAGGTCTCGGATGCGGCTTCGCAATGTCAGCACGTCGTTAGCCGGCCCCCAGTCCAGCCCCTTGTTAACCCATGACGCCAGTTGCGGTGGAGGGCCCAGGTGGAACGCTGGAGCAGCCACCCGCTTTGTACCTCGGTGGGCGATGTAAAACCACTCCCGCTGCCATAAATCAGAAGTCTCCACGAAAGAACCCTTCGGCCATGGGGCGTGGGTGCCTTTTCTTATTATAGCGCCTCCGCACTCTGCGTGATGCCCGTCGATCACCCTTGGCCTCACATTGAAGGTCTTGAGCCATAGGCCAAAGTGGGGGGTGATGCGGAGGAAGGCTTCACACACGATGATAAACGACAGACGGAATCCGGAGCTCGATCATGGAAATCTAGTCCGTAGTAGAACATGAGCCCTCTTACGAAGGGATCAACGCTAAAATCTAGCCCTCGGAGAAAGTGGGAGATAAAAACAACGCTCTCGTTGGGTTCGGAAGTGGGGACGACCTACCCTTGAGCAGGAAGGCTGTGCGGAATCTCGGCGGTGAGATACTTGGCCTCCCTAAGCTTCCGGATGTCCTCCTCTCTGACAGACAAGGCCATCCACCGGACTTGATTGGATCCAGACATGGTTGAAGGACCGAAGTGCTTTAGCTTGAGCCTTGGGTGTTGGAACTCAAGGTGCGGGAGGGGAAGGATCGAGCGTGGAAAGAAAAGGACAGGTCTTGGCCCCCTTTATAAAGAGGACGAATATCAAGTGTCCTCTGCGTGACCATTTGGGACTTGCCTAAAATCGAGGAGTCATATTAAACAAAACACGGTTGGGTTACCCACACTTGTATTGATGAGAATCCCGTGATAAAGGGGGACACAATCTCTGCTTCGACAAGACGTGCCAATAAAACTGCCTCGCGGTGCGTGTAGTGGTTGGTTATGAAAACGGTTCAAGTAAAGACCGGACCATGGCGTGATGTCGTAAAAAGCTGTCGGCAGTTTAGATTTGTGGAATATTATGCTCTCTAAGGTGGAATGCGGAATTTGTTTTGCAGAGCCGGACATGATCCTTGTGTCCTAAATCTTCTATGAAGTATTCGGAGAAGGAACCCTCCTTGCAATGCCGAAGACAATCTGCGCGCCGGACTCATCGTCATTGAAGCCTGGTTCAGGGGCTACTGAGGGAGTCCTCTATTAAGGGGTCCTCGGACGGCCGGAGTATATACTTTGGCCGGACTGTTGGACTATGAAGATAGAAGATCGAAGACTTTGTCCCGTGTCCGGATGGGACTCTCCTTTACATGGAAGGGAAGCTTCGATATTCGGATATGTAGATTTCCTTCTCTGTAACCGACTCTGTGTAACCCTAGCTTCCTCTAGTTTCTATATAAACCGGAGGGTTTAGTCCGTAGACAACAACAATCATAATCATAGGCTAGCTTCTAGGGTTTAGCCTCTACGATCTCGTGGTAGATCAACTCTTGTAATACTCATATCATCAAGATCAATCAAGTAGGAAGTAGGGTATTACCTCCATCGAGAGGGCCCGAACCTGGGTAAAACATCGTGTCCCCTGCCTCCTGTTACCATTAGCCTTAAACGCACAGTTCAGGACCCCCTACCCGAGATCCGCCGGTTTTGACACCGACAGCCAAGATGATGACAAGTTTAGGATGGCCCTTTGACGGGCCTATTTGACAATAGTCATACGGGCCTTAAGTGGGAATGTTGGGCCTTTAGCTGGGCCAGCCCATCATGGTCTGCAAAATCTTGTGGGCCTCACTACAAAAAAATACACTTCCGTGATGATATGTGTTTGTCACAGTAGGTCACATTTTCTGTCATGCATGTACATCCATGACGATTTTATGACAGAATCAAGATAGTCATACCTATGCTGTCGTAGAAGTGTTCCATGACATTACCAAAAATTATCATCATGGATGTGTCCATTTCCATGACGATAATTCGTGAATCATAGAAGTGCTTTCGTCAAGGGTCACCGACACGTGGCATCCACTGTAACGGCACACCGTTCAGCTATCTGGTCCAGTTTTGGTTCAGATAACCCGTTAACAGCCCCGACCAATGGGGATTTTCCACGTGTAAAATCATCATTGGCTGGAGTAAACACGTGTCATCTCACCGTTGGGACAGATGTCATCCACTCATTGGACGGAAGGCGCCTATGATACGTCAACACATGGCACGGCCCAACAGAGGCCCATTCCTGTGAAAATGTCGGCCCATTTGACTTGGTCAAAAGGTGGCAGGCCGGCCCATGGAAAGCCTGTTAACGGCATGTTCGCATATAGCCCATTTATAGCCCGCAAACACAGGGCCCGTTACAGCCTATACGAATTAGGCCCAGTAGCATCATCTAGGCCGTCCAATATGATTCCAGCCTGTTTTAACTTCTGGCCCATGTATGGCCCATGACGTCTTTTGGCCCATACGAGGCCCTTTGTAACTCTTGGCCCATTAATGGCCCGTGTTGAAACTGGCCTGTAATGAACAGTGTATTACTTTATACCCATTAACGGCCCATTATTCCATTGGGTCGTTTCTATCCCATGTTATATTTCGGCCTTGTCAGGGCCCATTTATTCTTGGGCTCATTTCCAGCATTCGGTTACTTACGGCTCGTTACTGTCATTTTCTGCTTGTGGGCCAAATTCAGCCTGTTGTTATAGTCGGCCCGTTTGTGGCCCGTTAATACGTTGGGCCATTTTCATAGTGTCATCAAATACGGCATATTAACAACGGCCCGTTATGGTCGGCCCATGAACGGACGATTCCAACTCTAGCCCGTTTATGGCCATACCGCGGTCTGTTATTGGCCCATGTTTGGCCGATCGATCATACGGCTCATATAAGGCCCATTGATGATACGGCCCGTAGAAGGCCATTGTGTCTGCGACCCGTAGAAGGCCCATTGTTTCTACGGCCGGTAGGAGGCCCAGTGTCACTACAGTAAATCTGTAGTCCATGGTTATTGTGGCCTAGTTTTAAAAAATAGGTTATTGTGGCCACTAGAAAACCGCGGAAAAAGAACTGCACTGACTACAAGCAAACAAATAAACAAGACAACAAGGAAATAAATAAGCAAGCAACTTATGCTAGGCTATCACGGCTATTACACATATTACATCCACTGGGCATCAAAGTTCACCACCAGTGCAAATATAGGGAACAAAGCAGCATATAATCGCCGCAGCCAAACAAGTCCAGAACTGAAACCACGTCAGAAGAGCTCAAGAAACAATATCCTGGGTACCCATAATGTTGGCAAGAGGCTTAGCAAGCTTATTAACTTTCTCTTGTTTGGGGCTTAAATCCTCCAGCGCTTGTTGTTGCACAAGAAAGTACACATCTGAGTTCTGCAGGGACTTCCTCAGTCCTTCGGCTTCTTGCTGCAGCATAGCTGACTAATGCCTTTCAACTTGTAGCTGAGACTGAAGAAGCCGAAGTGATTCAGGCAGCGAGTTCAAAGAGCTTGTGCCAGCGGTACTAGCCAGTAACTCGAACACTACATCAACGCAGGACCGTGGGGTTTTCTCGCTGTCTACAAGATCGTTTTTATCACCTTTCTTGGAGACCAACATGGTTGTATCACTATCTTGAACGTTATCTGCATTACTTTCTCTACCATTGTATAGTGGGGGTGCTCTTCTCCAATATTTTGTTTGCATAGAACAAGAGAAATAGGCAGACACATCATAGGTTTAGCTTGTAGTATACGAAACTCATTTTGGTAAACCGGTTGAGTACTAAGGTGGACAGGATAACAGCATGAAACAAACATATATCTACGTACCATGGGCACTGTATTGTCCATATCATTCTAGTTTATGTTGCCTAATCAAGATAGAGACACAGTTCAACTCATATATTTTTAAGACACAATAGCATAGACATAATATAAGTGTGAGAAACTACAAAACATTGGGAACACTTGTAATGCGCATCACATGAGAACATAACTGTTTATACAACTTAAAGTGAAATCAACATAGAGTAAAAAGTTAGAACATGAATCTAGTTAAAGAAATAGGTTTAAAACATACCTGTTGCGCCATTGGAGTTTCAATTGGACCCTTCAAATTCGAAAGTAGTTGGTATGAGTAAATACAGTGATGCAACAGCAATGGAGTATGGACCATAGCTAAAGAATCTGACCTAAGAACAGTTGCTCTTCTTCTTTAAACATGGAATTTGGTTTAGCTATGGTGGTCTTCGTGCTTTGGGCACTGCAGTAGCTTTACAAACTGCTCGTGTGGGGGTACTCTATGGTGGACATGGTGCTTTGTCAATTATAAGTGGGTTACTATCCGTTGGGGCTGCGGTTAGATGGGTTGTAGCTAGTTCTCGGCCCAACGGTGTAAGTGTGCAATCTGGAAGAGTATCGATTATGTGTGGTGGGGATAGTTTGTGGGCCAGTACAACCATGGTTCTATCTGCATCGACGGGTAGCACTGTCTTTTGTGAAGAACGGGTTTTTGCTCCCTTAGATATTGCCATCACCCCCTCCAATTCAAATGGCTGATAAACAAGAAAAGAAATTGAACATACAGACATTGTATGATAGACAGATGTGGTAATTCACATATATGTTATCTAACCAAACAGGACAACATGACATAATTTCACATATATGATGCCTAACTAAACAGGATAGCATGACACAGTTTCAGATATATGATGGATAACTTAACAGGATATAATGGCATAATTCAACATATGATGAGTATCTAAACAAGATGACATGACAAAACTATATGCTGTCTTTCTAAAATAGGCTGGGATGAAATAATTCACATACATGTTGTCTAAGTATACAGGATGGCAGGATATAATTAAAATAATTGATTCATATACTAAGCAACTGGCACTCGCATGTATGATCTCTAAACTAAGCAGATGGAATTCAATATTGTGCATATGATGTCTAAACTAAGCAATGCAAGACACCATGTGCATCATATGAGAAATATAAACATTGCAACTTAGAGCATACACCTCAGGTGGGATATAGGACTGGTCATCTATCTCTGAATTCTCGTCTGAGGAGCTCCCTGTAACAATCGAGATATATGCATCAACAGGTACAATTGCCTGCTCTGAAGTCCTTGTTTTCACTCCAGATTTTTCCATAACCGACTCAAATGGCTGATACACATGAAGAGTAGTTCAATATACACAGATTGTCGACAAATGGAATACGTAATGAAAAAAAGATGGCATGAGGTAATTCACATATATGATAACTGGCTGAAAACATGGCATTGCATAATTCACATATCTGATATAGAAAGCAACATGAAGCATTCACACAAAGCATGTCTAATCTAAGTAGATGGCATGGCAATGCAAGACACCATATGCATGATATGAGAAATATAACCCAGCCAAGTTAGAGCATGCACCTCCGGGTGGGGGGGGGGGAATATGACTGGAATCTGTCTCTGAATCCTCCTTTGAGGAGCTATCTGTAACCAACAAGAAATCTGTATCGACAGGTAGCACTGACTGCTTAGAAGACCTTGTTTTTGCTCCAGATTTTCCCATGACCGACTCAAATGGCTGATGCACAGGAAGATTAGATGAATGTATAGACATTGTTGATAAATGGAATACATTATGGATAAAAATATGGCACGATACAATTCGCATATACGATGACTGGCTAAACAGGATGGCATTGCATGATTCACATATATGATGCCTGGCTAAAGAAGATGGCATTGCATAATTCCCATATACTCGCGTCGTTCCTAAATATTTGTCTTTTTAGAGATTTCAAATGGACTACCACATACGGATGTATATAGACATATTTTAGAGTGTAGATTCACTCATTTTGTTCGGTATGTAGTCACTTGTTGAAATCTCTTAAAAGACAAATATTTAGGAAAGGTGGGAGTACGATATAGAAACCAAACAGGTGGCATTCAGACAAAGCAAATCTAAACTGAGCTAATGACATATAAGATGTATAATGTAAGCAATGCGAGGCGCCATATGCATGATATGACCAACATCAGCATGCCGGGTTAGAGCAAACAACTCAGGTGGTAAACAGGCGTGGTCGGCTCCTTCTGAATGCCCATCTGAACAGTTATCTTCCTATGGAAATGCAGGAGGGGGCCCCACTTCACCCACCATGGAGCGGCGTCTGCATGACATTATATTCCCACGCAACGGTCTTCTCTTTTTCTCTACATGTTCAGTACGATTGTGTACAATATCTGACATGCATAATAAAAAATAGTTAGATTTTGTAAGGCCTAAGGGGTGCATTCAAAAATCAAGACTGATGGTAGCAAACGAGTGGATGGATCCAAAACTAATGATAGCAGGTAGATTATAGCTTCAGTTTAAAAAGATAGACAATGGATCATCTATTGTTTGTTGCCCACCCAACATGAACCACACAGAAGACCCAAGATGAACCAGATAGTAGACAGATACTAATCGTTGCTGCCTCGATATGAGACCCACGGGCATTTCAAAACTCAAGTTTGAACGATAAAGTAGCAGGTAATAATAACCGATGTATAACGCAAGAAAACACGAAAGACTGCGACCTATCTTATGGAACTGTGCAGTCCTCAGGTTCATCTGCTTAGTCCATGATGGTAATGCGGTTGGCGTGGCTGCCGACAACGGGGAAGATGATTTGGGGCAGTGAAAGAAAGTCTGCAGGGGGGATCTCTGCTTCAGTGAACGCTTATGTCGATGGTGCACCTCAGGTGGGGTGGATGAATGCATGGAAGGAGCAGGACATAACACATAGAGTTTTCTTTGACGCCTATTTGAAAATGAAGTAAATCTGTAAGGGCTCCTTAGAATTGGAGGATTCTATAAATGCAGTGACAGGAAAAACACAGGAATAGGATAGGAATGCACGTGCAAAACAGAGCATTTGGAAACATAGGATTTCAGTCAACCTGGGTGTTTGGTTCACATGAATTGGAAGAACACAGGAATGGAGGAACATGGTCAAATTAAAGTCAAACCACGTGAAAATGAAAAAATAAGAATCTTATTATGCCAGTAATGCAATTAGTTCTGTTCTTCATGCATATTAATTTTAAAAGGACATCCAAGTGACTATTAAAATTCCTACGTTTTTTCTTTGAAAGAGACGCCAAAGGAAAAAATCCTCCAGTTTTGCTTTGCTCTACTCCTTCTAACCAAATGCACGAATAGTAGTTCCATAGCAAAGGATCCCTAAGGGATCGACATGAATGCAGAGTAACAAAGTGATGTGACAAGTGTACAACCTCTTTGGCATAGCCTTGTGGACCTCAGCATCATTGGGTTGGACGTGGAGGATGGTGATGCTCGTGTGACTGTCGGAGGCGGGGAAGAAGATCCGAGGCCTCTGGAAACGGAGCCGAGGGTACTGCTCCACTATGATGGACAGTTCCGTCGTTGGAGCAGCTCCGGTGAGGTGTACGGCGGCAGGGCTGAAGCAGGACAAGACAGACAATGTTAATCTGAAGTGGGACCCTAATATCATCTGCAATAGATGATGTAAAATACATCACCAAAAAGTCCTGGATGTAAAACGCATCAGCCGCACCACGGCCGCTCCGACAGATGTTGTAAGTACTGTTCACTCTGAACTTAACTGAAGAAACTGAACTTTACAGTCGAAACTAACTTTTACTGTCGAAACTGATTGAACTAGTAGCATGCAATGCAATAGATGTTTAGGGCGTTCGATCACTAGTAGCAGAGAAGTAGTGATCTAAATCAGCAGATGCTCGAGCAGGTAATGCACTAGCAGAGAGCAAGTCGTGTAGTAGCACCGCGAGCGAGTGCTAAAGCAGCAAGTCCTGTAGCTGCTGGAGGTCGTGCAGCAGCAGCAGCTGCTGCGCTAGTGAGAGCAAGAGCAGAGCAGCATCACGAACGAAAGCAAGAGTAGTGCAGCAGCATGACCGACAGCAAGAACAGAGCCGCAGCGCAAGCGAGAGCCGGAGCAGCTGCAGCTAGTGCCGGTGTGGAAGTCTCCGCTGAGGAAGCAACGACATGGGGAGAGACGCCATGGATGATGTGGCCGGCGATGGCACCATCAATGGAGACCTGCTATGGCTGCTCGGTATCGAGAATGGCAGCCCTGTCAGATCGAATAAAAGATAAAATGCAGCGGTGAGTGCAGAACCTCCTTGGTGGCGTCGAGTTGGCCTCGGCTTCATTGGAGGAATTGGTGAGGGTGCTACGGTTCCGGTGGGGCAAGTCAAGATGGTGCTGTGGGGATTGCGCGATAGACGAGGCAAACATTGGGGCAGCTCCTTGGATGTGGAGGACGGGGCGGCTGATCTGGCGGGACGACGAGATCGACGACTAATCCTCATCCGGTGCGGTGGATGAGGGACAGCGAGCTGTTGCGATGGATAACATAGTCGGGGAAGAGTCTCCGGCTGGGCGGCGGTCAGGAGGCCGACGGAGGAGCCTGGGGTTTTGCGGGTTTTGGCAGCCTCGGTGTACGAATGGGGGGAGAAGGGGAAGGGAGGGGGGAGCCAAGCTTAGGAACGCGCTTGTCCGAAATGTAGGGTAAGTTACCAGCATACCCCCACCGGTTTTGACACCGCGATGTGGAGCTTCATTTCTAGCTGAGGGGTAGAAGGGGGATTTCGCTTGTCTGGGCTGCAAGACCGATTTCGTATGAGGAGGGAGTTTTAGCGCGCGTTGAAAATTCGGGACAACAAGGCGCGGCGCGGGTTGAGAAGGCGGGAGTTTCAAAGCAGGTGAGACAAAAGATACTCCAACTTGAAAATTTCGGTATAACAAGGTGCGGATTCCTTGTTCCGCAGAACAAACTTAACGTGTAAAAAAACAATTCATACAAGACACAAGAGAGTCATGTCCCCTTTTACTATATTGCTATAGATGCCATTGAAAAAACTACAAGAAAAATGTAAAAAAAATCGAGAGAACAAGATTACCCTGTACAGTACCAAATCGATTCACACTTCCCTCAACAACAACAAAAAACAAATCAATTCCCAGCAAGATAAAGAGTAATGTCCCTTTTTATATGATTACAAATGCCAGGATCTCGAATTTTAATTTTTCAATCCACGTTATGTTGAATTCGAATATATCGTTAGGTGGCCTTGCGGTTTATAATTGATGTAGTCGTACATTTTGATCTACCATCATATATGAACATTTTACTCCACCATGTGAACATATATATTGTCGTCTACCATATGGACTAAATTTGAATCAATTTTCCTTATTTTAATACGATTGTTGTCAAGTTATACAATAATTTAAATATTATCTTGATAACAAAAAACATGCAGATAGCAGTAATCATATTTCACTATGAACTACACGTACCATACGATCTCCAATTCAAATATTTGTATCCATTTTATGTTAAATTCAAATCATAGTATATTATTGGTCTAGGTAGCGAGATGTTCGGGATAATCTAAACCCTGTTTTCATATGTATAATTTTTGGCTGAACTGGGACAAGTTTTGGTATAAGCTTCTTGCAAAACCAGAGATTCTCTCAACAAGCCTCGTGGTTCCGAGAGGGAACGTGTCACCTTTGTGTGCGAAACGATATATGCTGCCTCCCCCCTGATTTTCTTTACAGAGGCAACATAGAACTATCTGAGTGCCCTGTTAAATTTTGGAATTATTTCAGGTTCGTTTGGCCTTTTTATACATTAATTGAGTTTCTGGACTTTTAATGTGCATAATCCAAACTTGAACTGTAGGCACATGCTCCGGTGCACCAAAGTTGGTTCAAAAATAACATGTGTGTCTTGGTTGAATTTCTAGGTCCCATGGAAGAAATGAGAATGAAATTCAAACATCTGGGCGTCGTGACTCGCCTGAGAACATCGAGAAACTTAGATTTTAAATTCATGTAAATCCAAAACTCGCCTGGAAATCATGAAACTTGGCATGGTGTCATGTCATGGCACTAACATGTTGGGGTAAAAAATTGGGCCGATTTGGAAGCTCGTGGTTGTAAGAGGGAACGTGCCACCTTTGAGTGTGAAACGATATACGCTGCCCCCCTCCTTGAGTTGATTTACAAAGGCAACATAGAACTACATGAGTGCCCTGTTAAATTTTGGAATTATTCCGGGTTCGTTTGTCGTTTTATAAATTAATTGAGTTTCTGGTCATTTAATGTGCATAAGTCAAATTTGAACTACAAGCACATGCTCTCGTGCACCAAAGTTGGTTGAAAAATCACATATATGTCCTCGGGTGAATTGCTAGGTCCCATGCAAGAAATGGGAATAAAATTCAAACATCTGGGCATCGTGGCTCGGACGAGAACATTGAGAAACTTGGTTTTAAAATTCTTGTAAATCCAAAACACGTCTGGAAATCATGAAACTTGGCATGGTGTCATGTCATGGTACTACCATGCTGTGGTAAAAAAATTGGCCGAATAGGAACAGATTTTGGTATAAGCTTCTTGCAAACCGAAGCTTCTCTCAAGAAGGCTCGTGGTTCTGAGAGGGAACGTGCCACCTTTGAGTGTGAAACGATATACGCTGTCCCCCTTGAGTTTATTTACAAAGGCAACATAGAACTACATGAGTGCCCTGTTAAATTTTGGAATTATTCCGGGTTCGTTTGGCCTTTTTTATACATTAACTGAGTATTCGGTCATTTAATGTGCATAATTCAAATTTGAACTACAAGCACATGCTCCCGTGCACCAAAGTTGGTTGAAAAATCACATTTGTGTCCTCGGGTGAATTTCTAGGTCCCATGCAAGAAATGAGAATAAAATTCAAACATCTGGGCATCTGGCTCGGTCGAGAACATTGAGAAACTTGGTTTTAAAATCATGAAACTTGGCATGGTGTCATGTCATGGTAGTACCATGCTGTGGTAGAAAAAATTAGCCGAATGGGAACAAATTTTGGTATAAGCTTCTTGCAAACCGGAGCTTCTCTCAAGAAGGCTCGTGGTTTTGAGAGGGAATGTTTCAACTTTGTGTGCATAATTCAAATTTGAAATACAAGCACATGCTCCTATGCACCAAAGTTGGTTCAAAAATCAGATGTATGTCCTCGGGTAAATTTCTAGGTTCCATGCAAGAAATGGGAATGAAATTCAAAATTCTGGGCGTCGGGGCTGGGCTGGAAACATTGAGAAACTTAGTTTTTTAATTCCTATAAATCCAAAACATGCATGAAAATAATGAAACTTGGCTTGGTGCCATGACATGGCACCAACATGCTGTGGTAATTTTGCAGACCGATTTGCGAAGGCGCACACATTAACAATCAACAAAGTCATTTTGGAACAAGTGCTGTCACGTTACAATCGGAAACACAAGTATTATTGAAACCGTGGGTGTTCTATTTACTACCATTTACATGCCACCACGCGTCCCCTTTTTTATTACCTAGGAGGCACCGTGCAGGGTAGCTATTTGAGTACGAGAGGTGTGCGATCAGACCCCTACGCGTGCTTATCGGGAGGAGAGCCCTTTGACCTCCCTATGTCCTCCACCTCTCTCCCAAGGTCTCCATTAATGGCGCCCGAGCCTCTGTTTAATGGCGTGGCTATGTCTCACTCGACTGAGATTTAAGAGAGAAAAAAGAAAATCTGAAAGCACGGATCTTGATGTAAGATCCGACGGACCTATATAGCATCTACTGCGACTTATAGCAAGACTGATGAATATATAAGGACGATTAATTGTCTTACATAATTAGAAAGATAACTAAAAAGCCACATGCGGCTACGCCCGAAATACACAAGCGCAAAAGAAGAAGGAAGACAAGGATCTGGCTCACTGATCTTTACTTTCCTGATGCGTTGTTGCAGGCCGCGGGAACTAGTCTCCGCGGCGAGCGGCGATGAGCTCATTCGTGTCCTCAAGACGCTGCTTGAGAACATCCATGGATTCCTCCACCAGCCTTTGGCGCTCGATGTGGAGCATGTCATTCTCGTCCATAAGTTTCTTGACGATGACGCCGGTCCTCTTCAACAAGGCACTGGTCTCCTCCTGCTGGTCCGCATTTCGGACGATCTTCGCCCTCAGCAGGTCGCACTCGGCCCGGAGCCTCTCATGGCCCTCCCTTAGTTGCCGGATGACGTCGGTAGCCTTTTCAAATGAGGCTTTCATGTCGTCCTGCAACCTTGCCCAGCCGGAGATCTTATCCATCTGGCTGGGGATGATCGCATGTCTGCGCTTGTAAGAGTCGTCGCCTGCCTGCGAGACATTTTCCCATGCCGTCGCGACGCGGCAGGACATCTCTACTGCATTCGCGGTGCGGCGGGATATCTCTGCGAGTTCCGTGGCACGGCCGGACCAGTTTGCTGCATCGATGGCGCGGCGACACCTCCGTGCTTCTTCGGCGATGCGGCAGGACCTCTGTGCTGCTACTTCCGCGCGGCGGGACATGTCGGCTCCTTTCGCAGCAAGCCGGGACATCTCTCGTGCTTCCGCTTCCATGCTCGCCTCTTTCTGGTGGTAATCTCTTGACCCAGAACTCACGCTGGCCATGGCAGATGCAAGGGAAGGATGCTGAATGACTTGCTTGTTTTTGTGGATGAGTAATTGAGGAGGAATGTGCAGTCATATTGGCATATTAGTATTTATAACCGAGTACTAATACGCTCCTAAGTGGGAAACCATTTAGGTTGTGATCGGTGTGAACAGGTTTGCAATTCAATATAGTGTGGTAGTATTAGTAATTTGGAATGTGACGAGATGCAAGCTCAAAATTTATTGACGGTTCTAGTTTCGAAGTGCGGCGCTATTCCCGGATGGCGTTACGTGGGCATGTGTTCTTGGGCGTGGTGTAGCATATGCCATGGTAGTTCTTTTTCTACTGCTGTGTACGTGCAATAACTGGCACCGTCGTATAGATATCTTACGGTTAATGGGGCGTTCGACAGGAATAGCCGCATGGCGAGCTATAGGCTAGTCTTTTTTTAGACGCATTATCTCTCGGGACTTCTCGCATGCATCATCATGCCACCCACAAAAACTTGTACTCTGAGTTTATATGTTATACAGGAAGAGAAGAGGTGCACGCACGCACTCGTCCTCTCACACATGCATCTGTTTTTTCTCAAAAAGGAGGATGATGACCCCCGGCCTCTGCATCTGGGAGTCACACACGCATCTATAGCTTCGAATTATAGTGTTCTCCATCATCCGATTGGCTCTATCATAGGATTCACATTGCTCCTTGGCTTTGAGATTGAGAAGATTAAAACGCAGAGGCTAAGCTGGAGGCGCGAGGTTTTGGTTAATCTGCGGGCCGCACACGGCACCAACACGACACGAGCTTCGTCTGCCTGGTGCACAATCCGATGAGTTGTCCAACACAACCAGGCCCTGCTTTGTATATGTGCCTTGAGTGATGCGCAGAGAAATTAGGGCCGGAGGGAGTACTACTAGTAGTACTACTACTTTGATGTGTCGCATCAACTCGCACAAGTATGAAACACTTCATTAACAAACAAGCATATACTCCCTCCGTTCCAAAATACTACTCTACTTGACTTCCATTTGTCCAAAAATGGATGTACCTATATACTAAAACATGTCTAGATACATCTATATTTTGACAAATGGAAGGCATGTATTGTGGAACGGAGGGAGTTCTTGTCATCAAAATGGATAAAAGGGACGTATCTAGAACTAAAATACATCTACATACATCTCCTTTTATCCATTTTGATGACAAGTAGTACTTCTTACCCAAAGAAACTTTATATACAACAGACACGAAATATCCGTTCGACTGTTGGAAATTACTGATCTCATGTCGAAGTAATTGCTCCATCGCCACCAAAACCCACCATTTCTTAAGCTAAAGTAGACCAAGGTAATCCCTATATTAGCATATTACTAAGATAAACAGAAGGCACTGTAGAAACTTTTAGGACGTGAGCTTGTTGATCTGAATGTGGAGGGACACCAGCTTAGCCCCGGCCAGCAGCTTGGGCGGAACTGTGAAGAAGGTCAGGTCCTGCACGGCGACGTCACCGGGATCCTTGCTGCTTGTCACCTCCATTTCCTCCTTGACGGTGTCGGTCATGCATTTGGGCTCCCCCAGCGGGCCGTTCGCCCACAGCTTGGCCACGTAATGCAGCAATGGGGACGCCCCCGATTTGATGCAGACGACCGACACGGGGATAGGCGCGCCGATGTCGAGCACGCCACCGAAAAAGAGAAAGGCACGGCCGTCCTCCTCCGCGAACAGCAAGAGCCGTGGCTCCGACAGTGGCACTTGCAGCTGGAGCACCTTGCTGTACTGGATCCTCTGCACGGGCATGGGATGCGTGGTGCTGATGTGTGACACTCCAAATTTTTTTGTGGTTTTTGTTTGCAAAAAGAAAACCTTTTTGGTTGTGGGCTTGTCTTTGGTTTTGATCTTTCCTTGATTTTACCATGCCTCCTATGGTAAAATTTTCCCAAAACCCCTCATTCCCCTTTTGGACAATCCAAACTTTCTGTCCAAACTAATAAAATCCATTTTTGGATTTTATTCCATTAAATTCTTTGCCCAAAATATTTCTGTCCTTTATTTTGAGCCTAGGTATTTTGCAAAGCAAGTACCTTAATGCCCTTGGTTTTTGGTCTCAACTTAACTCCCCTGGATAGTCCTTGGTACCCACAACCTAGAACCATCAAGATCTACTCTTCTTCTTTTCAAAATTTTCAAATTTCACACTCTGCAAGTGTGGACCAGATTTGCCAAATTTGGTGAAATTCATACCTACACTCCTCCAAATATTCCACCAAAATTCAGGCAACCTCCAGCTGCAATGAGAGACCACTCCAACAAAAACCAGCTCAAGGAAAAATCCCCACATGCCAAAATCTTTCTGTCGAACACCTAGCATGCACTGTTGCTGTTCATATTCAGAAATATTCAGATTCAGTGTCGTTTCTTCATCAGAGTTTCAGTCACATGTCCATAGTGCACTTGGCACGTTGCTCACAGTCCCTCCTTCTTGTCCGGAGCTCCACACACGTGCTTGGCGCGTTCCTAGTGTCGGTGGCACCCTGGCCCGCCTGCGCCGGCGTGTTTTGCGGTGGCAGAACCACCGTAGCGGCCGACAGGGGACAACCCTACGGCATAACGCCGTTCGGCGCCGCCCAAACCTTATGAGAGCTCCGCGTGGCCATCTCCTTGCCAGCGCACGCATGCAGCACCGTCGCCGTGGCCTGGCACGCGCAGAGCGCGTTCTCTGCCGCCGACGGGCCGTGTGGCCGTTCCGTCGAGGACAGGCCGTAACCTCGCCTCCCGTGCTGAGTTGGACACTGGAATGGCACCAATGCTCCATCTAGTCGACGCTCAAGCTCCTAAGCCGACCGTCCAGCCACAGCGCCGCCGTAATCACTCGCCGGACTTATCCGTTCACGGCAACCGCCTCGGGCCGGCTATAAATAGCACCCCCCGAGCCTGCTCTCGCCCCCACACTACTCCACCACCTCACCAGACCCCACCTAGCCACTGGAAGAGCCTCGAGGGACCCTTCTTCCTCAACTCCGGCCACCTCGTTCCGCTTCGGCCTCCACATCGATTCACTCCGGTGAGGCTGTCTCCGGCGCCCTAACCTCGTCAGCAACCCTCTCAAGCAACTAGGAGACTAACCCCCACTTCAATTTGACCCTCGCAGCTATCTCCGACGAGGTCCACGACTGCCCGAACCGCCGTCCGCCGGAGCAAGGGCCGCCGTCGACACAGTGCTCACCGGCGACCACCAACACCTCCCATAGACGCGGAAGGACGTGCTGATCACGAAGGTACCGTCCGATCCCCCTGCCTCGCCATGGATCGCCGTCGGCGACCACCGCATCTCTCGGGCGCCGTAGCGCCCTGTTTCCCTCGTTTGAAAATTCAAACCTGACGGGTGGAGCCCGCCTGTCAGTCTATCAGCCGTTTCTTTTAAACGAACCGTTTTCTGGACTTTTCTGCTTAGGCCCTGAGAGTTTTCTGTTTCATTACAAATGAGTCCTTGGACCAAAACACTTATAACTTTTAAACAGAAAATAGTTTTGATTGATTCTTTTTCTGTCATTTTTCTTTTTCTGTCTAGTTTTTTTGTCATATTTATTTGAAAAATATTTGGAACACTTTTCTGTACACTCACGGTATTTACGTTACGTACGTATTTTTCTTCTTATACCGTAGATACCGGAGGAGGTGACGGAGCTGCGAACTTCACCCAGTTAGGCTCCGACTACTCCAAACCAGGCAAGCATGTTTGAACTCTTGATATGATGAGTGTTTGTTGCACGTTTGCATTTTAGGAGTTTCATGGCATACTTATGAACATTTCTTTGAATGTTATATTTCATGCACAAAAGTGGAAAGTAAGTTTCGGAAAACCATATGTTGTTGGATACATATTGGCATGGCCATGTGATGGCATGAGGATGGGTAAGATGGCGGTGTTGTGACATGCCAGTCTTATGCCAGATTATTTGACTTCCGTGTCATCGTGAATCAAATCACATTCCCATTCATTTCCTTCCTGTACTGCCACATGTTTTCCGAAAGGAATATGGCTTAGTAAGTTGCAACCGTTTTCCTGGTACACACCAAGTAGAGAGGCCGGGATGAGGGTTCCATGGCCCTGGATTAAAGCCCGTCATCCGGTCAGGGGGCATGGGTGTTTCCGCTTGGGACCGAGAGGGGGGCACCCCTTAGAGCGCGCGTATAGAAATTTGATCCCATGCTATTCGAGGTTGTGACCTCCCCGTCTCAAAGTTTTTCTTGAACGTTGTCTAGGGTGATTCCTGGCATCGTGAGGTGGAAATGGGTGTGTACTGGTTATGTGTTTCTACCGAAATACCATAAACGGAACTAGTCCTTCGTGACTACGGAAATCCGTTGGCTATGGTCAGTTAGTACAAACTCTACAGAGTCACAAATTCTTTAAATCATCTTGTACTTGTCCAAGTACTGTATTCATCTTATCTTGTCAGATATCAGCCTCAGTGACAAAACTCCGGTGGACTACATGTGTGTAAAATCCGGTTAAAAGCTTATTCTTGTGGATGGACTAATCTTGTTATTTACAGTTGTCATAAGCCCTGTCCGTGATGTCGCTCAGATGTCCGACGGTGGCATACTTGTTATTTACATTTGTTATAAGCCCTGTCTGTGATGTCGCTCAGACGTCCGACGGTGGCATACTTGTTATTTACATTTGTTATAAACCCTGTCTGTGATGTTGCTTAGATGTCCAACGGTGGCATACTTGTTAATTACATTTATTATAAGCCCTGTCTGTGATGTCGCTCAGATGTCCGACTGTGACATTTCTTTTCAAGCCCTGTCTGTGATGTCGCTCAGATGTCCGACTGTGCCATTTCTTTTCAA
>NC_041387.1:150052349-150108601 GCF_002162155.2 Triticum dicoccoides | reverse complement strand
CCCTTTCTGTGACGTCGCTCAGATGTCCGACTGTGGCATTTCTTTTCAAGCCCTGTCTGTGATGTCGCTCAGATGTCCGACTGGGGCATTTCTTTTCAAGCCCTTTCTGTGACGTCGCTCAAATGTCCGACTGTGGCATTTCTTTTCAAGCCCTTTCTGTGATGTCGCTCAGATGTCCGATTGTGGCATTTCTTTTATAAGCCCTTTATGTGGTGTCGCTTAGACGCCCGACTGCGGCATGAGCTTTATTTATTTACCTTTCGAGGCGTCGCTCCAGACACCCGATCGGTTTTCAGTTTTTTTTGTCTTATCTATCAAGTCATGAAAAATATTATTATTGAGATAAGCACCATCATTTTTGTTCATGTCGCATTCATGCATACATTTATTATATCTTTTGTCCAAACTTTCTTGTGAGTACTTTCAAAGTACTCACCTGGCTTGTTGATTTGGCTAGATGTTGATGAAGGCGATCTCATGGATGAAGAGTTCGATAGCGAGTCCGATGCCTAGAGGAGTCCCAGTCAGTCCCATGCGATTCTGCTTTGGTCACTGTATCATATCCGCTTCCGCCACCCCAGAAATAAATTCATCGAGCCTCACCTCGACGCTTGATGAGCTTCCAGTTAGGAGTCAAGTTATCCACCACCACTTTTACCTCGAGCTAGTAGCATGCCACCACACCCCTGTGTCATAACCGCCCTTATGTAAAATATTGGCGAGTTTGTAATAATTTGTTGAACAGCCTCAGCTCAACCCTGTAATAAATTTATGCTACTGGTCTTCTGTTTATCAAGTATTTGTCTACCCGTGAGGATAATTTTTCCTATACTGGGATCTAAAGATCGATTTTCTCAATAAGCATTTTATTGAAAAAGTCGGTCGTGACAGACTTGGTACCAGAGCCAGGCTGACTGTAGGAAGCCACTAGGTGCGATCGCTAATTGGTTATTAGCATGATAGAGTTTATTCATGTTTTTGCAAATGTAGTCATTTTGTGGCAGTCAGCATAAAATTTATGATCTGATCGTTTAGAATTTTTGGCTACTTTTGTAGATGGCTGGTGACGAATGTGAGTCACAGATGTTCGCCAACGTGCCTGAGGGGTTCGTCAAGCTCCTCTCCTTCATCGTTCAGGTCGCGATGGGGCCATCCATGCGCCCAGTCTTCACACTTTATCCACACAAGATCAACGACAGTCTGACCATGCACCAAGCCGCGGTGCAATTCAGGGGAGGGCGTGCTGAGATATGCTGCTTCTGATTCTTGGGGAGAGCCATGCCTACTGAGAGGCATGCTATGCAGATGGCTGCCCGCGAGGCGATAGCTTGTCTTCGGGATGTCCTTCCTGCAATGAAGACCCGTCGCTACCGCTACCTTCCATGCCACGTGCCTTACACCTGTCACTACTCATTCTCTTGCCCCAGAGGAGAGCGAGACGAGGCCTTTGAGATGCTTGTCGAGTACCTCCGAGCCCTGGAGGCAGCCTTCGACAGCATGGTGGACGACCTCGTAGCTGCCCGCATGGACTCAGTTCATGGCTGCGCTGCCAACAGGAGGGAACTCCTGCACACCGCTCCACCGCTGACTTTTATCTCGTCCTCAGCTTCTCATTCACCTACCATTCTCGCCACTGCTCGTCGTCTTCCTACCATTGAGGAATTTAACCAGGCTATTGCACCCACTCCCGTTCGCGCTGCACCACTCATTGCACCCACTCCCATACATGCTACCCCACCTATTTCGCCCATTCATATTCAGGTTACTCCATCTATGGCACCTGCTCCATCAGCTCAGCACAGCGTTCCTCGTCTGGAACCTATTAGTGAGGAGGAGGTTGATTCCCCAGCGTCACTGCGTCTCACCCTCGGCAGGCCAAGGGAGATCCTCACCATCTACGATTGAGTATGCGTAGACGACATGCGATGTACCGACTTGTGTAATATGTTTATATGTACATAGGTTGTGAGAAGTAGCCTGTTTGCGCATCATGTAGGATCTGGAGAAGTGCACTAGTCTAAATAACATGTCAGGATCATATACGCATATCCTGAGTGATGTAATGTATAATTATGCTTGCGTGTAAGATATGTAATAGTCCTTCTCCGCGCGCAACCGTGTATTTTCAAAAATATCCTGGAGTTTTAAAATTTTCTTTGTGTGATTTATTTGACTTTTGCGACTCTCTTTCTTGTCTTATGAGTTTCACAAAATATATCCCCAGAGTGAAAGATGTCTCGTCCTTGGACGCACTCCATGCCAAATCAGCCAGAAGAAAATTATGGCACACCGCAAAACCACAATTTCACTCAAGGACAGACAAGTCAATAGGACAGTGAAACAACATTTACCCAAGTGTGTCGTCTGTATGAACAGAGTCAGCAACAACACCAGGAAATGATGAACCAATTCATCGATATGGGAAGTAACCATGGTCAGTATCAGCAGCAATCCAAATTATCCGAGTTACAGAAGACGCATCCTCCAACATTTTCTCATACTGACAAACCTCTTGAGGCCGACGACTGGCTTCGAGACCTGGAGAGAAAATTAATTATTGCACAGTGTTCAGACCGTGAAAAAGTATTGTATGCACCACATTATCTCACCGGAGCAGCCGCATCGTGGTGGGAAAACTTCCTGCACATGCACCCCAACGAAAATGAAATAACCTGGGAGGATTTGGAAGAAGGTTTTCGTGGGGCACATATTCCTAAGAGTGTTATGAAAATCAAGAAGAGAGAATTTGATGACCTCAAGCAAAGGACCATGACAGTGTCAGAATACAACAGCCAATTTACTCTGCTGTCTCGCTACGCCAATGAAGAGCGCATGACCGAGAGCAAGAAGATGGAAAAATTCTTGGAAGGCCTGGCACCCGCCCTTAGATGCCAACTGGTTGTGCACACCTTCCCAGATTTTAAAACACTGGTGGATAACGCCATTACCCTGGAAAATGAGGGACGTAGCCTGGAAGATTTCCGCAAATGCAAAAGGGACCAGACTACCTTTGCTCGCAACCACAGAAGCAAGACTGAAAGTCAGTAGGGTAGTACACACAAAACCCCGACGGATAATTCACGCCCAATCAAGAATTTCCATCCAAGAGACAAGGAGTTCACATATCGCCCAGGCGTCACTTGTTACGCTTGTGGAGAAAAAGGGCACTATGCCAAGCAGTGCCCCAAGCCAAGGAACTCAACCCCGAAGCCTAACAACGGTGGTAATAATTCAGCGCCCAAGTGAAACAATTTCAACCCCAATAACAACCACCGGAAGGGTCACCTGAACCACATGACCAAAGAGGAAGCACAGAACGCCCCAGATATCGTACTCGGTATGTACCCTGTCAACACAATACCTGCCATGGTTTTGTTTGATTCTGGAGCATCTCACTCATTCATTTCGAAAAGTTTTGCTTTGCAAAATAATTTTTCGATGCTTCCCTTGGAAAAATCAATGATCATCAAGTCCCCTGGGATTAAGCAAGTGACCCAGAGTTATTGTCAAGGAGTGGTTATTGAATTTGAAGGATTGAAGTTTTGCGCCAACCTTATTGTATTGGAAAGCAAAGTACTGGATGTCATCCTAGGGATGGATTGGTTAACCAGCAACAAAGGTTTTATTGACTGCTTCAACCGGACCGTGATTCTCACACACCATCACGGGAAGACAATAACAGTTTCAGCCAAAGAGAGACAAATACCCCGGCAACCAAGATTAAACAAGGTGGACGTTTCTGAGTTGAACAAGGTTCCAGTAGTATGTGAATTTCCAGACGTATTCCCAGAAGAATTACCAGGCATGCCACCGGACTGAGAAATAGAATTCATCATTGAGCTAGCACCCGAAACTGCTCCTATTTATAAGAAACCATACAGAATGGCACCATCTGAATTGGTAGAGTTGAAGAAGCAAATAAAAGAATTATTGGAGAAAGGATATATATGAGCCAGTTCCTCACCGTGGGGTTCTCCAATTTTATTTGACAAGAAAAAGGATGGAACACTAAGATTGTGTATTGACTATCGAGCTCTTAACATGGTCACAATCAAGAACAAATACCCAATGCCCCGAATAAATGATTTATTTGATCAACTCGCTCAGGCCAAAGTCTTCTCAAAAATTGACTTGAGATCGGGATACCACCAATTGAAAGTACGAACCGAAGATATTCCCAAGACAGCCTTCACTTCCAGATATGGACTGTATGAGTTCACAATAATGCCATTTGGGCTAACCAATGCCCCCGCATATTTTGTTCACCTCATGAACAAAGTATTTATGAAGTATATGGACAAGTTTGTTGTGGTATTCATCGATGATATTCTAATATACTCCAAAACACTAGAAGAGCACGCCGATCACCTCAGGATTGTACTAGGAGAACTCAGGAAACATCAACTGTACGCCAAATTCAGCAAATGTGAATTTTGGCTAAGACAGGTGGGTTTTCTGGGCCACGTACTCACCCAAGAAGGTATTGCAGTAGACCCGGAAAAGGTCAAGGCCATACTTGGCTGGAAACCACCAGCTAGCATAACAGACGTACAAAGTTTCTTGGGAATGGTAGGCTATTATCGAAGATTTATTGAAGGATTCTCCACCATAGCAAAGCCAATTACTCAGTTGCTCAAGAAAGACAAGAAGTTTGAATGGACGGAAGCATGTGAGAAAAGCTTCCAAGAGCTAAAAAGCAAATTAACAACGGCACCAGTATTAATTGTGCCAGACATACACAAGAATTTTGAGGTGTATTGTGACGCATCCCGGAAAGGCCTCGAATGCGTATTGATGCAAGAAGGCAAGGTAGTTGCGTATGTCTCTAGAAAACTCCGCAAGCATGAGGAGAATTATCCCACTCATGACTTAGAATTAGCAGCAGTCATCCATGCACTCAAGGAATGGAGACACTTCCTACTTGGAAATCGTTGTGAAATATACACAGACCATAAGAGTCTTAAGTATATCTTCACACAGCCGGAACTTAATTTACGGCAACAACGCTGGTTAGAGTTGGTGAAGGATTATGATGTTGGAATCCACTATCATCCCGGAAAGGCAAATGTTGTGGCAGATGCCCTTAGTCGAAATCCCAGCACGGACGACGATAGTATACCAAAGTTGAGGCCAGAATTACAACAAGAATTTGCCAGACTCAATTTAATAATGGTTACCGAAGGCAGTGTGTCGAATCTAGAAATACAGCCTACCCTGATGGAAAAGATTAAGGAGGCTCAGCACGGACACCCCAGCATTGATGGCATAAAAAGGAAAGTGAGTTTGGGCAAGGCCTCAGAATTCAACATAGATGAGCAAGGAATATTGTGGTACGGAGTGAGACTTTGCGTACCAAATATCAAGGACCTCAAACAGCAGATTCTGGCTGAAAGTCACACAGCTCCGTATTCAATCCATCCTGGAGGAACAAAAATGTACAAAGACCTTCAGGAAATTTGTTGGTGGCATGGTATGAAGAGAGATATAGCCACGTTTGTTGCATGTTGTGACTCTTGTCAACGTATCAAGGCAGAGCACCAGAAACCAGCTGAGCTGTTACAGCCAAACAAGATACCCGAGTGGAAGTGGGACGAGATAGGAATTGATTTCATTGTTGGACTACCACGGTCACGACACGGAAACGATGCCATATGGGTCATAACCGATAGGTTAACCAAAGTGGCACATTTTATTCCGGTAAAGACAACTTACACCACTCAAAGACTGGCCAGACTTTATCTTGCCCGTATCGTCTGCCTGCATGGGGCCCCAAAGACTATCATATCTGACAGAGGCACACAGTTCGTCTCTAGATTTTGGGATCACCTACAACAGGCACTAGGAACCCAACTAGCATTCAGTACCACATATCATCCCCAGACTGATGGGCAGACTGAATGTGTAAACCAAATCCTAGGGGATATGCTGAGAGCCTGTGTCCTCACCTACGGAACCAGTTGGGAAGAAAGTTTGCCATATGCAGAGTTCACATACAACAATAGTTATCAAGCCAGCTTGCAAATGGCACCCTTTGAAGCTCTGTATGGGAGAAGATGTCGTACCCCGCTAAATTGGTCAGAGACCGGAGACAGCCATATCTTCGGCCTAGATATGCTCAAGGAGGCTGAGGAGAAAGTTAAGACGATTAGAGATTGACTCAAGACAGCTCAAAGTCGGCAAAAGAGTTATTACGATCGAAAGCATCGGGAAATCAGTTTTGAACCCGGAGAATTGGTATACCTAAGAGTTTCTCCTATGAAGGGTCTGCAGCGATTCAGGATTAAGGGAACGCTAGCACCAAGATTCATCGGACCATTTCATATAGTCGCCCGAAGAGGCACGGTAGCCTACCAGTTAGACCTACCCGGAGATTTATCTGGTATCCAGAACGTGTTTCACATCTCGCAGTTGAGAAAGTACGTGAGCAACCCAGAGAAGCAAGTAGCACATGAAAATATTGACGTGCAACCAGACCTCACCTACTGGGAGCACCCAATAAAAATATTAGAAGAGTCTGAGAGGAGGACCCGACAGAAAACCATCAAGTTTTTCAAAGTTCAGTGGAGCAATCACACCGAGAATGAAGCTACTTGGGAGAGAGAGGATTTCCTTCGGACAGAGCACCCACACCTGTTTAAGGATCAGCTGAAATATCGGGGACGAGATTTTTCCTAGGGGGGTAGGTGCTGTGACGCTCCAAATTTGTTTATGGTTTTTGTTTGCAGAAAGAAAACCTTTTTGGTTTTGGGCTTGTCTTTGATTTTGATCTTTCCTTGATTTTACCATGCCTCCTATGGTAAAATTTTCCCAAAACTCCTCATTCCCCTTTTGGACAATCCAAACATTCTGTCCAAACTAATAAAATCCATTTTTGGATTTTATTCCATTATATTATTTCCCCAAAATATTTCTGTCCT
Source organism: Triticum dicoccoides (assembly GCF_002162155.2). Lineage (NCBI taxonomy): Eukaryota > Viridiplantae > Streptophyta > Magnoliopsida > Poales > Poaceae > Triticum > Triticum dicoccoides. The sequence goes on along the minus strand of NC_041387.1, from coordinate 150,101,684 downwards.
TTATTTTGAGCCTAGGTATTTTGCAAAGCATGTACCTTAATGCCCTTGGTTTTTGGTCTCAACTTAACTCCCTTGGATAGTCCTTGGTACCCACAACCTAGAACCATCAAGATCTACTCTTCTTCTTTTCAAAATTTTCAAATTTCACCCTCTGCAAGTTTGGACCAGATTTGCCAATTTTGGTGAAATTCATATCTACACTCCTCCAAATATTCCACCAAAATTCAGGCAACCTCTAGCTGCAATGAGAGACCACTCCACCAAAAACCAGCTCAAGGAAAAATCCCCACATGCCAAAATCATTCTGTCGAACACCTGGCATGCACTGTTGCTGTTCATATTCAAAAAAATTCAGATTCAGTGTCGTTTCTTCGTTAGAGTTTCAATCACATGTCCACAGTGCACTTGGCACATTGCTCACAGTCCCTCCTTCTTGTCCGGAGCTCCACATGCGTGCTTGGCGCGTTCCTAGCATCGGTGGCACCCTGGCCCGCCTGTGCCGGCGTGTTTTGCGGCGGCAGAACCACCGTAGCGGCCGACAGGGGACAACCCTGCGGCATAACGCCGTTCGGCGCTGCCCAAACCTTCTGAGAGCTCTGCGTGGCCATCTCCTTGCCAGTGCACGCATGCAGCACCGTCGTCGTGGCCTGGCACGCGCAGAGCACGTTTTCTGCCGCCGACGGGCCGTGCGGCCGTTCCGTCGAGGACAGGCCGTAACCTCGCCTCCCGTGCTGAGTTGGACACTGGAATGGCACCAATGCTCCGTCTAGTCGACGCTCAAGCTCCTAAGCCGACCGTCCAGCCACAGCGCTACCATAATCACTCGCCGGACTTATCCGTTCACGGCAACCGCCTCGGGCCGGCTATAAATAGCACCCCCCCGAGCCTGCTCTCGCCTCCGCACTACTCCACCACCTCACCAGACCCCGCCTAGCCACTGGAAGAGCCTCGAGGGGCCCTTATTCCTCAACTCCGGCCACCTCGTTCCGCCTCGGCCTCCACCTCAATTCACTTCGGTGAGGCCGTCTCCGGCGCCCTAACCTTGTCAGCAACCCTCTCGAGCAACTCGGAGACTAACCCCCACTTCAATTTGACCCTCGCAGCTATCTCCGATGAGGTCCACGACTGCCTGAACCGCCATCCGCCGGAGCAAGGGCCGCCGTTGACACAGTGCTCACCGGCGGCCACCACCACCTCCCACAGACGCGGAAGGACATGCTGATCACGAAGGTACCGTCCGATCCCCCTGCCTCGCAGTGGATCGCCGCCGGCGACCACCGCATCTCACGGGTGCCGTCGCGCCCTGTTTCCCTCGTTTGAAAATTCAAACCTGACGGGTGGAGCCCGCCTGTCAGTCTCTCAGCCGTTTCTTTTAAACGAACCGTTTTCTGGACTTTTCTGCTTAGGCCCCTGAGAGTTTTCTGTTTCATTACAGATGAGTCCTTGGACCAAAACTCTTATAACTTTTAGACAGAAAATAGTTTTTGATTGATTCTTTTTCTGTCATTTTTCTTTTTCTATCTAGTTTTTTGTCATACTTATTTGAAAAATATTTGGAACACTTTTCTGTACACTCACGGTATTTACGTTACGTACGTATTTTTCTTCTTATACCGTAGATACCGGAGGAGGTGATGGAGCTGCGAACTTCACCCAGTTAGGCCCCGACTACTCCGAACCAGGCAAGCATGTTTGAACTCTTGATATGATGAGTGTTTGTTGCACGTTTGCATTTTAGGAGTTTCATGGCATACTTATGAACATTTCTTTGAATGTTATATTTCATGCACAAAAGTGGAAAGTAAGTTTCGGAAAACCATATGTTGTTGGATACGTATTGGCATGGCCATGTGATGGCATGAGGATGGGTAAGATGGCGGTGTTGTGACATGCCAGTCTTATGCCAGATTATTTGACTTCCGTGTCATCGTGAATCAAATCACATTCCCATTCATTTCCTTCCTGTACTACCACATGTTTTCCAAAAGGAATATGGCTTAGTAAGTTGCAACCGTTTTCCTGGTACACACCAAGTAGAGAGGCCGGGATGAGGGTTCCATGGCTCTGGATTAAAGCCCATCATCCGGTCAGGGGGCATGGGTGTTTCTGGTTGGGACCGAGAGGGGGGCACCCCTTAGAGCGTGCGTATAGAAATTTGATCCCATGCTATTCGAGGTTGTGACCTCCCCGTCTCAAAGTTTTTCTTGAACGTTGTCTAGGGTGATTCCTGGCATCGTGAGGTGGAAATGGGTGTGTACTGGTTAAATGTGTTTCTACCGAAATACCATAAACGGAACTAGTCCTTCGTGACTACGGAAAACCGTTGGCTATGGTCAGTTAGTACAAACTCTACAGAGTCACAAATTCTTTAAATCATCTTGTACTTGTCCAAGTACTGTATTCATCTTATCTTGTCAGATATCAGCCTCAGTGACAAAACTCCGGTGGACTACATGTGTGTAAAATCCGGTTAAAAGCTTATTCTTGTGGATGGACTAATCTTGTTATTTGCAGTTGTTATAAGCCATGTCTGTGATGTCGCTCAGACGTCCGATGGTGGCATACTTGTTATTTACATTTGTTATAAGCCTGTCTGTGATGTCGCTCAGACATCCGACGGTGGCATACTTGTTATTTACATTTGTTATAAGCCATGTCTGTGATGTCGCTCAGACGTCCGACGGTGGCATACTTGTTAATTACATTTATTATAAGCCCTGTCTGTGATGTCGCTTAGATGTCCGACTGTGGCATTTCTTTTCAAGCCCTGTCTGTGATGTCGCTCAGATGTCCGAATGTGCCATTTCTTTTAAAGCCCTTTCTGTGACGTCGCTCAGATGTCCGACTGTGGCATTTCTTTTCAAGCCCTGTCTGTGATGTCGCTCAGATGTCCGACTGGGGCATTTCTTTTCAAGCCCTTTCTGTGATGTCGCTCAAATGTCCGACTGTGGCATTTCTTTTCAAGCCCTTTCTGTGACGTCGCTCAGATGTCCGACTGTGGCATTTCTTTTATAAGCCCTTTATGTGGTGTCGCTTAGACGCCCGACTGCGGCATGAGCTTTATTTATTTACCTTTCGAGGCGTCCCTCCAGACACCCGATCGATTTTCAGTTTTTTTGTCTTATCTATCAAGTCATGAAAAATATTATTATTGAGATGAGCATCATCATTTTTGTTCATGTCGCATTCATGCATACATTTATTATATCTTTTGTCCGAACTGTCTTGCGAGTACTTTCAAAGTACTCACCTGACTTGTTGATTTGGCTAGATGTTGATGAAGGCGATCTCATGGATGAAGAGTTTGATAGCGAGTCCGATGCCTAGAGGAGTCCCAGTCAGTCCTGTGCGATTCTGCTTTGGTCACTGTATCATATCCGCTTCCGCCACCCCAGAAATAAATTCATCGAGCCTCACCTCGACGCTCGATGAGCTTCTAGTTAGGAGTCAAGTTATCCACCACCACTTTTACCTCGAGCTAGTAGCATGCCACCACACCCCTGTGTCATAACCGCCCTTATGTAAAATATTGTCGAGTTTGTAATAATTTGTTGAGCAGCCTCAGCTCAACCCTGTAATAAATTTATGCTACTGGTCTTCTGTTTATCAATTATTTGTCTACCCGTGAGGATAATTTTTCCTATACTGGGATCAAAAGATCGATTTTCTCAATAAGCATTTTATTGAAAAAGTCGGTCGTGGAGTGATGTGGTGGTAGAGCGCCGGCGGCTGGCCTTCGTAGCCACAGACGGGCACGGGGCAGCAGGGCGCGAGCGGACACACACTGGTGATCGGTGAGCTTGTGGTAACTGACGTAGAGCCCACAACCTTCATGTAGGCACTCCACCCTCACCGAAGAAAAGACGACGTCCACCGGCGTGTTCTGCACGTCGAAGCCATCGCCGCGCTCACACTTCTGGCACTGCTGTTGGTTTCCGGGGCGCTTGATGCGGTAGTCCGTGCAGGCCAGGTGCCCTCCCTTGCACTTCATGAAATCAATCGAACATCACATCAATCAAGAAACTTGCACCTTGCTCAATCAGCCGAACGGACGAGGTGTATTCGAATCTCATACACTGGAGGTGTCAAGGGGCGGAGGCACAAGGGGCAGTGGAGCACGGTGAGGTCCATCGAGACCTTAGAGAGCTCGATCGTCGGGTCCTATTCCGTCTGCATGATCTCGTCCTCCTCGTGCACAACCATCTGTCGCTTGGGCCGGGGCATTACAAAGCTTTACCGTGACATATTTATACTTCTTCAAGGTGCATTAAATCAACACATGCAAGTATCAAAAGGAGAGTCATGACATGCATGCATGCATTGTAATTAATGCATAAGTAAGCACAAGTTATTGAAATATATCGAATGCAGTGCTTTGATGTGTCGCGTCAACTCGTACATCAACGAGAAGTTTGATTATCCTCTCCCTCGCGGAGTTAGCTGCACCTGCCTTTGGCTGTATGACAGGTTAGCCACCCACCTGTTGGGCCCACCTGTCATGCACACAAAGGCAGGAGCGTCCCTCCCTCGCCCATGAGCGTGGTGGCTTGCAAGACTAGGAGAAGCTTTCGCTACACGCTCTCCCTCCCGCGCGTGTTGGACATGCAGCAGTTCAATCGGTGTAAGATGGCCAGAAGCGTACTGTAGTAATCCTCCAGTGCAGTAGTACTCCATCATTGTTCGACTTCTCGAAGAGGCGAAGAGCCAAGCACAGCCCGGACTCTCGTGTGGCAGTTTCATGTGTAGAGTAGTCTAGGATAGCGTGTACCGTGCCTGTAAGCTTAAAATCGCTGGGGTCGGCTCCATGCTATGTGGCCATCTCGAAGTTTAAAAAAAATGAAAATAGTCTTCTGGACCTACCTGTCATCCTGGTGATTGTAGTTTGCACGCTCATCTGGTCAAGGCAGGAATATATATTTTAATTTGTGGTGGGTAAATGTTAGAGGTTGCAGCAAATATATTGTACATTGCGGGTCTTTCAGCCAAGCTTAGAGGCAAGCATGTGGGGCCATTGCTATTATGTGTCGCCTCAACTCGTACAACAAGGAGAAGCTTGACTTTACTACTACACGCCTTCTCCCCTCGCCCATGCACGCGGTTGCTCGCAAACGAGGACATGCTTTTGCTTATAGTACTACAACAAGCTATCCCTCCCGCTTGCGGTGGACGAACATGCAGCAGTGAATTCAACACTGTAGAATCAGTAGTAGTAACATCATTGTTTGTCTTCTCGAATAGGCGAAGAGCCATGCGCAACCCAAACGTGGCAGTTGCAAACATTGAAGCACGCATATAGCTAGGCTCTTGCATGCGACAAAATTGCTATGTGAGCCCACTATTGTACTAGTACGTACTACTACTTGCTAGTATAGCCCTGTAAACAAGAAAAGAGTATTTGCCTTTCTAGACATTTCAACAAGTGACTAGGCTACACCGAGACGGAGTACATATGGAGCAAAATGAGTGAATCTGCACAGTAAATAAAATACGTAGTTCTCTTGTTTTCCTCTCAGAGGTGCACAATATTGAGTATACTAACTAGTCTCTTTTTGACACGCATTTATGTTTTTTTGACACGGTACAGATGCAAGCGCTCATATACACGGGCATACACTCACCCCTATGAACGGACACACACACGGCACTATCATCTTGAAATTTACGAAGTCACCATAGGCACCTTGTCATCGACAGGAACGTCTCCTGACACGCGATAGACGCGAGTGGCAGTCGCCTCCATAGGTGCTTGAATGCCAAGGAGGGAGAGGGTAGCGGTTCCCGAGACGATGAATGGTCAATGATCCATCCTCAATTACGTGTAGAGGGAATTAATTCTAGAAGAAGAATAGAGCCAGCACGATGTGAATGCAACAGAATTTGGAATCTCATATAAAGGTGCCCCACCACTCCAATACATCTACTCCTAAGTCTCTGCGCAACACTGCTCACTCCAATCCAAGACCAAGGGACCAGAAGCCACAAGCACCTATGGAGGCGATGGACGTGAGCGGCAGTCGGCTATGCCAAATCATCCAAGGCACCGACGTGCGGCCCCGCACCAAGTAGCATTTCCAGACGGTGCTGGCGACCACCGGCATCGTAGCCCTCGCCGACGCCGGCTTCGCCTCTCACATGGACGACATGATGGTCAACTCCATCCGCAAGTTCACCGCCGTCAAGAAGCACGCGGACGACCTTGCCGTACTGCTCCAGCCCGCGCGCCCAGGCTCCTCATTGCCTGCCACCCTCATCGGCCTCCATAGTGATCAACTCTTTCAAGCCCTGGTGGCTGTGCAGGTGCCGAAGGTCGCGACGAAGAATGTGCACCTCGAGGCCGCACTCGTCGTGCAGCGCATCGCCATGCAAGAAACCGTCGACCTGCACATCCACGTCTATGAGGAAATCATCTACATAGGCCACTACAAGGCAAGCGAGGACAGAAAGACATTGGCGTTCTTCCAGCGGCTGGAATCTTTGGACGCCATTGTTCATAAGCACGTCGACCTGGCCACGAAAGCCGCTGCTACTTAGGCGCCGTTCGGCGGGCCGGCGCCCTGAGTCGAGGAGGTGGACATCGTCGATGGATGCATCTCTTCTTCTTGCCTCCTGTAACCAGCACTGCATCGCCTCATGGCCTTAATGTTTTATTAGTATAGTACTCCCTCCGTTCCCCAATATAAGTCTTCATAAAGATTCCAGCAAGTGACTACTACATACGGAGCAAAATGAGTGAATCTACACTCTAAACTATGTCTACATACATCTGTATGCTATATTCCACTTGAAATAGTATCTAAAAAGGCTTATATTTAGGAACGGAGGGAGTATATGGCATTTTTATTGCAGTCGTAACGTTTTCACTGTGAGGTGGGGCCGCAGTTGAGCAAACCCACCCCGCCCACCGGGCGTCGGCCGAGTTTAGAATTAGAAGAGAGAAACGAGGGAGCAGAGCTAGTTGTAGCACAGACACTGTTGTTAGATGGGACTCGTGTTGACAGAATAGGAGTACTCAGCACTCGTACCTCCTTTTTTTTGAGGGAAAAATTAGTCGTATGTCCAGTACCACTAGTTGGGTGCGTGCGACCTATAGTTGTCATCACTTTAGGTCTCCTTTCGAACCACAGCTACGCTTCACAGTACATATTTTTTCATGCATTTATCCTCCTATATGTACTCCCACGCTATTTCCACATGCTCCCATTCGCCGACATGTGGGACGTAGAGCATCTGGGTCGTAGTGCATGCATGACACAGAGCATATGCCGGGGTACTTTACATTTCAGACCTCACGAATTACATGCAAACCCCCCGCAGAAGAATAAATAAATAAATGAATTACTACATGAAACTGGATTATTTTCGTAGAAACTGGAGCACGTTCATTAAATTTTGGACATAACATGTTTATAAAAATGAACGGACCTAAACCAGTCTAAGGGCCTCTTTGATTTTTCCCACAAAAAAAGGCCTCTTTGATTTGCAGGATACTGAAAACACAAGAATGGGGAAAGTATGATGGCGATGAACCGAGACGAGGAGAACTCTAACTCAGTTAGAGGTTAGAGTTAGATTCTAACCCTGAACTAACTCTAAACCAAAGAGGTGTATGAATGGCAGGGTTAGATTGACAATAAATTTCTCAATCATTTGACTACTTTGGACCCTATTTCCTGCTGGATTTGGTGTGGCCGGCTCTTGTGTGGCCTCCTCCCGCTCACAGTTGACATAAACGAACCATCTTTACAAATCAAGCATGCAAAAACATGATAATTTTTACTTTGTCCATACAAATGAGATATCCCCTTTAAACATACAAGTCATCAATCAAGCTTCACAAAAAAACACTCCATGAAACAAAGCATGAGCTAACTCATCACAGAAGTCATTCATGATAGGGAGGGAGCCCGGAGCCCCTCACGCACCGAGGGAGGAGCTCGCCATCGTCGCTCTGGAGGAAGGCTCTATAGAGCCCAAGCTTTGGGAACCCCTCCGACGTCGGCCCTTGCGAGTTGAGGTCGACACCGGCATGGGTAGCAGGGCTGCTTGCCAATGACTGGGAACTTAATCTTTGGGCCTCTAGAAATAATGCAAGCCTGAAACTAAAATACCTAAAAAGCTGAACTGAATCTTTGGGCCTCTAGAAATAATGCAAGCCTGAAACTGAAATACCTAGAAAGGTGAACTGAATCTTTGGGCCTCTAGAAATAATGCAAGCCTGAAACTGAAATACCTAGAAAGGTGAGCTGAATCTTTGGGCCTCTGAAAGATTTATTACCTCCTCAAGGAGCATCAAACAATTCCATGCGTGCACCACAAATATATACCAAGTTTGATCACGATCTACTTTTCAAAATCAGAATTATCGCTAGAGCAAGCAAGATCAATGATATGGCTGTGAGACAGAGAAGGAACGAACAAACTCACCCCTCTCATGAGCTCCCTGGTAGATGCACCACCGCCGTGCACGACAGAGGAAGAAAAACGACCGGCGAAGGGGGAGCGAGGCAACCTTCGAAGGCCGAAGGGAGAGGGCGGTCGGAGGAGAGAGAGGGCGAGCGGTGCTTGGGAGGGTGGCCCTATGGGGAACAGAGAGGAGTCGTGCGAGAGGGGGGGGAGCGATCTGGTGCGGGCAGGGGAGACTTTTTTAGCTCTCTTTTAGTGGGCCCTAGGATAACTAACCCATTTAGAACCTCTCCACCGGGCTATTTTTTTAGCTGGGTTAGAGCAAACTAGCTGAAACTAACCCCTCTTATGTCGATAATCTGAGGCTATTTCAACCCAAACTAGCTCTAACTCAGGGATCCAAACAAAGAGGAGTAGTATTCTACATGCTACAATGTGGCCCGTAGCACATTGTTTTTTATGGCCAAATCACCAGATTGTTTTCTACTGCTGGTTCACTGGGCTACCGTGGTTCGCACTGCTGGTTCACTAGGTTGCCGTGGTTCGCACTCCTCCGACCTGAGTAGTAGTAGTAGTATATACCGCATCGTTCTTTGCTCCTTCTTACTACTATGTACTTCGACGACATGTGGGACTGTCAGCATCCGGGTTGACGTGTCATGCACCAGATTAGAGTGCGGAACGGAAGGGGGGCATCACCCCAGTCGGAGCGCCAGTAATTCATTACTATAGTGACTGGTCATATCACAAGTCTTTCCAGGAGTAACGCGCCGTCAAATCGTACAGCCCGACCTTTCCAGCAGTAAGTTTGAGAATCCGCCACTCGCTCATCCTCCTCACCTCTCTATCAAACCACCTACTCGAAAACTACCGCACGTACTGCCCGGGAAAAGCCCCGCCCTCAACTTTTAACTACGCGAAAATAGTTCGAGCTTGTTCGTTCTATATAAACACTTACTGTATGTTTATTCACCCATGGGGGTTGTTCAATCAATGGAGGGGCGGGGAGGACAAGTGAATAATACTAGTAGTACTACTAGTAGTAAGTAGGAGTCGTATAGTAGTCACCTTAAATAGAGAGTTTCTTTTCTTTAATGCCACGTACACAAATTGAAACGCTTGTTGTGGAGAGAAAAAGATAATCACTCCACTATATATGTACGCAGGGGCCTCAACAGTTGCTTTACTGGGGTTGCTCTCTTCATTCTCTCATCCTCTCTAGATCTAAACAAGACATCGGTAGCGACATTTTCTCTCTGCTCACCGCTGGTCACAGATCCGGCTGGATCCCTTTGGCTGGTGTGTGTAGAGGACTAAAAGGTGCATCGTTCACGCGGTCATCGCCGTCGAGGGAGGAAACCCACACCTGCCGGCGGGGCCCGATTCTCTGCCTGTGCCGTTCTCTCCGAGACATGCTGGCTCGGGAGGTCCTCCGGCCCTTCTTCATCCCTGCCATATTGTGCGCAGATCGGACCTGCCGCCGCCGACATCCCAACGAACCTCAGGTATAAGTTCTTCGAAAGCGGCCTTGCTCTACTGCCCCAGCTCCCAACGTGTCTGCATGTGCATCTTTTTCTACTTCCATCAGCTCTTCCAAATCCACCTAAATTTTTAGTATTATTAGAGGTAAAGCTACTTCATGCATTCAAATCTAGGACTTGGTTCAAACAACGAAGAAAGGGGGGAAAGTCGTAGCATGAATCTAGGACTTGATTCAAAGAGGAAATAACAGGGGCAAAGTAGTGGAGACCGAGTACCCAATCGGTCTCTTGGTTGAAAAGGGAAATAATGGGAAAACTCAGTACAAACTAGATAAGGAACAGATCTATTATTGGTGGAAAATGGATAGAGAGTGGCAGCTGGTGGACAAGTCAACAGAGTATGTCTAGGATTAGATTTGCTGCTCTCACATAGTAAAAGGTCTCTAGGATTAGATTTGCTGCCCTCACCTAGTAAAAGGTCTCCAGGATTAGATTTGCTGCCCTCACATAATAAAAGTTCTCCAGGATAAGATTGGCTGCCCTTACAAAGCATGAACAAACTCGGCATCACCACTTTATGCGTCTTTGTAGGTACATTGTGCTGAAGCGTCCATTATCGCATGTCCTTATACCAACCTTTTGCTGTATTTAATGTAAGGGCGCATGTAAAATAAAGCGATCACACTGTTACCTTAAGGACATGTCTAACCGGCTTTATTGCTAATCTAATGCCTCCAGTGATATATTATGCAATTAAACTATGTTAACAAATGGTACTCCTACTGTTTTCCCAAGTATGATATGTAAGTTGCTTCTTTACGCTGCTGAGTGACCTGGTGTCCCCATGGTCCCATGCCCTTAAACCAACTCTTTAGCTGTTGTTGATTTACTGTATCTGGTAAACAAGCAATGCCACAATTAAAGTAAACCTATATTTGACGAATGTCATTGCTGATCGTAATGCTTCCAGTAACATGAAGCATTACTGATGTTTTAAAAATTCTACTGTCCTTGCGTGATTGCCATGACAATAATTAAGATGCTTCTTTTCATTTCGTGTATGTTTTGAATATTCTTATTGACCAGCAACTGTTTCCTTTCTATCTTTTTGTGCAGATAGGGATATCCATTTCACCTTGTTGCTATTTTGACCTTTTGGTGAACTGCACAAAACACTTTTTTTGGAATGAGTATCTTGTGCTGTTCAACTAAAATGTCACGTGGGCAACATCTCTCAATTTTGGTGGAACTGCACAAAATGGTGACTAGAGTTCCCAAAATCTCCGTCAAATTCTGTTGGTAATCTCATGCAACATTTTATTACCCTTTGCAAGATGAGTCGTCACTGTCACCACAATGTCACTTTATTTTAGTGGAACTGCACAAAAGGATAAGCAAATTATAGTTGCACCTTACATGAGCAGGACATCCAACCTTAATGTTGCTCAATTTTAGTGCAACTACTAAAGAAGAACCTACTAGCTCACGAGAGCAAGTACTTCTTGCTAGCTGAATAAAGCAATCTTTGCTTCATTTTAGGTGAACTGTAGAAAAAGGCGCATGAATTGAATCATGGAGCCGGAGGTTGACCTCATCCGAGTGGAGTTGTAGGTTCACCTGATCGAGTCGTGGCGGCATAGGGCCCCTCACACCGGTCAGTACTGTCCTTTATCAACATGATTGTGATTTGTCATGCTGTGCCAACATTGTATTTTTTTAATAAAGCTATTCTATCGCAATCTTTTCTCATTTTGGAAATAAAGTTTGCTTCAACTAGTGTCACTATTATAATAATTTCAAGGGATGCGTCAAAGATTGACGCATCATGAACATAGATAGAATTGGTGGCAAAAAGAAAAGGCCAATGTGCGTACAACCATCTCTACGACTGCTAGAGTCCTAAACCCATGCTCTTTATTATCCGTGCAAACAGGAATACTCTACTACAGATGTTGTGATGGTCAAGAGCATTCGCCAAGTTCTTGGGTTGTATGACACGGCTAGCCAAGATAGATTTAATCCTGATATTCACTATATCAAAAGGCTCTAATGGGTTGGTTATGAATCTTGCAAGCTGGGAATCAATGAGATGTGTAGGCATCTTTGTTGTACTTATTATTTGAATCTTATTTGTTGGTTCTGAATCTTGGAAGCTGGGAATCAATGAGATGTGTAGGCATCTTTGCTGTACTTATTATTTGAATCTTATTTGTTGGTTCTGAATCTTGCAAGCTAGGAAACACGACATGATGACGCAGAGGACAGGAACCATAACAAACTGTTCAAACTTGGTAGTATTGTCTGAGTAAAAGTGCGGCAAATGTGCTGATCATGTGCGTCCTGAGAATAATAATTCTAATTGTTGTGCATGTTGATCCTGTGGCACTGATAGAACGAGCCTATGCATTGCTTGTTTTAAGAATACATTTTAATTGAAGCTAATTAAATTTAAGTAAACTAGCCACTAACACTTGTTATTACGGTACCAATACAGACTCGCTCGTGAACCGACGTGTGTGGCCGGAATAGGTTTCTTGAAGGAGGCATTTGAATGCGCCGAGGGTGCATATTCTATAGGGCGTGTAGTGGGTGAGGGAGGGGTCGTAACTGTTGTCGCCTCTACACTCAGTTTACTGTTGAATCCAGTTCCCCAAGAGCTGAAAAATGAACTGTTGTTGCCGCCTACTCACTCGTTCACTTGAAGAGACTCCAATGGCGATCCGAGGGGGTGAGCCTGCTGGATATGGACTTCAGCAAGGAGTTCACCGTTGAGTTCTCCATTCAGTCCCATGGCGGCACCAAGTTGAATGTGATGTACACCAATGATCCGGACTCGGTGAAGCTCTGCCTCACCGAGTTCAAGCAGTACCTACAGGACGAGAAAGTACAAGGTCGCAGGACTAGAACTTGTGCCCATCCATTCTTCTCCTGACAGGGACCAGTGGATCGCGGTCACCCAGGTATGCGACAAGGTTCTCGTCTACCACTGCTGTAGGTCCATCAGAGGTTCTGTAGTATTCGCCCGTTTCATCGGCAACGTCGGTTGCACCTTCACTACAGTGGAGAGAAGGAAGAACGTGATGATTCGGCCATCTGGTGCAGCAAGCTTGTCGACATCTAGAAGCAATACAAGATCGTCGGCAACGGGCAGGAGAAGGACTCCATGGTTGACCTCGCCGAGACCATCATCAACCCCTGCTACGCAAACATGAAAGAAGACAATGATACCAAGGAGCTCCACTGGCCACCCTGCATCCGAACAAGTAAACCGTCATCGTCTTCCCCCGCTCCGGTTCGTTCGGTCCACGGTCTCGATGTCCTCCTCCACCTTGGTGCTGTCGCCGTGGCACCGCCGTTTGTCGTTCCCAACATGGTCAGCAAAATAAGAGGAATCGGGAGACAACTGTTCGTCGACAGGCTGACAGTCCCTGGCCCACCAGGTCCATGGCCTATGTTTTATTGTTTAACATGGGCAGCCCACGAGGACGGGCCGTTGACCCGTTGGCTGGGCAGCTTGAGGTTGCTGCCAGTCCACCCGAGTTCAAGTCCCTGCTTGGACGTGTGGTGCTCGCAGAGTTTCTCCTATAATAAAATGCCAACGAGGGTTAGCCCTTGGGTTGGTCTCATTTTTTTAACATGGGCAGCCCACGACATGTTTCAACTTTTTTGGATCTAGCAGCCTCTGGGCCTTCAACCTAGCTTGTCTACAATAGCATAAGGTTCCATTAAACCTGTCGTTCGTCCAACCATTTTATAGACCTTCCCACTTCCTATATTTTTTTATTTTCATTAATCCTATATCTGAATTTTCTTCCTCTTTCTTTTTTGATGTAAACTGAGTTTTCTCTCAGTACATTTCCCTAGAACCAACTCAACTGTCCCACGTCTAGCCTAAAGAATAATTTTTTTGACTATACATAGTAGGGCAAAACCTCACTGCAATTTTTATATTGTATAAAGAAAGAACAACGGTCCCAGAGTACAAAGGCTTGAGATAAGCCAAAAGAAAATAAAAACATAAAAAACTAACTACAAGGATTACAGAACAAGATTGTCAAGCCATGAACAATAGGCCCCAGCATAGCTCTTCTTGATTCTAAATCTGAGCAAGTTAAGCTATTCCAAGAAGATAACTTTCCATCTCTGAATACTAGGTTGAATTGCTTGAAAGGTCAAATTATTCCTTGAGATCCAAACTGCCCAAGAAGCTAGGATGATGATTTCCATGAAGAAGGGCACATGAAGTTTCTATCTGAGGTCGACAAAGGCTTCAAGTACTGAAACATTGGCCTGTCTTGAGGAACATATCAGATCCCAACACTGGGCTGCAAAAGGGCAGGTCCAAAAGAGATGGTGTAGTGTTTCCTCATGTGGACAATTATTGACAGCACAGTTATAGTGTCCAGATGAAAAGTTTTCCTTCTTAGAAGATTCCTAGTATTGAGCCTGTCATGAAGGAGTCTCCAAAAGGACACCTTGTGCTTTGGCTGACAGGAGCTGTTCCAAATCCATTTGAATTATTGGGGCACTATTTTAACTCCCATCATCACTTTATAGGCCTTAACAATTGAGAATTGCTCATTTCCCCAAATGTAACTCCAGGTATGAGTGCAATCCAGGGTGTCAGAGGCCCTTAAAGCTATACAAATGTCTTCCATAGCCTCAAATTCCTAGAAAGCTTGCACAGCCAGAGGTAAATGGAACAGATCCTCCAGGAATTCAGTATGTATAATGGTGTGAACACTAGTAGTCTTGCTTTTCACAAAAGAGAAGAGGTGAGGGAACATGTGTTGCAAACAAGCTGAGTGCCATAAATCAGACCAAAATAAAGCACTTTTTCCATCTCCTATGTTACATCTGGCCAAAGATTTGAAGTTATCAATGAGCTTAAGGTTTGCCTTCCACCATAAAGATCCAATCCAACTACTGCCAGGAAACAAATCATTGTTGTAATAGGATTCCCAAATCAAGTTGACCCATGGAATGTTGTGTCTGTTATAAAACTTGTGCAGATTCTTTAGTAACAGAGCTTTGTTTTGGACAAAGATATCCATTACCCCCAAACCACCCTGATTTTTTGGTCGACAAACAGTGCTCCAGGCCACCATGGCAGGCCTGTGATCCTCTGGGTCAGGGCCTCTCCAAAGGCAATGCCTCAAATACTTGATAGCTTGAGTTTTCATAGTGACATGCACATCAAGGCATCCCATGAGATAGATCAGGAGGAGTTTAAAACAGATTTCACCAGCAACAATCTCCCAGCCATTGTCATGAAAGAAGACAAACCCACAAGTTTCTTCTGCAGTCTTGTGACAAGAGGGAAGAATTGTTGAATAGTAGGCTTATGAAGACCTAAAGGTGCTCCCAGGTATTGTATGGGGAAAGTTTCCTTTTTGCAGTCAAATGTATTTGTCAAAATCTCCACCTTCTCTTCTGGCACATTGATTGGAATAAGGCTTGATTTATTATAGTTCACTTTAAGGCCAGTAGCATCTGCAAAAGTATTGAGTAGGGCTTTGAGGCAGTGAAGCTGCTTTGCATCTTCTTGAAGGAGAACCAGAGTGTCATCTGCATACTGTACTATTGGAAAATCAGGACATGATTCCACTTGCAAGGGAGAAGTAAGTAAACCCAGGTGCATGGCCCTATTGAGGATTGACTGGAGTAGGTCTGCAGCAAGCACAAATCAAAGGGGTGACAGAGGGTCTCCCTGTCTAACACCTCTAAGACAATAAAACTTTTTGCCAGGTACACCATTGAGCAAGATAGCAGATGATGCAGAGGTGAACAACATTTTGATCCAGATAATCCATCTGTCTCCAAAACCTTTGGCCTTTAAGATATCCAAAATTGCCTAGTGCTCAATGGTGTCAAAAGCCTTTTCAAAGTCCAATTTAAGGACAATAGTTTCTTCCTTGTACTTATGACATTGGTGTAGATATTCATATGCCCAACCCAAACATTAATGTATGGATCTTTCTTTAAGAAAGCCATATTTATTGATGTGAACCAACTTGAGAATCACTTTTTGTAACATGTTTGCCACAGTTTAGTGACTAGTTTCAGACATCAGTTCAGGAGTGAGATTGGCCTAAAATCATTTGCTATCAAAGGAGTACTCCCTTTGGGAATAAGGGTGATGTATGATGTGTTTAAGCTCTCAAGTGAAATTTTCCCAGCATGAAAATCATATATGAATTTGAGCACATCTCCTTTAATAATGTCCCAGCAAGATTTAAAAAATTCATTGTTGAAACCATCAGGACCTGGTGATTTGTCCACTCGGAGATCTTTGACTACATCATTAATTCCTTCCTAAGTGAAAGGTAATTCCAGGTTATCCAAAAGTGTTGAATCTTGTCTCTGTCCAAACAAGGAATCCAAGTCAAAGTGCATAGATGTTTTTTTAGATGTGCCCATTCTTTTCTTATAAGTTTTCCATAGTATTGCAGCTTTCCCAGCATGATCAGATATTTCAACTTGGTCATCATTTTGGAGTACATCAATGTGATTATGCATGTAATTTATGGAAGCTTTAGTGTGAAATTTTTTGGTGTTTTCATCTCAAATTTCACCCCCTTGATTTTCCCCCTTTGCTTCCAATAGATCTTTTGGTTCCTCAAAATAATGAGAAGATGTTCTTTAAGAATAGTCCTGTAATCCCATTCATGAATGTCCAACTCTCTAAACTCCTCAAAGAAATCCCAAAGAAAAATGAGCTCATTTAGTTTTTCAATTTGAGATTTAAGACAAGATAGAGATCCGTCCCATAGCTTTAAAGCTCTCCTTAAGTTCTTAAACTTAGCATTCAAGCTTTTGACAACATCAAGATTACCCACAGGGATATTCCAAGCAGCAACAACCACCTGCTTAAAATTAGAGTGTTGCAAGCAAAAGTTTTCAAATCTAAACACTCCTGCTTTTGGAATAGAAGTACCAATTTTTATAACACAGGGCAGATGATCAGATATAGGCTTTGCAAGAGGGAGCACAATGGTGTTTGGAAAAGAGGTCATCCAGGAAGAAGATGTAGAAAACCAATCAAGCTTGACGAAAAGAGGGTCATGTTGCATGTTACTCCAGCTGAACTTTCTACCATGCAAAGGCAATTCAACTAAACCTTGGTTACTGATTGCCTCATTGAACATAAGCATGTCATTAACATCTCCACCAGGGTTGTTTCTATCTGACGGAGCCCTCATAAGATTGAAATCTCCCATGAGAATCCAGTCCACATAAGTAGGCATGTGAATATTCAAAAACCAATTAATGAACTAAATTTTGTCATGTGTGTCACATGGCCCATATATATTGGAAAGAATCCAAGAATGATTTGAGAGAAAACTGGTAAATTGAATTGAAAGTGAGAATCTGTTTTGGGCAATAACTTTTCCAGCAATCTGAGAACCATTCCAAGCCACTAGAAGACCCCCAAAAGCTCCAACAGAGGGGAGGAAAGCAAATTTATTAATTCTATCAGGACAAAAGTTTTTAATGTAAGATGTGTCAAAGGTCTCTCTCTTTGTTTCTTGAAGACACAGAATATTGCAGTCACTCTCATCTATTTTCTGCCTTAAGGCCAACCATTTGTCCTCAGAATTCATCCCTCTAATATTCCAGTTGAGAATATTCCAGTTTTTGTTTGTATTATTCATTGATACAAATGTGGTTTTTGCACCAGTAATCAAGCACCAGCACTTGATCAACCAAAAATAAGAGAAGGTGGCACAAGACTCTGAGCCTCATCACATCACATGACCAGCTGCGCATCCAATAACCATACATCACAGAAGTTCTATTAAGATAGTACATCACCAGGTAAACAAGTTTCATAAACTACCAGCATCCAAGGCTTACACCATTCAGTGAGATATCCAAAATAGAAGATGAGGGTCCAAACACACTACCCCTCACAACACTACTCCAACTAAGGGCAGCTATCATCATGGAGAGTTGGAGGTATTTTCTTCTCCTTTGTCCAAGCGCACTTTTCCAAAACAACATCTTGCCTTCTCTTGGGCTTGTTAGCCAGCTTATCCTCCAGCTCCGTCTCAGCAACCTTACAGAAAGAGGCAGTGAGATTTTTAACAACTGATTTTTGTATGATGGGAGGTACAACATTGCAAGGTAGACAGTTATTATTTGAGCAGGAGTTTCTTTTGTAACCAAAATTATCCTTCTTAATTCTATCACTTCTCCTTACCTCTGTTTTAACCAGGGGAGTTTTTCCACTCCTTCTCTTCCTCAAATTGTCAGGGCCAAAAGGCTGCAGAAGAACCTGGGACTCCACATCTTGCATATTGGAAGCCACTCCAATATTCTCTTTGTCCTTGTCCTTGGCAAGATGTTCCTCAATTGCCTCACAAATAGGTGCATGTGAGGTAGGACACTTATCAGGTATGTGAAACATAATAGCTTGATCCATGTTCTCCATGGCAGAGAAAAGTTCCCGCATTCCAGACTTTAGCATATTGACAGTCCAATCAAACTTATCAGGAGACAGTAGAAGGTGGACAATGAAATTAAACCAACTTATAGGAATGTTGGTAGAGAAAGAGCTCTTGTTTTCCAATGAGAGCACTTGAAAGTGTTTTTTCCACAGTAGCAGGCCTTCTTCAGAGACAACATGGTGATTGTTAGCAGTTGTAGGCATCTGAATGCATTTCAAACTAAGAAGAGAAGGTGCCATGCTGAAATGCTCATTAATTTGATTAACCCAATTACCTTGAAGCCCAGACTAAAGATCCCCCATGTTTTCAACTGGCTCTGGGCTTCCTCTAGAAGTATTGTTGTGGCTAGAGCTGCAATGAATTGCCTCACTTAAAGATCCACCATAGGATCTCCCTAAGGCAAGGTTGGGACCAAGCCAGACCCCAAGGCAGCTCCCAATTGCACTACAGGAGAGAGAGAATCCATTTCTTGAGCTTCAGAAACAATAGCAGTGCCAGCTGCCTCATGAATCCTAGTAGGAGGATTGACTGCAACATGTTGCAGTTGGTTTGCAGCATCTTGATCATGAAGATCCACATAAATCATTGCAGTATCTAGGTTTTGCCCTTGCAGCAAATGAGGCTTCTCATCATCAGATTGATTAGCCTAGATAATGTTCTGTAGGCCATTGGCAACCACAATGGCAGGAGGAGGTAAAACAGCACACTCAGCAACCCTAGGGTGAAAGTTCCCAACTGCTATAGGTGGCAAAAGGAGGTTTGTATTATCTCCTTCAGAAAAAGACATGTTTGAAGATAAGCTACTGTTACTAAGTGCAAGAAGCAGTTTTTCCCCATCTGCCCAGGCCATTTCTTCTTGCTGAACTGCATCCAGAAGATCTTCAAGTACTGCATTCTGATTATCCAGCTGGTGTACATTCCAATTATCCCAATTCTCCTCATTCTAAACATCCATAGGATTGCTGTTGAGAGCAGCATTATGGAAGCCATCTCCAGGCACAACATTCTCAGGCAATGGGTGTGGGTCCACGTTGTCAGAAGGAATAGGATCCTCATCTGCCGGGCCCCCACCAAGAAGCTCGCTTGCCAGAACTTCAATGGATGAAGACCAGCTATCTTCCTCAAACTCATCCCCTTCAGGCCATCTCGTACTTTTGGGAATGATATCTAGATTCATAACTCGAGCTTTGACCACAATACACCCCATGTGATCATCTTCCTTGTCCCAAGAGATCATATGGCCAAACTTACTGACAGCACATGCTAAATCTTCAGTGTTGCAAAAATCAAAAGGACCTCCCATCAGAAGTAACCAAACAGTCCTATTGAAATGGACCCGCCTGTGGTTTCTGCCGTCATCATGCTTCACAAATGAAATGAACACATCACCAAATTCATGTGCGCTATCTAGCACCAACTTATCCCTGTCTTGAACCCTCGTAAGACGCACATATGCCTCTCCAAACGGGCATCGTTGAATGTCCCTCAACCCCAACTGCCTATGCTCAACTATAAACTCTTCAAGAACATATCTTACATTGGGAAAAGGAGCATCAGCAGGGAGGGGATGGATGGTCGCAACCACCCAATCTTCATGGCGACGAGGACGTTGCGGAAGCACCACCCAAGCCACCCCATTGCGGCCCTCAACCTGCTGAATATGGAAGCCATGGGGCACAACGGGGCATGGGTCAATAGGAATGTTGACCATCGGAGCCGCCGCACGAGCGCTCACCGTCGATGTCAAGCTCGAGGTGACGGGAGCAGAGTTTTTGTACTATGGAGAAACAGAGGAGTAGTGCGTAGAAGTTGAGGAGGCAAGTGCAAAACGAGGCTACCAATGAGGGAAAGATCCCAAACAGAGCTCGCTAAAAGAGGAAACCACCGAGGGGTCGCGGGCCAGGCCAGTAGACTTAAACCAGTCGTGGACCGCATCCATGTACCATGCCTCGTTAGGTGGGCTGGGGAAAGTTGCAAATAGAAGGAATGGAAAAAGCCCAGGTAACCATTTCTCGTGACACTCCCTAGCAAAGTGGCCCATCTTGCCACATGCATAGCACTGAAGCAAGTCATTTGAATATCCCTGATTGCCGCCCTATGAAACCGCAGCATGAACCTCTCCTGAGGTATTAAGATTGAGCATTAAGGGCTCATTGTTGTCCAAGGCCACATTATATCTAGAGCTCGGAATATTCGCAAGGAGAGAAAAAACTGATGGCCGGAGTTGATCGCCGTAAACATCGTCTATGGCAGTTCGTGGGCGCGGACCACTAGTTACCAAAGTCCAAGAAGCATCCTCTTCACGATAAAATAGTTGCTCTTCACGCATCCAGTTGGGGCCTCCAAAACCCAAATATTGAAAACTAACTCAAAATCCTTTTCAACCACATGGCCATGATTATAGATCTCAAAACCCACTGCTTTTGAAGCAACAAAAAACTTGAAAGTTCTGTCCGTGAGATGATGCACATGAAACCCTTGAGGATAACCACCAAAACAAGATTCAAGAGTGATACTAACCGTGTGACAATCCAACCGAAATCGAGCACGACAGAAGGAAACCACCAAAGTGAACTCTCATTGACGAAAGCCAGGTGAAAACACCACTGGATGACCAAACTTTTGCCTCATCGAACGTTGAAAATCTTCATCTCAAGCAAAGTTGAGAGATGGAGGATCCATGGCCATCTCCCTTGCCCCTACTCCTCCCGCAAAGAAACAAAAAATGGTTGGTGGCTGCCACCCTCGGAGTGAAAAGTGGTAGAGAGGCGGTGGCCGCCGGTGCCGGAGTGGAAACCGGCGGGGGGAGAGGTGGCCGCCGGGGCCGGAGTGGCCACTGGCGATGGTCGCAAAGGAGAAGTCTAGGAGAGGAGCCTAGTGTCTTCCCAAATATGAGCGCGCAACCTAAAAAATAATAATACCCCATGTCCTATTAACTCATCAAATTAAAATGATATTTTATTTCATAAATTGAAAGTTCTTACAAATAATAATAATAATAATGGTTTATATATAACTTGGCAAGTTAACTCCTAGTGATTGCGTACATAAGCTTGCAAAGATTTTACTGACCAATGCAGTAATAGACGTGCAATCATGTGTTTATATTTTTGTAACATTTCTCCGATCAGCCCAACATGATATTTTGACCCAGCCCAGTAAGTCGCGGATTTCGAGAAAAATGCAAATGGGCCTTAAATTCTACCATATATATAAATGGGCTGCATAGATGCTACATCATTGTTTCCCCCAGCCCACCAAATGGACTAAAAAAACAAATGGACTGGCTGACATGTGGGCCAGTTGGTCGAAGCCTAAGCAAGGCATTGGATTTACATCCAACGGCCGGCATTCTTCTTCAGTCTCTCATCTTCTTCCCCCCAGCGCTGCCGGGACTGCCTGCTCCAGCCTCCGGTGTCCAGCGGCGTTGTTTTGCGCGCCTCGCAGCGAAACGCTACCCCGCCGACAGCCAGGCCATCCCTCCACTCCGCACCTCCTGTTATTCTCTACCGAGTGTAGGCCCATCCCGCACCTGAACTAGTCAAGTTTTGCACTCCTCTCCATCTGCGACTCCACCATTGCGTCTTCCCCATCTCCGGGTCGTTCCAGTCTGGGGCCTCGCCATCGTCCACCGCCTCACTGCGCTCGGCGCGGCGTGGTCAACAAACGAGAGTCATCAGAAGAGGACTGTACGTGAGAGCCTGACGGCTGGGACCCATGAGGTCCATGGTTGCACACAAGGAAAGTTCCTCATTATTAAGCTGTTTCCTTCCCTTGACAGTTGGGACCCACCGGCTGTATCTTCGCGCGGAAGGGAGTGCCTCCTTGTAATGTGAAAAAAACTATTCCTCCAGATGACAGCTAGGACCTGGCAGATTTGGTGGCTGACTTGTGGACCCACCATATTTTGCGAAAAAAAAGTTCCCCCCGCATCAGCTCGGACCCACCGGAAGTGCCTCCTTATTAAGCACAAAAAATAAATACTCCCCCTACTAGCTGGGACCCACCTTGGTGTGAGGCTTACTTGTGGGCCTACTAAGTTGACGGGGACGTAGGGCTTTGTCAACTTAGTCAATATGAACTATTCTAGCTCCAGTGACCGTACGTTGTCCATCCAACGGCCGTAATGCTTCTTCAACCTCTGGTCTTCTTGCTCCAGCCGCCCAAAGCAGCACCAGTCGTGCCGCATGCTCCTGCCTCCCATGGCTGGCTGTGCTGCCGCGGAGGCCTCACCGCCCCTACTATTCCCACCGCTGGCCAGGCCCTGCGGCGACGGCAGCCTCACACCATAGCCGAACCAGTAAACCCTCGTACTCCTCTCCGCACAGGCTTCCACTACCGCGTCTTCCCTGACTCCACATAGTTCCCTTCTTAGGCATCACCGTCGTCCACCAGCTTGGTGCTCCCCACGTGGCATAGTCAACATGGTCAAGGAACGACTTCCATCGGAAGAGTACTGTATGTGGAGAGGCTGACAGCTGGGTCCACGACGGCCGCAAGGAAGTGACTCCTTATTACGCGCAAAATAATTATTCCTCCACCTGACAGCAGGGACCCACCGGACATGCCACCGTATTTCACAAAAAAAAGATTCTGCCCCTAACTACTGCAACCCACCAGCTACATCTTCGCACACAAGGAAGTGCGTCCAAGAAAAAAATAGGATTCGCCCCCCTGACTGGTGGGACCCACCAGCTACATCTTCGCACGCAAGGAAGTGCCTGACAATCGGGACCCACCTGGTTGAAGCGTATGTAGCATTGTCATTCTGGTCGCAAACGTGTACGTACATACTGGTGGATGTACCGGTGCGCATGTGTCGTAGTAGAGGCGCGCACGTAACATGTACACGTACGTACAGCGGCCAGTGTGCAAGAAAGAAAATACGGCCACGTACGTACATACGGGTGGGGTCTCTAACGCCTGTGCATACGTACGGCTAGGGCTTGTGTAGATGGCTGGGTCGGAATGGAGAAACTGCATCATCGTCGTGTTCATGGGGAGGCAACGGAATGCGTCGTGTTCATCAGGAGGCAACGGAATGTGTCGTGTTCATCGGGAGGCAACGGAACGCGTGGGAGCCAACCGGCTTAGACGGAACAGGCGATGGAAACGAGTCCTGGCGTACCGCACAACGGAGAAATCGACCTTATGTTCGACTGGCCACATTAAAAACGGGATCCTGTTCATCGAGAGGGGTCTGGCATACCGGAAAACAGAGGAAACGGACTTGTGTTGGACCTCCTACAGTCGAAACAGGGTCCTGTTGATTGGGAGGGGTGTGGCGTACCACAAAATTGAGGAAACAGACTTGTGTTGGAGCGCGACAGTAGAAACGGGGGTCCTGTTCATCGGGAGGGGTGTGACGTACCGCAAAACGGGAGTCCACGAGATACTGTTCATCCCCACCGCCGACCTCCTCCAGCCTCCACGGGCTACTGTTCATCCACCGTCGACCTCCTCCATCCTTCACCTGCGACTGTTCATCCACGGGCTCCTGTTCAACCAGCCTCCACCGCACGCTACTCCACCGGCTACTGTTCAACCACGCCCTCTCCACGGGCTCCTGTTCAACCACCCCTCCATGGGCTATTGTTGATCCACCCCTCCACCATCCACTGTTCATCCAGCCCTCCACGGGGTTGTCCTGTTCATCCAGCCCTCCACGGGGTCATGTTCTTCCAGCCCCAACCGGCTCGATCAATCGGGGTCCTGTTCATCCATAGGCAACACCACGGGGTCCTGTTCATCCACCCCACCGCTCACTGTTCATCCACCCCCACCCCCCACCCCCCTGCAATGCTCACTGTTCATCCAGAGGCAGCATCGATCGGCTTCAGTTAGCAGCAATAGCAAAGGAATCGCTCGATCGGGTTCAGTTAATAGCCATCGATCGATCGCCCGGGTTCAATAACGCATATCCTGCAGTGCAATCTCTCGGGTTCAGTTAGAGCCCAACGCCTCTCTCAGGTTCAGATAGAGCCCAACGCCTCGCACACATGCACGTACGTGTATGAGAGAAACGTGCATCACTCGGCCCCCGACCACCCACCATAACCGGGAAATCACCGAAATTTTCCTCGCCCTCGCTTCTACCATGGTTTTTTCCATCATGGACGGCCCGAAGAATGTCATGCAGCTGCGTCTCCGGCTCGCCCAGGACAAAAAGCCCATTTTCTGTCATGATTTTTTGTCATAGAAATAGGAGCCCACCACATCTATGATGATACCGGGTTTTGTCACAATTATCGTCATAGAAGTGTCATAAGTATGACAGAATTTTTTTTCGTTCGACCCAAAATGTCACGGATGTGTCTATTTTTTGTAGTGCCTTTACCTGGGCCGGCCGATTATGGTCCGCTAAATCTTGTGGGCCTTTAGTTGGAACAGCCCATTTAAACTTTATGGGCCACTTTTGGGCCCATCCACGTGTCAACATATCATAGGCGCATCTCGACCATTGGATGAGTGACACCTATGCCAACGCAGAGCTGACATGTGGTTCCGTCGGCCAATGATAATTTTACACGTGGAAAATTGGCATTGGTCGTGGCTGTTAGCGGGTTATCAGATCCAAAACTGGACCCGATAGCTTAATAGCGTCCTGTTCCGTGGATGCCACGTGTCGGTCACCCTTTACGAAAGCACTTCTATGACACATGATTTATCGTCATGGAAGTGGACACTTCCGTGATGATAATTTTAGTAATGTCATGGGACACTTCTACGACAACATAGGTATGACTATCTTGATTCTGTCATAAAATTGTCATGGATGTACATGCATGACAGAAAACGTGACCTACTGTGACAAACACGTATCATCACAGAAGTGTATTTTTTTGTAGTGCCTGAGCACGGCAAGGAGCCTTTCATCCTCTGTTGTATTGTTGGTTCCTTCTTCCCATGCAAAATGCATTTGGACGATGTACTTCAAGTGCTGCCCGGAGGGGACGACAAGAAGCATGGAAGCCCCTGCACCTTGTAGGGGAAAAGCACCATCAAAATACATAATCCATTCTTGGGGCGATTCCTTGCTGGGGATAATTTTCCCCATCACCTCCTCATCACGGATTAGCGTCCATTCAGCAATAAACTCTGCCAACGCCCTACTTTGGGCAGTTGCTGTACTTTCAAACTATAAACCAAAGCTGGATAGCTCCAAAGCCCACTCCACTATTTTGACGGTAGCCTCTGGGTTTCGGAGTATCCGTTGCAATGGGAAACGAGTGACAACCATGTTCTCATGGGCTTGGAAGTAGTGATGTGGTTTCCTTGAGACCATGATGAGACCAAAAATCAATTTTTGCACGCCAGAGTACCTCGATCTAGGCTCCTGTAACAAGGAGCTGATGAAGTACACTTGGCGTTGCACCACTTTCTTCCTCGCCATGTCCTTGGGGATGCCCTTGTTGTCTGCTCACTATTGTCCTAATCCTTGTCTGACCCTGCTGGTCTCTGCTCACTCTCTGCATCATTCACTTCTCGCTATGCTACCAAGGCTGCACTGACCACTTGGTTGGTTTCCGCTAAGTATAGGAGCAACGGCTCCTGGGGTTTGGGACCAACCAAGGTAGGCACAGAAGATAGGTAGGACTTCAAATCTTGCAAAGCTGCATCTTCTTCTGGGTCTACTTCATAGGACCTGCCTTCTTCAAAATTTTGAAGAACGGTAGGGCACGCTCGGCAGACTTGGAGATGAATCTACTTAGCGCGGCAACACATCCTGTTAGGCACTTCACATCCTTAACTGTCCTTGGTGCTTGAATTTGCTCGATAGCTTTGATCTTGTCGGGGTTGGCTTCGACCCCCCGTGGGACACAAATTACCCAAGCAACTTGCCGGAGGGAACACAAAATACACATTTCTCCAGGTGAAGCTTCAAGTTGATCTTGCACAAATTTGCAAATGTCTCCTCCAAATCCTGGATAAGAGTTGCTCTGTCCTTGGTTTTGACCACAATGTCATCGATATAAGCTTCAATGTTTTTGTGTAGCTAAGGTTCAAAACCAATCTGAAATGCCCTTGCAAAAGTAGACCCAACACTCTTTAATCCGAATGGCATGCAGATAAAGAAGTACATACCATACTAGGTGATGTACAAGGTCTTCTCTTCGTCTTCCTTAGACATGAAGATCTGGTGATATCCATAATAGGCATACAGAATTGAGAGCAAATCACAGCCTGAAGTTGAATCCACAATCTGATCAATATGCGGCAAGGGAAACCGGTCCTTCGGGCAAGCCTTGTTTAGATCTGTGAAATCAATGCAAAGCCTCCACTTCCTGCTTGCCTTCCGGACTACCACTGGATTTGCTAACCACATGGGATGCAACCCTCCTCTGACAAAACCAGCTGCCTCAAGCTTCCTAATTTCTTCCGCAATAAACTGCCGCCTATCCAAGGCCAGCTTCCGGACATTCTGCTTGATCGGTCCTGGCATGTGGGCAGACAGCAAGGTGGTGCTCGTTTACCTATCTGGGAGCACCGATGATATCAGATGGTCGCGAGGCAAACACATTGATATTCGCCCACAGGAAGGCAATGAGCGCGCTTTCCTATTTTTCATCAAGGGTGGCGCTGATAGTGAAGGTACCATCAACGCCAGCCAGCCCTGCCGGTCTTTTTCACTTGTGGAGTAGCAACCTAGGATCTCTTGCTGTTGGAACACTCTGGCACGTCGTCAATGGGTGTTGTGCACTCGGTGGGGGCACGCTTCCCGAACTCTTAGCCGGAGGTCCTACAATCCCTCTTCTTTCCTTTAGTTTCTTTGGCCTCCGGACTGCTGCTATCGCTGCCTCCACCGCGACCGCGTCCTGATACATCTTTGCCACATGAACAATTGCATGCTTCTCATCTTATGGGATTTTGATAACTCCCAGTGCGCCAGGCATCTTCAGGGTATTGTAGGCATAGTGGGATGCCGCCATGAATTTAGCCAGAGCCGGGCGTCCAAGAATCCCATTATACGGCAGGGAGAGATCGACCATGTCAAGCACTCTTCTCAGTCCGGTAGTTCAGTTCTCCTCCAAACATTACCGACAACATGATCTTTCCCTTAGGAAGACTCCTGCCATGATTAACTCCTCCAAACATGCCGGTAACCTCTAGCTCTTCCTCTGCTATCTGAAGCTTGCTAATAACTTATGGTGAAATATGATTCAGTCCGGCCCCACCTTCCACCAACATCTTCGTGACTTTGAGGTTGAGAATTGTTGGAGAAACCAACAATGGAAGGCACCCTACCGCAGTGGTACGGCTAGGATGATCTTCCTCGTCAAAGATGATGGGAGTAAGGGACCATTTGAGCGGCTTCCGGGCCACTGGTGCTGGTTCCACGGCATTGACTTCTCGCGCCCACCGCTTGAGCTGGCGGTGAGAGGTGTGCAGAGATGCACCACCGTCAATGCACAAGATGTTAGTGGCCTTCTGTAACTCTTTCTCACTAGTTTCGTCTTCATCCCCTCCATCACTCTCATCATCACAGGCTTCCTTCTCTCAACCCTGGCGAGTTTTCCTTGGTTCCGAATAGGTTTGCCAAGGGGATTTACTTCACCACCTCGGCCCTTACCGCCAGCAACATTCTGACCTTTTTACTTATCACGCCTCTCATACTCTATTCTTTGTCTCTTGACCAACAGCTCAACCTGATAGCACTCTTCAAGGTCGTGGCCCTTGGTCCGATGGATCTTGCACTACGGCCATTTCCCTTCCCAGCCTTCTCGGTAGCCGCAGCTTCTCGACAATCAGCACACACGGCAGTCTCCTTGCCAGGGACCTCAGCCTTGGCGGTCTTGCCGGTACTAGGGGTGCCCGATCCTTCAACAGTCATTACTTCCTTATCCCTCCGCTTCTTACTACACCTCTTGCTCTTCTTCTAATTGGTTGATTCATCATCGTCCTCTATATCAATATTGATGCAATCTTCCCATCCAGGCAACTTTCTTCCCTCCCCATCCAAGCACACTTATCCACCAACGTGTAGAGCTCCTTCATAGTCTTGGGAAACCACATGTTCATCTTAGAACGAATCCGACGGTTGCGCACATTGGACTGGAAGGCATCTATCACAGCTGCCGGAAGGATATTTGGAATATTTTTATGAACTTTGCTGAATCTCTATATGTCAGGACCCCGACTCGATGCCACATCGATCTAGCATGTAACATCTCATATCACTTTGCGGCCTCATGCACGGTATTCCCACGGGTGTCGTCTTACCTTTGCCGGGGACCGTTTGCGCCTTTTGGCACACGTATATGGTAGTGTCGCTAGCATCCATATGGTAAGGAGCCCGGGTTGACATGGCTAGTCGTAAACCCAAAGTGGCACAGACTTCAGGGACATGCATCCATGACCCAGCATCGAACGTGTCGGTCATCAGCAAGTGGATCCGGGCTATAGCGGGCTAACAGGACTCCGGTATCCATCGCGTGACATTTCCCCGAAGGGACAGGCACAGGAACGAAGAAGGACACATTCCGGCCAGCCTAAGTGTTCCGGAGCAGTAGCAAGCTACCAAGGCTCAGTGGAAACACTAGGAGACATTTCCCGGTAAGAGAGGCTACTAAGAATAAACAACTAGATAGTCAGATCCCACACATACCAAGCATTTCAATCATACACATAATATGCTCGATATGTGCAAATACAACAAGGCATCACAACATGACTCTACAACATAAGTACTTTTATTTAAAGGCTCAGAGAGCCATACATAGCACACACACAAGTACGGGTCACACGACCCACATTCAAGTCATACAAGCATACAATCTAACAGCGGAAGTAACTTGTCTGAGTACAGACAACTAGTAAAACAAAAGAGGCTTGGGGAAGCCTGGCTATACTACATGGTCCTTCACAAGCTCAGGATCACCACCTGGGCCTCAGTCTACTCATCGATGTCAACGTCTACGAAGAACCCATCAGAAGGGGTTGCAGCGTCTTCTGAAAAATGTAAATTAAAGCAACATGAGTACAAAGGTACTCAGCAAGACTTACATCAGATCCTACATACATGCACATTATCAAGAAGGGTTGGTGGGGTTATTGCAGCAAGCCAGCTTTGACTCTTGGCTAAGCTATCCTACGAGACACCAACTTGAAATGGTTTTGCGCACTCGAGTCCACTACTCACCACTTCAATACACCACCGAGGATCCACCTCCGTCATCCTACAGAAGAGCCATCCTCGGCACTCACGCTTATCTTGAGATTTTTAGTAGTATCCATTTACTTGTCTATGAACTGTATAGGCAACCAAGTAGTCCTTTACCGCGGACACGGCTATTCAAATAGATGATGTTAACCCTCCAGGGGTGTACTTCTTCATACACGCTCTCACCACTTACCGCCGTTTACACGACATGTACCCGGCAACCTTCAAGCGGAAGCCCAACGTGGGTGTCGGCCACGACCTACATAAACACCTAAGTCTCTAGTCCAGGTTTATCGCCTATCCAGGTTCCATCTGCAGGGAGTCCGGCCAAGGTTTCCACATATGGCCCCGAACGATGTGTACAGGGTTCCCGAGATACCTAACGGGTATCCGGTACACCGTGCCACGTACCTACCGCATCAGAGCCCACCCCGCGGTCAGCGCTGTCCACGGCCTCCAGTAGGCTACAAACACCAGAAACTACTTGCAACTCCTGGATAGAGGACTAGGGTGAATAAGAAGTCGAGAGGGTCCATTGGTTTCGGGCCCAATGCATGGTAGTAGCTGAATCTTAAATCACACATACAGATCTCAGTGCTTAGGGTCGGCTTCAATGAAACAACCCACCATGTACTCCTACATGGCCTCTCATCGATACCTTTACCAAATCGTGTTCAACACCTTACTCTCATATCCACATGATCATTTCACTCTAGCCCATCACCCAGATGAACCAGACCTGACACGACTCTAAGCATAGCAGACATAGCAAGGTAGGAACAACACATACATATGGCTCAATCAACTCCTACACATGCTAGTGGGTTTCATCTAGTTACTGTGGCAATGAAAAGTCATGTAGAGGAAATGGGTACAATTACCATAGCACACAGCAGTTTGAAACGCGTTGTCTTAATGCAGTAAAAGAGAGCAGAAGTGAGAACATGGGATTGTATCGATATGATCAAATGGTTGGCTGCTTGCCTGATGGGTCGGTGCACTGGTATTGTTGTTCGTTAGGGTAATCGTGGTACTCCTCGGAGGCAGAACCTGCCGCAAAGAGCACCAATACACAAACATCACCAAACAATATGCAACAATATGATGCATGCATGAGACATGGCAAAATGAGTGTGTTGGGCTAATGCAACTAAGACCAGATGGGTTTGAACTAGTGTGAACCAAAGATTCAAGTTTCAAACTCATATGTGGCCCTTTTTAGTGCTTTATCTTGTTCTGTACTAAACATCAGGTTAAATTGTTTAAACATGCATGAAACCAGTACAGATGGATACATTGGATTTTTCTGATCATTTTTCATATATAAAACTTTGCATTTGGAGCTACAGATTAATTGCTATGATTTTTTGAAGTTTGTGGTATTTCCTGGAATTTCCTGAATAAAAATAATTCCAGTAAATAAATTATTACGTCAGCATTACGTCAGGATGACGTCAGCGGTCAACGGAACAGTCCAGGTCAACCCTGACTAGTGGGTCCCGTGTGTCAGTGTAATTAGTTTAACTAAAGATTAATTAAAACTAATCCTGATTAGTTAACAGGGCTGGGCCCCACCTGTCATTGACCCAGGGGGGTCAAACTGGGCCCACCCATGGTCAAACGAGGGGTCAGCAGGGTCAACTGACCGGTGTTTAGCCGCCGGCGAGGCCGAACGCGGCGGCGAGAGTGGTTTTGTGCATTCTGACGACCAAATGAGCGGCGGAGGGCATCTACGTGTAGCTGGAAGCAAGCCACAGCTCTTGGTGGTGGTGGTTGAGCTCGGGGTGGCCAGAAACGGTGCCGACGATGACTTTGGCGGTCGCCGGAGTTCGGGTGATGAAGAACCCAAAGCTACGGAGCACGGCGAGGCTCGTGGTGAGGTGCTACGGGTTCCTACGAGTGCGGTGAGTGCGTTGGACATGGTGGTGTGGCCAGTGGATGGCCAGAGTCACGTCGGTGACGAACTCCGCGGCGGCGCGTGCGGGTGAGCTATGTGCAGTCGCTACGGGGCTTGAGAGCGAGAAAGGAAAGGGAGGGAGAGGTAGCTGGGCTCACGGCGGTCCCGAGGGAGCAGACGGCGCGGTCGGGGACGAGCTGGTGCGGCGGCGATGGCGAAGGGGATCTCCGGCGATGGCGGAGTCAGGCGAGGTCGGTGCAGAGGCCTCGGGGCAAGCGAGCGCTCGGGGCTCGGCTAGCTCGACGAAGAGGAGGGCGGCGGAGCTCCTGGACACGACGACACGGCACAAGGACGACGGAGAGCGCGACTACGGCGACGGTGCGGCTACGATGGCGTCGGCCATGGAGCGGAAGAGCGAGGGAGAGAGGCAGGGGGAGAATGGATGTGTCCACGGGGTTCGGGGCACGACGTGGGGGTCGTCCATGCCAGCATAGAGGCGAGGGGAGGAAGCAGGGCGGCGGGAAGCTGCGTGGCGCGCGCTGGTGCCGCCATCGAGCACCTGCCTGCCTGCTTGGCGAAGGCAAGTAGCTCGCTGGAGCGGCTGCTGGGCTAGGCCGGCTAGGTGGGCTGGCTGGTGGGCGGCCAGGTTAGTTCCCTCTCTCTCTTTTTATTTATCTATTTTTATTTATTCTATAACTTTGTGGACTTACTATAAATGCCTAAACAACTCCAAAATTCACCAAACTGCTCATGGCCATTAACTGGAATATATCCACAATGGAACATTTTAGTTTGGGATTATTTGAGCATTTAAAATAATTTATATAATTTAAATGCCCAAACTCAAATACTTCTGATTTAATTCAAAGACCTTAGGATGACCTAGAAAATTTTGCACCACTTTTGGCAGAGGTTCTAAACCAGGGCAAAAATGATGGACATTTTAGAAGGGCATTTCAGGTTCATTGAAAATATTTTTAGTAAACCCTAGTTGGTTTCCGAGGGGGCTGGGGGTTCTGTCATCCCCATTTCAAGTTTCTGTTGAGAAAAATAGACATGATGCAACACTCTAATGCATGAACTAGCTAGGGTGTGACAACTCACCCCCACTCAAAAGAATCTCGTCCCGAGATTTAGGTTCCTCCGGAAAGAAGGTGGGGTACTCAAGTCGAAGACGATCCTCCCTTTCCCAAGTTGCTTCCTTCTCAGAATGGTGCGACCATTGAATCTTGAGAAACTTGATATTATGACGTCGAGTGGTACGCTCGGCTTGATCGAGGATACGAATGGGGTACTCTCGGTACATGAGATTATCTTGAAGATCAAGCATTTCGTGGTCCACTCCACGGATAGGATCCGAGAAGCAAAGCCTGAGTTGAGAAATGTGGAAGACATCATGGACTCTGGAGAGATGCAGAGGTAGTTCCAATTGGTAGGCAACTTCTCCTCGTTTAGCGAGAATGCGAAAAGGTCCAATGTAGTGAGGAGCCAATTTGCCTTTGATACCGAAACGATGGGTTCCCTTGAGAGGAGTAACCCGAAGGTAAGCCTTCTCGTCAACCTCAAAAGTCATAGCCTTATGTTTTCGGTCATATTGACTCTTTTGACGAGATTGGGCTGTTTTCAACTTTTCATGAACAATGCGAACTGCTCTTCTGCTTCCTGGATCATATCCGGGCCAAAGAATTGTCTTTCCCCAGTTTCTGTCCAGTTAAGAGGCGTTCGACACCTTCGTCCATAGAGAACTTCAAAAGGGGCTTTACCCAAGCTAGATTGATAGCTGTTGTTATAAGCAAATTCGGCAAATGGAAGGCATTTCTCCCAATCCATTCCGAATGAGATAACAGAAGCTCGAAGCATGTCTTCTAGAATCTGGTTGACACGTTCTACTTGACCACTTGATTGAGGGTGAAAGGCAGTGCTAAAGGAAAGGCGGGTTCCCATAGCATTTTGGAAACTTTCCCAAAATCAAGAGGTGAAGAGACTTCCTCGATCCGAGTTAATTTCCAGTGGAACACCATGGAGGGATACTATTCGGGAGATATACAAGTCTGCTAGTTGACTAGCGGTTATACTCTCGCGAACAGGCAAGAAATGGCCACTTTGGAAAGACGATCGACAATGACGAAGATAGCATTATTCCCTCTCTTGGTCCTGGGAAAACCGGTGATGAAGTCCATACCAATTTTGTCCCATTTCCATTCAGGAATAGCTAAAGGTTGAAGGGTGCCAGCAGGCCGTTGGTGCTCTGCTTTCACACGACAACAGACGTCGCAACTAGCAACAAACTGAGAAATTTCTCTCTTCATCCTAGTCCACCAGAACGTCTGGCGTAGGTCCTGATACATCTTAGTGCTACCGGGATGAATGGTGAGAGGAGATTCATGAGCTTCCTTAAGGATCAATCGCCTCAGGTTTCGCATTTTAGGAACCACTAGGCAGTTCCCGAAGTATACGACTCCTTGATCATCAATGGAGAAACAATTCGCAACTCCTTTCTTGATGTTTCTTTTGATATGGGAAATCCCCGGATCTACCTTCTAAGCTTTGATGATCTGATCCGCAAGGGTAGGTTTCGCCACCAAGGTGGAAAGAAATCCTTGAGGAACGATGTGAAGATTAAGCTTCCGAAATTCCTCATGGAGAAGCGGTTGACTTTGTTGTAACATCAGATTGTTACAATAAGATTTACGACTTAGTGCATAAGCCATGACATTGGCTTTTCCTGGGGTGTAAGTTATCCCTAAGTCGAAATCTATGATCAACTCGACCCAACGTCTTTGCCTGAGATTCAAATCCGGTTGGGTGAATATGTACTTCAGACTTTGATGATCGGTGAAGATTTCACAACGATTACCGAGGAGGTAATGTCGCCAGGTTTTAAGTGCATGGACTACAGCTGCAAGCTCTAGATCATGAGTAGGGTAGTTTTCCTCATGTGGGTGTAATTGCCGTGAAGCATAAGCAATTACGTGACGATCTTGCATGAGAATGCAACCTAGTCCCTGTCGCGAGGCGTCGCAATAGATAACAAAGTCCTTAGAGAAATCTGGTGGTACCAGTACGGGAGCAGATGTCAGGCGTCTTTTCAGTTCCTGAAAGCTGTGCTCACATTGTGGACTCCACTCGAACTTTTTATCTTTCTTGAGGAGTTCAGTTAGAGGTTTAGCAACCTTGGAGAAGTTCTCGACAAAGCGGCGACAATAGCTCCCTAAGCCAAGGAAACTCTGAACTTGCTTGACCGATTCAGGTGGAGTCCAATTAAGAACGGCTTGAACTCGCTCGGGATTGACAGCAATACCCTTACCAGAAATTACATGTTCTAGATAGGTCACTTCTGGCAGCCAAAATTCGCATTTAGAGAACTTGTCATAAAGGCGATGCTCTCGAAGTTTCATCAACACTAGCCTTAGATGCTTGGCATGTTCTTCCTTGTTCTTGGAGTAGATGAGTATATCATCGAGGTAAACCACAACGAATTTATCCAAATACTGCATGAAGATTGAGTTCATTAAGTGAGAGAAAGTGGCTGGAGCATTGGTTAAACCGAAGGACATGACGGTGTACTCGTATTGGCCATAACGAGTAACAAAGGCCGTTTTAGGAATGTCCCCGTTCCTGATTTTGATTTGATGGTAGCCCAACCTCAAATACATTTTGGAGAAGACTGAGGATCCAGCGAGCTGATCATACAGATCGTTGATCCTGGGGAGCAGATACTTGTTCTTGATTGTGACCAGGTTGACTGGTCGATAATCTACAACCATCCAATCCGTACCATCCTTCTTCTTGATGAAGATAACGGGACAAGCCCATGGAGACGAACTAGGACGGATGAAACCCTTTTTCAAGGACTCATCGAGTTGTGTCTTAAGCTCGGCTAGTTCTAGTGGTGCCATCTTATAGGGTCTTCTAGAAATTGGGACAGTTCCGGGAATGAGATCTATCATGAACTCGACATCTCTGTCAGATGGAACACCTGGCAATTCCTCTGGAAAGATATCCGGGAAGTCACGCACTACCGGAACATCTTCGAGGTCTGGCAACGGACTGACGTTAAGAGAATATAGCTGTCGCTTGGCTACTCGGGTCAAGACATTGACTCTCTTTCCTGAAGGATGTGTGAGTTGAACAGTCCTAGAGAAGCAATCAATCTTAGCATGATGGGCTGACATCCAGTCCATAGCCAAGATGATATTAATATCCGAAGATTTGAGAGCTATCAAAGATGTGAGAAAAACAAGTCTGTCGACTTGAATTTCATTCCCATGGCTTACTCTAGAAGTTTGCCATTTGGATCCCGGGGTTTGAATTACCATAGAGGTGGGCATCTCACAGAGTGTGGTGTTATGCAGTCGAGCATAGCTCTCGGATATAAATGAATGAGATGCTCCAGTATCAAAAAGAATAGATGTCGGGTGGCAGTTAACAAGGAGCGTACCAAGAACGACGTTTGGATCCTCTTGATCTTATTCAGCAGAGATACAGTTGACATGGCCACGTGCAGCGGTGGCCGGCTAGGCGTAGAACACTTTCCCTGTCGGCTTGCCACGGCCAACAGCTTTTCCAGACTGGTTGGGGTTGGTCTGGGGACACTCGCGCAGGTAGTGGCCCGATTCCCCACACTTGAAGCATGTCACGGAGCTGGTGTGTGGAGGAGCATTGTTGGTTGGACCACCATAGGGCTTGGCTGGTGCATACTGTTGAGCTGGACGAGGCGCCTAATAGGATGGCCTCGGTGTGAACCTGGGTGGCAGGGCAGTGTTAGGCACCCACACCCGGCGCTTCTGTGGACCAGCACCGGATGAGGAACCCATGTCGCGGCCATGCTTGCGTGTTGCTTCATAATCAGACTGACCCGACTCAACATTGATGGCCTTGTTAACAAGCTTCTGAAAAGATGTGCACTCATGCAGACGGAGGTCACGGCGAAGCTCAGGGCTAAGTCCCTTGCGGAACCTTGCTTGCTTCTTGGCATCAGTGGAAACTTCCTCAGTTGCATACCATGCTAGGTTACCGAACTCCCTGTTGTATGCATCCACAGAGAGTCGACCTTGAGTGAAACTGCAGAACTCCTCACGTTTACGGTCCATAAGACCCTCCGGAATGTGATGTTCACGGAAAGCCTCGCTGAATTCAGCCCAAGTAGTGACCTGGACCACTGGGCGCATGGCTCCATAGTTCTCCCACCAGAGACTGGCGGGGCCTTCAAGATGATATGTAGCAAATGTGACCTTATCAGCCTCAGCTACGAGTGCAGAGCGTAGCTTGTGAGTAATACTGCGAAGCCAGTCATCAGCGTCGAGAGGCTCGACGGAGTGGTGGAAAGTGGGTGGATGTAACTTGATGAAGTCGCTGAGCGACACCAAGTTATTCCTCTGATGGTGTGCTGTGTTTTGCTCGATGCACTCCAACAAACGGTTGGTCTCCCGCTTGTTTCTCTCGGCTTCCAGCATAACCTCGGCCAGAGAAGGTGGGTGAGGCATGTTTGTTTCCCCAACTCTGCTGCCTTCATCCTGCTCTGGGGGAGCAGGGTTGGTGCGGGTGTTAACCATCCTATGAAAACAAGACAATGGTTTAGTCCAGGATGATAAGATTCTGACATAGAAATGTAGAATGTAATGGATAACTTGGAATGTAAGATGATCATCCGTATGACATGGTAGATACAGAAACTGCTTCTTTTATTCCATCATCATACACACCATACAAGGTTTAGTACAAAACCAAACAAAGTACTACTACGGTGAAAGGAAGATTACATCTCATCGGAGGCATTCCAAGCTCCTATACATATTTTTCTACACCTCTGGAAGGTGGTACAAGCTAAGTCATATCCCACGAGTCACGCAGGACGGTGGAAATACAACTATTACATTACTAGTGATACTACTACTAACTCAGACAGCTCCGTAGTAGTCCTCATAGAAGTCACCACCATAGCCTGGAAGCTCAACGTGATCATCCGGAAACAGTCGGTCCCGTGGAGCTTGTGGACCATAGGGGCTAGGATGAGGTCTTGGACCAACAAATGGTGGCCTGCAGGGACCACGAGGTGGGGTGATGCCTCCTACATCACGCCAATCCATCATGTCTGGCAGAGCAGATCTCACAGGATAGAGATCTCACATATCCATATATCCCGCTTGCACAGCCGGTGCAAACCGAGTCAAAGTGGCCCAATGATCAGCACGGGTATTGAAAAGCTCCAGTCTCAAGGCCCGATTTTCACGGTCCTTGTCTTCAAGCAACTGAGCAGTGGTGCGGGTTAGTGAATCCTCCTGAGTGGAGTCATCATAGATAGCCTGGAGATACCCTTGTGCTCCCGGGAGTGAAGCTGGCATATATCAGAAGTCGGAGTCCCGAAATAGGCCAGTCCTGACTCGCATGATGGTCATCATAGAGTAGGCAGCATCCTGCACAGCCCTCTCAATAGTAACCCCGAGTCCATAGGAACAGTGGAGGGGCTCGGTAGATCCAGGATAAGATGGAAATATCCTGACAGTGCAAAAATATTGACTTTGATTAAAGTCTCAGAATTGCTCTTCGACCGTGTACTTAGGATACCAACGGTATCCTGCCTCAGTCATTACCCTGACCAACATGGCAGTATGGCCGGGTACATCTAGGCATCGAGTCAAACGAACCACTTGATTCTGAGGACGGGAAGCCATCTGAACATGATAAACACAAAACATTAGAATTCCTAGCAGAAATTGGACAGCACAACGACTGTAAATGCTCAAAAGGATTTTGAGGCATTTTGCAAAGAATTGAATAGACACTCAACAACATCATATCAAGGTTCTGGGTCCATCTTAGCACAAAATGGGCTAGTAGGGCTGAACTAGGCTTGTATCCATCAAACCTATAAGGTACTACTGATTAGTAACACGTGAACCTGATAGAGAGAAGAGATCCTAGTCCTTAAGCCCCGGTGGAAGAATAGACTGACTCGGATCAGAATGCCATGAGGTAAAGGAGTAAAAAGAGCCTTACATACCATCCCACAATCAATTCCCCTACATATAACTAAAGCATTTCTAGACTCAACATCGACCAGTTTGGCTTGGAGAACCTACAGGCAGTCCGGCTCTGATGCCAACGCTGTCAGGACCCCGACTCGATGCCACATCGATCTAGCATGTAACATCTCATATCACTTTGCGGCCTCACGAATGGTATTCCCACGGGTGTCATCTTACCTTTGCCCGGGACCGTTTGCGCCTTTTGGCACACGTATATGATAGTGTCGCTAGGATCCATATGGTAAGGAGCCCGGGCTGACATGGCTAGTCGTAAACCCAAAGTGGCACAGACTTACAGGGATAGGCATCCATGACCCAGCATCGAACGTGTCGGTCATCAGTAAGTGGATCCGGGCTGTAGCACTGGGATAGCAAGACTCCGGTAACCCGGGCTTTAGCGGGCTAACAGGACTCCGGTATCCATCGCGTGACATTTCCCCGAAGGGACAAACACAGGAACGAAGAAGGACACATGCTGGCCAGCCTAAGTGTTCCGGAGCAGTAGCAAGCTACCAGGGCTTAGTGGAAACACTAGGAGACATTTCCCGGTAAGAGAGGCTACTAAGAATAAACAACTAGATAGTCAGATCCCACACATACCAAGCATTTCAATCATACACACAATATGCTCGATATGTGCAAATACAACAAGGCATCACAACATGACTCTACAACATAAATACTTTTATTTAAAGGCCCAGAGAGCCATACATAGCACACACATAAGTACGGGTCACACGACCCACATTCAAGTCATACAAGCATACAAGCTAACAGCGGAAGTAACTTGTCTGAGTACAGACAACTAGTAAAACAAAAGAGGCTTGGGGAAGCCTGGCTATACTACATGGTACTTCACAAGCTCAGGATCACCACCTGGGCCTCAGTCTACTCAGCGATGTCAACGTCTACGAAGAACCCATCAGAAGGGGTTGCAGCGTCTTCTGAAAAATGTAAATTAAAGCCACATGAGTACAAAGGTACTCAACAAGACTTACATCAGATCCTACATACATGCACATTATCAAGAAGGGTTGGTGGGGTTATTGCAGCAAGCCAGCTTTGCCTCTTGGCTAAGCTATCCTACAAGACACCAACTTGAAATGGTTTTGCGCACTCGAGTCCACTACTCACCACTTCAATACACCACCGAGGATCCACCTCCGTCATCCTACGAAAGAGCCATCCTCGGCACTCACGCTTATCTTGAGATTTTTAGTAGTATCCATTTACTTGTCTATGAACTGTATAGGCAACCAAGTAGTCCTTTACCGCGGACACGGCTATTCGAATAGATGATGTTAACCCTGCAGGGGTGTACTTCTTCATACACGCTCTCACCACTTACCGCCGTTTACACGACATGTACCCGGCAACCTTCAAGCGGAAGCCCAACGTGGGTGTCGGCCACGACCTACCTAAACACCTAAGTCTCTAGTCCAGGTTTATCGCCTATCCAGGTTCCATCCGCAGGGAGTCCGGCCGAGGTTTCCACATACGGCCCCGAACGATGTGTACAGGGTTCCCGAGATACCTAACGGGTATCCGGTACACCGTGCCAAGTACCTACCGCATCATAGCCCACCCTGCGGTCAGCGCTGTCCATGGCCTCCAGTAGGCTACAAACACCAGAAACTACTTGCAGCTCCTGGACAGAGGACTAGGGTGAATAAGAAGCCGAGAGGGTCCATTGGTTTCGGGCCCAATGCATGGTAGTAGCTGAATCTTAAATCACACATACAGATCTCAGTGCTTAGGGTCGGCTTCAATGAAACAACCCACCATGTACTCCTACATGGCCTCTCATCGATACCTTTACCAAATCGTGTTCAACACCTTACTCTCATATCCACATGATCATTTCACTCTAGCCCATCACCCAGATGAACCATACCTGACACGACTCTAAGCATAGCAGGCATAGCAAGGTAGGAACAACACATACATATGGCTCAATCAACTCCTACACATGCTAGTGGGTTTCATCTAGTTACTGTGGCAATGACAGGTCATGCAGAGGAAATGGGTTCAACTACCGTAACACACAGTAGTTTGAAACGCGTTGTCTTAATGCAGTAACAGAGAGTAGAAGCGAGAACATGGGATTGTATCGATATGATCAAATGGTTGGTTGCTTGCCTGATGGGTGGGTGCACTAGTATTGTTCTTCGTTCGGGTAATCGTGGTACTCCTCGGAGGCAGAACCTGCCGTAAAGAGCACCGATACACAAACATCACCAAACAATATGCAACAATATGATGCTTGCATGAGACATGGCAAAATGAGTGTGTTGGGCTAATACAACTAAGACCAGATGGGTGTGAACTAGTTTGAACCAAAGATTCAAGTTTCAAACTCATATGTGGCCCTTTTTAGTGCTTTATCTTGTTCTGTACTAAACAGCAGGTTAAATTGTTTAAACATGCATGAAACCAGTACAGATGGATAGATTGGATTTTTCTGATCATTTTTCATATATAAAACTTTGCATTTGGAGCTACAGATTAATTTCTATGATTTTTTGAAGTTTGTGGTATTTCCTGGAATTTCCTAAATAAAAATAATTCTAGTAAATAAATTATTACGTCAGCATTACGTCAGGATGACGTCAGCGGTCAATGGAACAGTCCAGGTCAACCCTGACTAGTGGGTCCCGTGTGTCAGTGTAATTAGTTTAACTAAATATTAATTAAAACTAATCTTGATTAGTTAACAGGGCTGGGCCCCACCTATCATTGACCCAGGGGGGTCAAACTGGGCCCACCCGTGGTCAAACGAGGGGTTAGCGGGGTCAACTCACCGGCGTTTAGCCGCCGGCGAGGCCGAACGCGGCGGCGAGAGTGGTTTTGTGCATTTCGGCGACCAAATGAGCGACGGAGGGCATCTACGTGTAGCTGGGAGCAAGCCACAGCTCTTGGTGGTGGTGGTGGTTGAGCTCGGGGTGGCCGGAAACGGCGCCGACGACGACTTTGGCGGTCGCCGGAGTTCGGGTGATGAAGAACCCGAAGCTACAGAGCATGGCGAGGCTCGTGGTGAGGTGCTACGGGTTCCTACGAGTGCAGTGAGTGCGTTGGACATGGTGGTGTGGCTAGTGGATGGCCGGAGTCACGTCGGCGATGAACTCCGCGGCGGCGCGTGCGGGTGAGCTACGTGCAGTCGCTATGGGGCTTGAGAGCGAGAAAGGAAAGGGGGGAGAGGTAGCTGGGCTCACGGCGGTCTCGAGGGAGCAGACGGCGCGGTCGGGGACGAGCTGGTGCGGCAGCGAAGGCGAAGGGGATCTCCGGCGATGGCGGAGTCGGGCAAGGTCGGTGCAGAGGCCTCGGGGAAAGCGAGCGCTCGGGGCTCGGCTAGCTCGACGAAGAGGAGGGCGGCGGAGCTCCTGGACACGATGGCACGGTGCAAGGACGATGGAGAGCGCGACTACGGCGACGATGGCGTCGGCCATGGAGCGGGAGAGCGAGGGAGAGAGGCAGGGGGAGAATGGATGTGTCCACGGGGTTTGGGGCACGACGTGGGGGTCGTCCAGGCCAGCAGCGAGGCGAGGGGAGGAAGCAGGGCGGCGGGCAGCTGCGTGGCGCGCGCTCGTGCCGCCGTCGAGCACCTGCCTGCCTGCCTGGCGAAGGCAAGCAGCTTGCTGGAGCGGCTGCTGGGCTGGGCCGGCTAGGTGGGCTGGCTGGTGGGCTGCCAGGTTAGTTCCCTCTCTCTCTTTTTATTTATCTATTTTTATTTATTCTATAACTTTGTGGACTTACTAAAAATGCCTAGACAACTCCAAAATTCACCAAACTGCTCATGGCCATTATTTGAGCATTTAAAATAATTTATATAATTTAAATGCCCAAACTCAAATACTTATGATTTAATTCAAATACCTTAGGATGACCTAGAAAATTGTGCACCACTTTTGGCAGAGGTTCTGAACCAGGGCAAAAATGATGGACATTTTAGAAGGGCATTTCAGGTTCATTGAAAATATTTTTAGTAAACCCTAGTTGGTTTCAGAGGGGGCTAGGGGTTCTGTCATCCCCATTTCAAGTTTCTGTTGAGAAAAATAGACATGATGCAACACTCTAATGCATGAACTAGCTAGGGTGTGACAACTCACCCCCATTCAAAAGAATCTCGTCCCGAGATTTAGGTTCCTCCGGAAATAAGGCGGGGTACTCAAGTCGAAGACGATCCTCCCTTTCCCAAGTTGCTTCCTCCTCAGAATGGTGCGACCATTGAATCTTGAGAAACTTGATATTATGACGTCGAGTGGTACGCTCGGCTTGATCGAGGATACAAACGGGGTACTCTTGGTGCGTGAGATTATCTTGAAGATCAAGCATTTCGTGGTCCACTCCACGGATAGGATCCGAGAAGCAACGCCCGAGTTGAGAAACGTGGAAGACATCGTGGACTCTGGAGAGATGCGGAGGTAGTTCCAATTGGTAGGCAACTTCTCCTCGTTTAGCGAGAATGTGAAAAGGTCCAATGTAGCGAGGAGCCAATTTGCCTTTGATACCGAAATGATGGGTTCCCTTCAGAGGAGTAACCTGAAGGTAAGCCTTCTCGTCAACCTCAAAAGTCATAGCCTTATGTTTTCGGTCATATTGACTCTTTTGACGAGATTGGGCTGTTTTCAACTTTTCACGAACAATGTGAACTTGCTCTTCTGCTTCCTGGATCATATCCGGGCCAAAGAATTGTCTTTCCCCGGTTTCTGACCAGTTAAGAGGCGTTCGACACCTTCGTCCATAGAGAACTTCAAAAGGGGCTTTACCCAAGCTAGATTGATAGCTGTTGTTATAAGCAAATTTGGCCCAAACTCAAATACTTATGATTTAATTCAAAGACCTTAGGATGAACTAGAAAATTGTGCACCACTTTTGGCAGAGGTTCTGAACCAGGGCAAAAATGATGGACATTTTAGAAGGGCATTTCAGGTTCATTGAAAATATTTTTAGTAAACCCTAGTTGGTTTCAGAGGGGGCTGGGGGTTCTGTCATCCCCATTTCAAGTTTTTGTTGAGAAAAATAGACATGATGCAACACTCTAATGCATGAACTAGCTAGGGTGTGACACTATAAATACTTATAGAGGGTTTCTCGTTCCTTCTATTCAAGAAGCTGCAGGTCGCTGGGTCGGCCCGGCTCCTGGCGGCCACCGGTGAAGGCGCCGATGAACTCGTGGCACAGGTCTGCCCATGATGAAATGGAGTTCTCCGGCAAGTGCATCAGCCAAGACCTCATATTGGACTTGAGGGCCAAAGGGAAGTAGTTTGGCGAACATCTTCTCATCTCTTCCCCCGGCAGCCTGAACAACAATGTTGTAGATTCTTAGGAACTTGGCCGTGTTCAGCCTCCCATCGTAGTTCTCAGGTATCTCTGGCATGAACATGCGAACAGAGGGCCAACGGACTTACCGCAGCTCACGGGTAAAGGCAGGGCAGCCAACCTCAAAAGGTAGG
Source organism: Triticum dicoccoides (assembly GCF_002162155.2). Classification (NCBI taxonomy): domain Eukaryota; kingdom Viridiplantae; phylum Streptophyta; class Magnoliopsida; order Poales; family Poaceae; genus Triticum; species Triticum dicoccoides. Next base: position 150,057,811 of record NC_041387.1, on the reverse strand, counting down.
CGCCCACCAATACCAAGCGCGAGCTCGTCGACGTCAGGGCCGTTGCACCTGTCGGTTCGGCGGAGGTCGTTGCGGCATTGCTCAATGGCACGCGTGTCTCCTCTCCGCCTATCCTCCGGGGTTCTTTGTTGGCCTGGACGTGCTCAATGGTCAGAGGAATCCATCGAGACGTCGTCGAGGTCTTGATTTGGTAGCGCTCGCGCTGGCTGCTGAACTACACTGTGGGGACGGCCCCCTCCGTACGGGCAGCAGCCAAGCCGTCGTTGTCGCTTGGGGAGGCAGTGGCAGGTCAGCTCGCCATGAGCCCCCAGCTTTGGCGAAACCGAGTAGACTTTGGATGGTGGCACGCCATTCTTCCATCTGCTCGGGCACAGGCGGAAACCTCAGCAGTAGGTGAGCCCGCGCCATGGCCTCCAAGGTTGTACTTGGCATGGATGACAATGAAGTCGATCGCACCGTCGCTCGGCTCGTGACGGTGCCAGCGGCAGCGGCACTGTGCCCCCGCTGTTGCGGTCTTACCACCTTGATGGCAGGGTGGTGCAATGAAGGCGCTCGAGGGCGAGCGGCTGGGTCAACTCGCCTGGGTGGAAAGCGCACGCGCAGCGGTCGCTCCTGTTACAGGCACGGCCGGAGGGTGGTGGTTCTCCCCAGACCGAGTGCTAACACTGCGGTTGTACCTATCGGTGAGCGGAGCATGGCTCTCGAGGTGTTGCTGATGCTGCTCTCCTCCGGTGCCTCCTACTCCTGCGTGGGCCGCGGGCGAAGTAGTGGCGATGCCGCCTGCTCCGACCACATCCCACACAGTGTACGCATCCTCGCGCATCTCCGTGCCCACCGCAGCATTGGAGGTCGTGGGCGGCGGAGCCTTCGAGATGCAGATGGCGGCGAAGGTGATGCGCTACTCATGTCTTCAGGTTCACACAAGCGACCCCCTACCCGGTGCACCAAAGATGCCGCAGGGAACCACGACCACCTATGGGACCAGGAGGCCACTTGCTGGTTTTCCAGGGGGCGTCATGTTGCACAAAAAGCATACGAGTGTGAGGCAGCACGACTGAGATCACACGGGCAGTTTTACCCAGGTTCGGTCCGCCGCGAGGTGTAAAACCCTACTCCTCCTTTTGGTGGATTGATGGTGGAAATGTGGTGGTGGAGCACAGAACACTTGCCCGACAAGGGTTGCCTCAGAGCGGTAGCAACTACGTGCGTATGTGGGTTTGAGTTATCCAACCTTCTAATCTCCTCTACGGTTTCCAAGGGCCTCCTTTTATAGATCAAGGGATCACCACAATGGCAAAGTAGTCATTATGCATTGACATGATAGCAAACAGTGCAATCAAACCTAACTCTAAGGCTGACAGGGTGCATTAAATGCACCACTTAACGTCACGTTGGTTTCCTGGCAAGACCTGCCGGCCTATCTTGCGAGGTCCAAACCTGCTCGTCTGACACGTCACAGGACAAGTGTCATCTGTGGGTGTTTTGGTAGAAAGGGGCTGCCATGTGGCGAATGGCTGCCACTTAATCACTTTGCGGCTTGAGACCGCATTGATCGACGACATGAGTCCTAATGAAGTTGTTGGTGAGGTGATTTAGCCTCCACATGTCCCGGTAGTCCCTGCCGGGACACCTTCGTCATCTTTTCTGGGGGTGGCCTTGTCCCTTTCCGGGATCGCCTGCCCGGCAAAGGAGGCCTTTCTCTTTACGATATATTGCTTCTCTAGTTCAATCTTGGTCCCTCCGATCTGCTTGTTGGTCCCTCGAATCTCTTGGTTTTTTTGTATTGGGTAGGTGCTTCAATCTTGATTTCGTGCCTGTGCACAGTCAGGGCAATAGACCCAGGGTTTGTTGCACCAACAGTACGCATGTAGTTCATCGTGATCAGAATTATATATATAATTTTTGGCCTCGTGAAGGAGAAAGTATCGCTCTAACTTGGGGGAGGCTTAAGTCAATGTTATATTCATGCCCCGATCATGAGCTCTCAAGAGAAACTATTGTTTAGAATTTTTATGCTCGGCTTTCTCATAATGATCTATTGATGCTCGATACTTCTTGTATTGGTTCCTTAATGAAGAAGACTATTGAATTCTGGTGGGACCTTTCAGAAAGAACTAAATGCAACTCTGAAGATTGGGAACTTGACGAAGGTAAAGAGTTAGGTATTAAGCTTGAGTTTAATTGTGTTAAATCTTTTATGAATACCGATGCTTTTCAAAAGTTTAGCACGAAATATGGACTAGACTCTGAGATAGTAGCCTCCTTTTATGAATCTTTTGCTACTCATGTTGATCTCCCAAAAGAGAAGTGGTTTAAATATCACCCACCTATCAAAGAAGAGATTAAAGAACCGGAAATAGTTAAAGATGACACTACTATTTACAATATTGATCCAGTTGTTCCTACTGCTAACGTCGAGAAACCACCTTTCCCTGTTAGGATAAGGGAACATGCTAAGGTTTCAATTGTGGTCAATGAAAGTTATAGTAGAATGCCTAAACCAGCTGAACAAATCAAGGTAGAACCTAATGTTGCTATGGTTAAGGATCTCCTGGTTGAAAACATAGATGGGCATGTTATTTACTTTTGTTGACATTTTCTTTTGCTAGAATTTCCAAACCGGATGAAAAAGATAAACATAGACCTGTTGTAGGCATGACTGTTGTCTCAGTTAAGATAGGAGATCACTGTTATCGTGATTTATGTGACATAGGTGCTAGAGTGAGTGCTATTCCTTTTACTTTGTATCAAGAAATTGTGAATGACATAGCACCGGCTGAGATAGAAGACATATATGTTAGTATTAAATTTGCTAACAGAGACACCATCACACCACTTGGGATTGTTAGAGATGTTGAAGTCCTGTGTAGGAAAATAAAATACCTTACTTATTTGCTTGTTCTTGGTTCCGCATAGGATGACTTTTGTCCCATTATCTTTGGTAGACCATTCTTGAATACCGTTAATGCTAAAATAGATTGTGAGAAACAAACTGTTGGTGTTAGTTTTGGTGATGAGTCCCATGAGTTTAATTTCTCCAAGTTTAGTACAAAGCTTCATAAGAAAGAATTGCCTATTAAGGATGAAATTATTGGTCTTGCTTCTATTGTTGTACCTCCTACTGATCCTTTTGAACAATTTGCATATGCACGAAAGAAATGAAATAGATAGAATCTTTTTCGAAACAACCTCTGCTTAAGCACAATTTACCTATTGAAACTCTAGGAGGTCCTACTCCAACTAAAGATGATCCTGTGTTTGAATTAAAATGTGGGGACCCCGACTCATAAGTCGTGATCACCGGATGCACGTGTACAGTGATCCCAGAGATCAGTGCTCACTGAACACACAGAAGCTGAATAACAAGTGTCTTACATCCATACATACCGTCTTACACAAATTATGTTCATTATGGTCAAGTCTTACATAGATAAAGCCACAAGGGCTGAACACCAAATAAACTTAAGCAGCGGAAATCTTTGATGATAAGTAAACCCATGCCATCTGCCTTAACCCTACAGGCATTCTGACTGGGAAGCATCCTAGTTCGCGTGTTCGTCACCAAAGAACTCTTCCTCGAACTCCTGCTCTTCCATGCCTAGTAAATTAAATAACCAGTGGCAAGCCAATGAGTACTTTGAACGTACTCGCAAGCAACCCATGATTTGGTTCAAAGTAACAATGCAACTGTACAACAAGTAAGCAACCTAGCTTCAAGCTAGTTGAGATGTCCTATCAACTTGTGAGGTATGCATCAATGAACATGGGTAACCTTGAGAACAGGTTACAGATATCAAAATAAATAGAATTTTGAATCAATGCCATGTCTTTCAACATGTCAAGTCACCACCTTGACACAAATAGTTCTCTTCCACACACACACATGCACCGAGATTGTAAAATTTCTGGACATAGTTTAAGTAGCACCTCCCAACTGTCCATGACCGTGGACACGGCTATTCGAATAGTTTGACACTCTGCAGAGGTTGCGCACTTTACCCACAAGATCCGGGAAGCTTTCGTGTCATCCACGATCCCGCAGTACCTCAAGTACTCGGGGGAAGCACCCGATCATTACCTTTCCCTAGACGACCCTAACATAGGATCCACTCGTTGATACACGGCCCTCATGTATAAGCAAAAGATCACGGGACTCTGCCCTTTTCACATTATTACGCATACACGAAGGGACCAACGGTGTGTCCGGTGCCCTGTGAAAACAGTCATGGCCGTCTATCCAAGCACGCCCCATCCCGAGAGTGACCTCAAGTCACCCCCGTCATTAGTAATGTGGGCACCATGCTAGTATCAGCCTAAGTAATCAATAATGCCCCGTCCCATAAAGGGGTAGAGTGGTTGCATGTGTTTGGTTGGGATGGTAGTCACACATAAATCAATAATGCCCCGTCCCATAAAGGGCTAGAGTGGTCTTCAAATCCTTCTCCTCCTTCTTCTTCAGCAACTTCATCAAATACGGGATCTAAACGTCGCAAGAAAATAACGGAAAAAATAAGACAATAATAAAAACAGAAAAATCAAAGTGCTCAGAAAAATGTCAACTTATTTTTGTAAAATACTAGGGTGAAAACTAAGAAGGGAAAAATTATTAGTTTTGGATTTGGAGTGGCATAACGGGAGAAATGGATTTACAAAGGTATATTTAAATGCTTAAAATCACATTTAAATATTTACAGAGAAGGAAAGGTTGTTGGATTTGAATGAAAGTTGCACCATTAAATAGGTTGCAATACTTTAGGAATTTAGGAGTTGGAATTAATTTATTTGGACAAATATTTTATCCTGTGGAATTTTTGGAAAAGTGACAGAAAAAGAAAAGGAAAAAGGGCTCTATGCCTGCTGGGCCAGAACCGCTGCAACGCAGCAGGCCCAGCCAGAGAGGCGGCCCAGCGCACTGGTGCACACGCGCGCGCCAGGTTTAAACCTGATGGGCGGGGCCCAGGCGTTAGAGAGAGAGAAAGGGGCGATGGAGAGGAGAGGCTGACAGGCGGGGCCCGCCTATCATCCCTAACCCTGCGATAGAGGGCCGGCAGGCTCACCAGCATCGATGTAGGGCATGGCGAGGTCGGGCGAGGGTACAGATGGACTCAGTGTTAAGTCGTCGTAAGGGTGGAGGTGGTTGCGGTCGCCGGGGTGACCTGGTTCGCCGGCGACGACTCTCGCGGCGCAGGAGCTTCGGACATCGTCGGTTCCGGCCATTTCTGGCTGCAAAAGAAGCAGGAGAGAAAGGCGGAATGGTCAGTGAGCCGCGGCGGTTCCAGATCGAGGAAGAGGAGCGGCGGAGAGGGCCTATACCCTGAGATCGGCAGCGACCCGAGGCGGCGGAGCTCGAGCTCGATCTCGAGCTCGGTCTCGTCTGGAGAGGAACTGGGGGTGCAGGGGGATGATATGGTGGTGCAGAGGGTGAGTGGTGAGGAAAGGAGAGCTCGGGGGGCTTAAATAGA
>NC_041387.1:149930713-150051915 GCF_002162155.2 Triticum dicoccoides | reverse complement strand
AGGGGGGCGAGGTGCACCGTGGCTCGTGCACCGGCGAGCTTCTAGCCATTGCTGGAGGCCACGGGGGTGCGCGTGGGCGTGTTTGGGGTGCTTGTGGGGTTGGTCTAGGGCGAGGGGAGAGAAGAGAGGGAAAGCAGGGAGCCAGGGCACCGCGCGTGTGAGCGCGCTCACTGGTGCGCTCGGGCGGCCGGCGCGCATGCGAGCTGGGGCGAGAGGAGGGAGAGGAAGGAGGGGGACAGAGGCGTGGCATGCTACGGACGTCGGGGAGCATCGGCTGGCGTGAGGGGGAGAGCCGAGTTGCCTGGAGGTGCTTGGCAGGGGGCGGCTACAGTGCAGGAGCACACTGTAGCGCGCTCCAGAGCATGCAAATGGCCGGCATGCCATTTTTTTGGCAAAGTGGGCATGGCCAAGCATGTCTGGTAGCTCTAGGGAGGAGTAAAGAAGAGGGGAGGAGCATTGGATGCCATGGATGGCCGGTAGGAGAGGAGTGGGGTTGAGAGAGAGGGGGAAATGGGCTGTCCAGAGAGAGAAAGTGGGGTTTTTCCCATCCAATAATTGAGCTGTGGATTTGTCATTGTTACTGGAGGTGCAAGGGGACTAGGAGGGGCTGTGGTAAAAAGTGGAGCTCATGGAGATTAGTGGGAGAGCCCCAAACAGGGTTTTTAGTTAACATGCAGAAGGTGTTTGATATGGTTTTGGGGTACTTGCACTAATTTACTTCTTGTGGCACTTGGCAGGGGTTTGACCAATATTTTGAACATGACCATGTGTTGAAACTCTTATATATGGACAATATATGTCCACTGAGTTTTCCTGATTTTTTACAAATATTTTTAAAGCATTAAAAATAATTTTAACCTATTAAAGACCATTTCTGGGCTAAGGAAAAAGCCTTTAAATAAAATAGGAAAATAACTTTTAAAATTATATTTCTGTGGTTTATGGGAGTCCTATATCTATTAGGTTTCAAATATACTCTTTGAAATACTTTTCATACCCCCCATCAAGTACTTGTAGTGCAAACCTTAATTTAGGGGTTTTTGGAAAACTAATTTTTGAAAATACTATTTGGCCAAATTATTTTTGTAAGAAAATACTATATTGTACTATACACATGGTATGATCATTGGGCAGAAGTTTTGGATTAAGGAAAGGAAGTATAGGAGGTGAAGCTATGTTGACTTTTAAGAGCACTTGAAAACACAGAGAGAAAACCAACTCAAACAAAAAGTCAAATAATGCAAAAGTTTTTGTCAAACCACACTTTATCATCTTAAGTGTTGTGCCATGAAAATCAGGGTGTGACAGACCTACCCCCTTACAAGAATCTCGTCCCCGAGATTCCCAAACTAGGCGCGGAAAGGAGTATGGAAACTTGGATTCGGGGTAGTCTCCACGCCCTCATACTGCTTTTGTTTCCGAGTGGTGCTCCATTGAACCTTGAGGTACTTGATGGTGTGGCTCCGTGTATGACGCTCCTCTTGATCCAGGTTGCTAATGGGTAGCTCGCGGTAGGTTAGATTGGGCTAGGGGTCGATGGCTCAGTGGTTAATGCCCTCGTAGAGATCGGGCAAGTTAGGAAGTTGGAAACACTTCCGGGGTTGTGATGCATGGAAAGCATTGTGCACATCAGGTAACTCAGGTGGCAACTCTAGCTGGTAACTGTCTTCTCTTCATCTCGTAGTGATCTCAGAGGGGGTTGTTTAAACTTGGAGTGATCTCGAAGGGGGCCGATTAATCTTGGTGTGGGTCTCCTTGTCATGGAAATGCTTGGTTCCTTAGAGAGGAGTGGCTTGCAGATACACATGGTCTTTGACGCGGAAGTATACTTCTTGAAGATGTTGGTTGGTGTAGTTCTTCCTCCTAGACATGACGATCTTCAGATGTTCCTTGACCAGCTCAACGATTCTTCTTCCGTCTTCAGGTAGACAAGTATGTCATCAAAGAAAGATAACAACTTACTTGTCCAAGCACTCCATGAAGTCTATGGGGTACGTAAAGTGGGTTGAGGCATTGGTGGTGGTCACGGTTGAGTATTGGCCAAATTCTTCTCGTCCTAGGTCCAAAGCCCATGGTCATGATCCAACCATGTTGTGGCTTGGTACGGCTTAAGGGTTTCAAGGATTCTAGGGTGCGAGTGAACGTTTATCATCTTATCCTTGAGCAGAGTTTCTGAGATGCCAATTGTTTTATCTAGTCCTTTAAACAATTCACATCATATCACCGTTAGCATCATCTCCTATAGGTCAACTCCAATCATCACTCATGCCATTTATACCCTCATGGCTCCTGAGAAGAGGTCTAACAAAGTCATATATGTCTACGATCCCCAAAATCATATGTATGACTATCCCTATGTAAAAAATCAATGGGTAGAGCATACAAGCTACTAAGCTTCAATTAAACATGACAATCCAAGTGCTCAGCCCATTCTTCCAAGGTCCAAGATAGTGCATCTCTATCCTAAGGAAACACGTCATATGCCACTCCAAGATCATGTTTCCTTCCTACGAATCAACTCCAAAATCCCATTAGCTACTTAATTCATTAATTCTACAAATCCAATGTCTATGGTGCCCCACATGATCTTCTAATGTCCTATAATCCCCAAATACTTGAAAGAGCTATATTTACTATAGTCAGTCCACCAATTTCCATTATCATGGTCATGTAAACTCCAAGGTCAAGCATATATAGATCCTAAATAAACTCTGACAATTAAACAAATCTCCTAGTTTATTGTCCACCGAGAAACATAGTATCCTGATCGAGATCATCAGTCTAAATCCAATTTACTCTGAATTCTGCAGGCTTACTCAACATCTATACTGAACTAGGATCACCTATTTAAATCCAAATCTCTTGTCCAATGAGGAATCCTACATGTTTCCCTCAAGTTATTTACGTAATATCAATTGTCTCCTATCAATATCATCTGATCAAGTCAAATCCTTGCACTTCAAGGAGTTTCAGCTTGCGATCATAATTGCCCTATAAATCCAATTTACTCAGGGGTAATGAAAGCTATGCTACTCTATAATTGTGATCCCACCAAGTTCATCCACCAACATGGAAGCCTCATAATCCACCAAAAGTATCAGATAATTCCTCAAGGTCACTGACACAAACTCATCAAGTCATTAGTCCTCTATTCCTATAACCTCAAATTGGTCTTCCCTATGGAATCGTCGGTTTGGTGCTATCTCAGGATGATAGTGTGCTAGTTCACTATGTCCACTAGTGCCATAATGAACCAGTGCAAGGTTACGGAGGCTTAGCTGGTTCTCTTGCAGTTTTGTGGGTTAAGCACTTGGTTAGGGATTCTAGCTGGTTTATCTCATGAAGTCTCAAAGGGCCTAGGGATGGGTTTCTAATCTTGAGAGGTAAACATAACTCTACTAGGTTGCTCTGGGTCGAGGAGGCTGCAGCAAAAGTCTCCAGTGCTAGTTTGTCGCCGAAGTAGAATCCTTGGTGTACCTTGTCTTGCCAGTCTTCAGTTGAGGATAGAGGGATGAGAGGGAAAAGTAGTATAGATGGGGATGCCTAAAGGGGGTTCTATAGTGCAGGTGCAAACAAACAAGTGCCAAAAGACCACACACAATTTCATTAAGATAAGATAGGTGATATAGTTGCATACATGCTGCCTAAGGCAAAAATGCAACTTATATCAAAACACAAACAGATAAGAACAAGCAACACTCAACATGGCTTCATTTGAACCATCATATGGACTCAACTACGCATAGGGGGTACACGACTCATCCTACCCTAGGGGTCCTCGGATTCAGTAGTCGTGCTTGCTTCATCACTTTGAGAGAAAGACGTTCGGTCTTCAGCTTCTAGGTTCTCCTGGGTGCCAATGGACATGCGACAGTCGGCTGATTGTTGGGACACATCCTATTAATATGCCCAAGTTCACCACACCCGTGACATGTGACGGAAGCAAAAGGGTTGCTATTAAGTCTTGGGTATTGTCGTGGGGGCCTAACGATGATCCCCTATGAGGCGGATATGGAAATCCATTCCTATGCCTTTTGTGTGGGGTTTGGTTGCGAGCTTTCTGAAGTTCCTTGATTTGCTGCTCCTGATTAAAAATGTGGGCTTCTAGGGCAGTGATTTGCTGTTCTTGCTCGACCGCCTTCTTCTTCTCGAGGCTGTTGAGGTGCATAAGTGAAGGGAGATCTTGGCGAGCCTTGAGAAATGGTTCGATAAGGTGGCGTAGAAGATAGTCTCCCGCATTGACGAAACGGATCTAGTACTTGAGGGTTGGATCCTCGTCTTCTGGGGAAATCATCACTTGAGTCAGAGCTCCAAATCCGCTCTTGCCAGGTAGGTAGCAGGTGGCATGTTCTTCTTCCATTTCTAGAAGGAGATTTCGAAGATGGAGGAGTGCTTCATATGCCACTTGCTGAATGGCTAGGTCTCTTGTTGGCATAGGTGGTCCAACGAAGAACCACCCCTGAGCTGAGGTCTTGGCAGGCACAAAAACCTTGGCGTAGAACTCCTTCTCGAACACATCATTTTCCAGTTCGTGCAGGGTTATATGGGCAGCAAGGGATAGTGGCATTGTTGGAGGAAATCTCTTAGGAGTGATGGAAATCCTGTCGTAAGGAGTCTCAAGGGAGCGACGGCCATCTACAAAGATTGAATGGAAGAGGTCAATAAGGGAAATATATTTTGGGTTGGGTATGCTTTAGAAAAGATGAGAAGTTTAGATGGTCTCAAGCTAACTAACATCCATGCTAACTAAGGCTTCCTACAGTCAGGATGGCTCTGATACCAGCTCTGTGGGGACCCTGACTCATAAGTCGTGATCACCGAATGCACATGTACAGTGATCCCAGAGATCAATGCTCACTGAACACACAGAAGCTGAATAACAAGAGTCTTACATCCATACATATCGTCTTACACCAATTATGACCATTATGGTCAAGTCTTACATAGATAAAGCCACAAGGGCTGAACACCAAATAAACTTAAGCAGCGGAAATCTTCGATGATAAGTAGAACCCATGCCATCTGCCTTAACCCCATAGGCATTCTGACTGGGAAGCATCCTAGTTCGCGTGTTCGTCACCAAAGAACTCTTCCTTGAACTCCTACTCTTCCATGCCTGGCCAATTAAATAACTAGTGGCAAGCCAATGAGTACTTCGAATGTACTCGCAAGCAACCCATGATTTGGCTCAAAGTAACAATGCGACTGTACAACAAGTAAGCAACCTAGCTTCAAGCTAGTTGAGATGTCCTATCAACTTGTGAGGTATGCATCAATGAACATGGTTAACCTTGAGAATAGGTTACAGATATCAACCTAAATATAATTTGAATCAATACCATGTCTTTCAACATGTCAAGTCACCACCTTGACACAAATAGTTCTCTTCCACACACACATGCACCGAGATTGTAAAATTTCTGGACATAGTTTATGTAGCACCTCCCAACTGTCCATGACCGTGGACACGACTATTCGAATAGTTTGACACTCTGCAGAGGTTGCGCACTTTACCCACAAGATCCGGGAAGCTTTTGTGTCATGCACGATCCTGTAGTACCTCAAGTACTCGAGGTAAGCACACGATCATTACCTTTCCCTATACGACACTAACATAGGGTCCACTCGTTGATACACGGCCCTCGTGTATAAGCAAAAGATCGTGGGACTCTGTCCTTTTCACATTATTACTCATACACGAAGGGACCAACGGTGTGTCCGGTGCCCTGTGAAAACAGTCATGGCCGCCTAGACAAGCACGACCCCGTCCCGAGAGTGACCTCAAGTCACCCCCGTCACTAGTATTGTGGGCACCATGCAGTATCAGCCTAGGTAATCAATAATGCCCCGTCCCATAAAGGGGTTGAGTGATTGCACAAGTTTGGTTAGGATGGTAGGCACACATAAATCTAATCGATCATTTTACACACACACACCAAAAGCCCTCTTTGGTACACCACTTCTTCCTCAAGTGGTGACCTTAGTTCAACATCTCCCAAGGGCATTAGGGGCACCCGATGGGGTTTTCGAAAGAATGTAACCATGAAGAATTCATGGTACACATGCATCATTATTCATCAACTAGTCTCTTGAAAATGCAATAATGAACAAGGTAAGGTCATGAGTAGGGGTATGCATCATGGGGTGGTTCACAACAAGTTTTACCACCATCATATTTCATCATCATGCAATCGGAAAAAGGGTACCGATGAATAAGAGGGGTGACATGGTCAAAGGTTGCTTGCCTTGATTGGCTTGTTCTTCGAGGTCTTCAAATCCTTCTCCTCCTTCTTCAGCAACTTCGTCAAATACGGGATCTAAATGTCGCAAGAAAATAACGGAAAAAATAAGACAATAATAAAAACAGAAAATCAAAGTGCTCAGAAAAATGTCAACTAATTTTTGTAAAATACTAGGGTGAAAACTAAGAAGGGAAAAATTCTTAGTTTTGGATTTGGAGTGGCATAACAGGAGAAATGGATTTACAAAGGTATATTTAAATGCTTAGAATCATATTTAAATATTTACAGTGAAGGAAGGCTGTTGGATTTCAATGACAGTTGCACCATTAAATAGGTTGCAATACTTTAGGAATTTAGGAGTCGGAATTAATTTATTTGGACAAATATTTTATCCTGTGGAATTTTGGAAAAGTGACAGAAAAAGAAAAGGAAAAAAGGGCTCTGTGCCTGCTGGGCCAGAACTGCCGCAGCGCAGCAGGCCCAGCCAGAGAGGCGGCCCAGCGCATTGGTGCACGTGCGCGCCAGGTTTAAACCTGACGGTCGGGTCCCAGGCATCAGCAAGAGAGAAAGGGGCGATGGAGAGGAGAGGCTGACAGGCGGGGCCCGCCTGTCATCCCTAACCCTGCGATAGAGGGCCGGCAGGCTCACCGGCATCAATGCGGGGCACGGCGAGGTCGAGCGAGGGTACGGATGGACTCAGCGTCGAGTCGCCGTTCGAGTGGAGGTGGTTGCGGTCGCTGGGGTGGCCTAGTTCGCCGGCGATGAGGTCTCGCGGCGGAGAAGCTTCAAACGTCGTCGGTTCCGGCCGTTTCCAGCTGCAAAAGAAGCGGGAGAGAAAGGGGGAATGGTCAGTGAGCCGCGGCGGTTCCAGATCAAGGAAGAGGAGCGGCGGAGAGGGCTTATACCCTGAGATCGACGACCACCCGAGGCGGCAGATCTCGAGCTCGGGCTCGTCTGGAGAGGAACTGGGGTTGCAGGGGATGATATGGTGGTGCAGAGGGCGAGTGGTGAAGAGAGGAGAGCTCGGGGGGCTTAAATAGAAGGGGGGCGAGGTGCACCGTGGATCGTGCGCCGATGAGCTTTTAGCTGTTCCTGGAGGCCACGGGGGCGCGCGTGGGCGTATCTGGGGTGCTCGTGGGGTTGGTCTAGGGCGAGGGGAGAGAAGAGAGGGAAAGCAGGCGGGCCAGGGCACCGCGCGTGTGAGCGCGCTCACTGGTGCGCTCGGGCGGTCGGCGCGCGTGCGAGCTGGGGCGAGAGGAGGGAGAGGAAGGAGGGGGACAGAGGCGTGGCGTGCTGCGGACGTCGTGGAGCATCGGCTAGCATGAGGGGGAGAGCCGAGGTGGCCGGAGGTGCTTGGCAGGGGGCGTCTACAGTGCGGGAGCGCACTGTAGTGCGCTCCAGAGCGTGCAAATGGCCGGCATGCCATTTTTTTGGCAAAGTGGGCACGACCAAGCATGTCTGGTAGCTCTAGGGAGGAGTAAAGAAGAGGGGGGAGCATTGGATGCCATGGATGGCCAGTAGGAGAGGAGTGGGGTTGAGAGAGAGGGGGAAATGGGTTGTCCATAGAGAGAAAGTGGGGTTTTACCCATCCAATAATTGAGCTATGGATTTGCCATTGTTACTAGGAGGGGCTGTGGTAAAAAGTGGAGCTCATTGGGATTAGTGGGAGAGCCCCAAACAGGGATTTTAGTTAACATGCAGAAGGTGTTTGATATGGTTTTGGGGTACTTCCACTAATTTACTTCTTGTGGCACTTGGTAGGGGTGTTTCTCATGACAAAATGACAAAGAAAAAGGAAGATGAGCTCATTTGGAAGAGTTTGCTAATGAAACTTTGGCAAACCCTAGTAATTAGTAGAAATGAACTTTTGTGTATCTAGTTGAGCAAATCACTTCTCCTTGATGCACCACTTGGTGTAGTGGCCTCATTTGGTCATGTGAACATGCTCACAAAAGTTGGGGTCAAGGAGAGAAAGTTGGTAGTACAAAGTTGTTCAAATTTGATTCTGGTCAGAGAGGGTTTTGGGGGGATTTGGTGATGTTATCTTGTTCTCCAGGACATGAGGCTTGTCAAGATCATCCAATATGTCATAAGTGACATGCTAGAATTTTCATGGAATTTTTAGAGAATATTTCCTGTGTAAATATTTCAAAAGCTTGAAATATCCACAAAGGGTTCTGGAGGGTTTGTCCAATATTTTGAACATGACCATGTGTTGAAACTCTTATATATGGACAATATATGTCCACTGAGTTTCCCTGATTTTTTACAAATATTTTTAAAGCATTAAAAATAATTTTAACCTCTTAAAGACCATTTCTGGCCTAAGGAAAAAGCCTTTAAATAAAATAGGAAAATAACTTTTAAAATTATATTTTTGTGGTTTTTGGGAGTCCTATATCTATTAGGTTTCAAATATACTCTTTGAAATACTTTTCATACCCCCCATCAAGTACTTGTAGTGCAAACCTTAATTTAGGGGTTTTTGGAAAACTAATTTTGAAAATACTATTTGGCCAAATTATTTTTGTAATAAAATACTATATTGTACTATACACATGGTATGATCATTGGGCAGAAGTTTTGGATCAAGTAAAGGAAGTATAGGAGGTGAAGCTATGTTGACTTTTAAGAGCACTTGAAAACACAGAGAGAAAACCAACTCAAATAAAAAGTCGAATAATGCAAAAGTTTTTGTCAAACCACACTTTATCATCTTAAGTGTTGTGCCATAAAAATCAGGGTGTGACATAAAAGAAATGCCAGACAATTCGAAATATGCTTATCTCGATGAGAAGAAGATATATCCTGTTATTATTAGTGCTAACCATTCAGAACATGAAGAAGAAAGATTATTGAAAGTTCTAACGAAGCACCGAGCTGCTATTGGATATACTCTTGATGATCTTAAGGGGATCACTGTCGGTGTCAAAACCGGCGGATCTCGGGTAGGGGGTCCGATCTGTGCGTCTTAGGCTGATGGTAACAAGAAGTAAGGGACACAATATTTACCCAGGTTCGGGCCCTCTCGATGGAGGTAAAACACGACTTCCTACTTGATTAATATTGCCGATATGAGTAGTACAAGAGTAGATCTACCACGAGATCGTAGAGGCTAAACCCTAGAAGCTAGCCTATGATGATTATGATTGTAATTGTGATCAGCCTTCTAAGGACCAACCTCTCCGGTTTATATAGACAACGGAGAGGGCTAGGGTTTACACGGAGTCGGTTACAAGGAAGGAAATACAATATCCGGATCGCCAAGCTTGTCTTCCACGCCAAGGAGAGTCCCATCCGGACACGGGACGGAGTCTTGAGTCTTGTATCTTCACGCTTCAATAGTCCGAACGATGTATATAGTCCGGCTGTCCGGATACCCCCTAATCCAGGACTCCCTTAGTAGCCCCTGAACCAGGCTTCAATGACGATGAGTCCGGCTAGCAGTCTTGTCTTCGGCATTGCAAGGTGGGTTCCTTATCCGAATACTCCAGAGTAATTATGGAACACTTAGACCGTGTCCGGATCTATAAAATGATCCTCACATAATATTGTTAGGGAACATAGCCTAAATCTGATCTGCCGGCAATCTTCGTACGTCATGCCCTTGCATCGTGGCCTGTCCAACACGAACCGGAGTTTCTCGCCCACCTCGACTCGCGTTGCAAGGCGGTTCCATTGGCACGCCCTGCCAAAGCAGAGATCGTGTTCCTCTTATTACGGGATCTTCCATCAATATGGGTGTGCGTGACCCCACGACGACTGTTGGTATGACTCCGTGTGTTTTTAGATAAGCCTCAAGCGGTCACGCTGAGGACTCTTGATATTCACCCCCTTTATAAAGGGGCCGAGGCCTATGCCTCTTTTCCACCTCCCTTGCGCCTTCCCGCACCTCGAGTTCTAAC
This sequence comes from Triticum dicoccoides, assembly GCF_002162155.2. NCBI lineage: Eukaryota > Viridiplantae > Streptophyta > Magnoliopsida > Poales > Poaceae > Triticum > Triticum dicoccoides. The sequence goes on along the minus strand of NC_041387.1, from coordinate 150,041,768 downwards.
ACCGAAGACCTAAGCTCCAGCACCCAGATCCTCCAATATGTCTGGATCCAACCCTCAAGGCCATTGGGTGGCCTCCTCGATCCAAGAGGAGGACATTGCGAGGCTTAGGGAGGTCGGATATCTGACCGCCGACATCCAGCACAGACTTCCTGCTCCAGGGCAAGTCATCCCTACACCGGAGCCCAATAAGAGCGTCGTGTTTGTTCTTCACTTCCTCCGCGGCTTGGGCCTCACCCTCGATCCCTTTGTGAGGGGGCTCATGTTCTATTACGGGTTGGATTTTCATGATCTAGCTCCAAACGCTATCCTCCATATCTCGTCGTTCATCATTGTGTGCAAGGCTTTTCTCCACGTCACTCCGCACTTCGGCTTATAGCTCAAGACCTTCAATGTGAAGCCGAAGATGATCGAGGGGCGACCTGCGGAGTGCGGAGGTGCCGTAATAAGAAGGAACGTCGATGCCCCATGGCCAGACGGTTATTTCCCGGAAGTATCCGATATATGGCAACGGAGGTGGTTTTATGTCACGACCCCCAGAGGAACAAAGTGGGTGGCCGCCCCCGAGTTCCGCTCGGGCCTCCGTCACAATTGGGATCATGGACCGACGTAGGATGGAATTGGGGGCCCGCTAGTGATGTTCCAATACTGCAGAGCCGCATCCGGAGCTTCTTGAGAGGGACATTAACCTTGTCAGCATAATTCAAGTAATGCTAATCCGACGGATGTTGCCGTGCAAACGCCGGCCTCTCCGCATGTGGGAGTTCAATCCAGAGGGTCCGCGGACTATCAAGCACTTCTTCGGCTTGAAGCTCGAAGGGATGTGTAAATTATTCTTCGGACCACAAGTAAAGTATCCGGACACCACCGAGGATGCGGGCCTAAGCTGCAATCGCCTAGATGCCCAAGTAAGTAACCTTAAAACCGGACACTTTATTTTTATTTTTCATAGTCATTATTCTGAAAACTCTCCATGGCCAGGAATGGCTCAGCAAGGCGGAGAGAATCAGGTGTCCGGCGCCACTTCCCGAAGGCTCGCCTGGTCCAACCATTGCCAAGATGCTTGGACGGGTGCTCAACAAAATACCCTCGGGGAAAGACGAAGGAAAGGATAGTGAAGCCGAACTTCACACACTACGCATCCGGACCAGGGGAATTGCTTCCTCCCCAAGGGAGGATAGTCGGGGAGGGGAATCTGAAGCCACCTCCCCGCGCGGGAGGAAAAGGGCCGCCTCCGAAGACTTGGAGACGGGATTGCCCAAACAAGGGAAGAAAGTGCCGCCGGGGAACTCTGCCCCAACGGACGTCCTCACCGCGTCATGCCCGCCAACGGGACAGCCCTCCACCGAGCTATAAGTTAATCATTAATTCGAAGGTACTGCGTATCTCCGAGATCAATAACCAGGATTCGTCTTGTGCAGTCCGGCTAGCAGCTCTTCTCAACAGAGTTCATCTTCGGGGGATCTTCTGCCGGATATGATGGAGAGCAAGACTACACCCACCTCTCCGCCTCATGAAGCAGGCGACATCGAGGTGTCGTCATGGAGGAGTCCAGACCTGCCGAAGCCGGAGGCTAATACGTCATCCGCCCTGAGCCCAGAGCGTTTGGCTCCCACGGGGGGCAACGAGAAGGGTTCAGCATAGTTTGATGTCCGGGCGGATATACTGATAGGCCTTTTGGAGTGAGTTGCGCTGTCGGAGGAGCACCACTCATTAATGAGCGCGGTGCTTAAGAAGATTTCATCCGCTACAAGCGGTTTGAATGAGGCATTACGAGCCTGCTCAGAGGCTTTGAGGTATGTAGTGGAAAATACACTATTTTTGGCTCGCGCTAGGTGTGCTCCATATGGATAGTAGCCCCTGAGACTATGGTTGCCCGCCCTAGGCGGCAAACGGGGTATCATATAGTAATCATTGCGCTTGTACATATGCGCAGGTATCTAAGGGTCCAGCAGCTGACCAGTCCGTTGAAGTTGCCGAGCTAAGGAGGCAGATCGGATCTATTGATGCCGATATCACGCTGGTAAACGAGCGGCTGAACGAGTCACAAGGTATGTGCTCTGCTTTCCTTATTATGTTGTATAGGAAAATGTGAGAGGGGCATAATATGAATGCAATATGCTTGGAATGCAGATGGTGCTGCTGCCGTAGAAGCCCTGAGGGCGGAACTTGCCCAGGCCAAGGAACAAGCTCGGGTTAGCACTGCGGCTGCCATAAAGGCGGCCGAAGAATTGAGAGCCGAATAGGCTGCTCATTGCTGAAGCGAGGAAAAAATAGCCGAAATGGCCGTGGAGTTGAAAAATGCCGCCAACCGGTATGAACTCCTTGAAAAGGAGCATAAGGCTAGTTCGGCCGACCTGAACAAGGCATTTAATGCCACCAAGGAGATGCGGACCGAGGTCAGGGGTGTGCGGGAGGAGCTTCAACAGGCCGGTAAAATCGCGGCTGGGGGCTCCTACCTACTGCGGACGAAGTTTTTGGATCCAAAGTATGCTCACTTGGATGGACGCTGGAGTCCGGCAGATGCGTATGCAGACTTGGCAAAGAGTACAACTGATGCGGCCAAGGTTTTCGAGGATCAAGGTGATAAAGAAGTGGAGAAGCTTTTCTGGTCGCAATTCAATGCTCCCGCGCGCCCGCTGCCATTAAGTGAGAAGATGGCTGCTGTGGCGGAGTTTCATAGGATGTTCGGGCTTGCAATGCAGTCTGTAATAGACCATCTTTGTCGAAGGGGCCTAAGCCGGACAGTTACTTTGGTTTGGTGCAACAATTCCTTGGGGCTGTGCCTCAAATTGATGCCATGAGGAGGTCGGCGTGCATAGAGGGTGCACGAATGGCTGTTGCCCGCGTTAAAGCCTATTGGACGGATATGGAGGCCACCATTGTAAAGACCTAGGATCCGGCGGGAGGCCAATATCCGGCCGAGCACTACTTGGCGCAGGTCACAGAAGGTGCCCGCCTAATAGAGGCACAGTGCTCGAAGAATGTCTTGTTCGAGTGACAAATCGAATCATTGTAAAAACAATGTTATTTTGGTTATAAGGCTATATTTATACTTTTTGCCTGAAAGTATTATTGTGTCTCTGGTGCGTCCGTTTATATATATATATATATATATATATATATATATATATATATATATATATATATATATATATATATATATATATATATAAGTAATCTAAAAGTTAGCAGTCGTTGGCTTCAGCCCCCACGCATACAATGCGGGGGTGTTCGCGAAAAATATGCGTAATCACACTTGATCCAACGTCTTGGTCCATTAAGGAGGTGATCGCTCGTGGAACTAGACAACCGGACTATATAGCTGTAAAACTTTTGCTTAGCCATGGGAGTTTGATGGTGGGGCTACTATGTAGCCCCTAGTACTTTTGCGTGCATCCGAATAGGGGCACATATGTACATGGCCGGGAAACGGCCCTTCGTTAATGCGGAGGAATCCTAAAGATTCCGGTGAGTCTTCGAGTGGTTGAACAGTCTCTCGATGTATCATGACAGTCAGTTTTTGGCTTTCTCTACTGAGGTGCTCATCCGGAATAACCAGGGCACACTCGCAGTAGTTCTCCTTTGGCCGCCTTAGCCGATAAGAACGGATCGTAAGGCGGCAAACCCAGGAGTCGGGCAAACCCAAAATTTGACCAAAGACATGATTGGGAGCTGATGCATATAAGGCCAAACTCATGACGCCGAACACTCCCGAAGGTATTCGGTCTTTGTAACAGAAAATAGGCTAAAGAATGCCTTTTCATTATAAACCATGTATTTCCAGGTACGTGCGTTAATCTGTCATGGCGAAATGCCAATAACGGCAGTATCCTCTGTGGGTATGGAACCCATGGGATGGTTAAACAACAATAGGCAATAGAAAAGGTTTACACAGGGGCTTAATCTAAAAAGAAACTTGTTGACCGGGGCCCTGCTGCACGAGTGCGCCTTTGTCTCTGTTGTGCCGCATCCTGGAAGGGTATCGCGCAAATGTTGTCTGTAAAACAAAACTCGTGTAGGAGAGTACAACGTAAGTATGCGATGCATAGTAAAAGTGTAAGATGTTGGCCTGCCAATAAGGTTATGCCAAATGTGGGGCTAGATTAAGTATTTATAGCCCCTGGTGTCCTCTATGGGATTACATATACGGTGCCCTGTTTCAGTTTTATCCGGGCTACCAGACTCGTCTAACCGTGTCTGTGGTCTTAATGACCAGTCATGTTTTCTGATATTGGAGGCCACTTATAGTCCGGCCGCTAGGGCCGTCGCATGTTCCTCTGCGCGTGAAGAGCGCTCTGTGTTTCCGTTAATGGTTATGACGCCACGTGGACCGGGTATCTTGAGTGTAAGGTAGGCATAGTGCGGTACTGCATTGAAGCGGGCGAAGGCCATTCTTCCAAGCAATGCATGACAGCCGCTTTGGAAGGGTGCGATGGTGCAGGGTAGTTCTTCGCTTATGGAGTTTCCTGGGGAGCCGAATGTTACCTCCAGTACGACGGAGCCCGTACCGTAGGCTTCAATGCCTGTTATCACCCCTTCAAAGGTGGTGTTGCTTTGGCTAATTCTGGATGGGTCTATCCCCATCCTGCGAATAGTGTCCTCGTATATTAAATTGAGACTGCTGCCGCTGTCCATGAGGACGTGGGTGAGATGGTATCCGTCAATTATTGGGTCAAGCACCAAGGCCTCTGATCCTCCGCATCGAATACTAGTTGGGCAGTCCATGTGATCAAAGGTGATCAGACAAGCCGTCCAGTAGTTAGGTGTGGGTACGATGGGCTCTGTATTGTACGTGTCTCTAAGCACGCGTTCGTGCCTTCTTGTGGATGTGTGCGTCGCGTGGATCATGTTTACCATTTTAACCTCTGGTGGGAATTTTTTCTGTCCCCCAGTGTTCGGTTGGCGAGGTTCATCCTCGTCTTCACTTGGTGTTTCCCTCCCCTTGTGTTCGGCATTTAATTTGCCGGCCTGCTTGAAGACCCAGCATTCTCTGTGCGTGTGGTTCGGAGGTTTCTCGGGGGTGCCATGAATTTGGCATGATCTATCTAGGACTCTGTTCAGACAGGATGGTCCATCTTTACTGCCTTTAAATGGCTTCTTTGGCTGATTAGGCCGAGAGCCCCTGAATCCAGCATTGACCGTTGTGTTGTCTGGGCTCTCTTCCTTGTTTTGGCGTTTGTTTTTATTACGTCGTGGCTTCCCGTTGCCATCCCTTATTTCGGATGTGCTGGGGTCGTTGGTGCCTTTACGGGCTAGCCAGCTATCTTCACCCACGCAAAAGCGGGTCATAAGGCTTGTTAAGGCTGCCATTGTCCTTGGCTTTTCTTGGCCGAGGTGTCTGGCGAGCCACTCGTCGTGGATGCTATGTTTGAATGCCGCTAAGGCTTCGACATACGGGAAATCGGCAATTTGATTCTTCTTTGAGAGGAATCTGTTCCAAAGCTTGCGGGCGGACTCTCCGGGCTGTTGGATTATGTGACTTAAATCGTCCGCATCCGGAGGCCGGACATAAGTCCCTTGAAAATTGGCCCTGAAAGCATCCTCGAGTTCCTCCCAACTCCCAATTGAATTTTCGGGGAGGCTCTCCAACCAGGGTCGAGCTGGTCCCTTCATCTTGAGGGGAAGGTATTTGATGGCGTGGAGGTCATCCCCACGAGCCATGTGAATATGCAGGATAAAATCCTCGATCCAGACCCCTGGGTCTGTCGTTCCGTCCTATGCCTCTATGTTCACAGGTTTAAAACCCTATGGAAATTCATGGTCCAGTACTTCTTCGGTGAAGCACAGGGGGTGAGCAACCCCTCTGTATCTGGACGTGTTGTGGCATGTCGTCGGTTGTTGTTGTGGACGGTGTTTATTCCAAACTGGTATTCAATTGGTATAATCGTTTTGGTGGCCGTAGTCCCGCGCCGGGTTGTGCCCTTTAGATCTGTAGATGGATCTAGCCGCGCCGGCTTTCTCATCCAGGTGCTCACGTAAATCGTGCACGGCATCAGTAGCTGCCCTGTTGCGATTACGTAATGGTACGTCCGGCCTCCTTGTTGTGTTATTCTTTGGTGGAACGACCTCGTCGTCGAAGTCTGGCAGTAGCTTGCGTTTTGGGTAGCTCTTTGTATGGCGATCATCGCCGTATCTTTCTTCGGTGTCCAACACTTTATTCAATCTGCGATTGAGCGTTTCCTATGCGGCCTTTAGCCGTTGCTTCTGCTTCTTTAGACTTCTCGATGTGGCCACAAGCCTTCGATGGAGGTTATCTCATTCCACTCGTGTTTCCGTGATGATGAATGCGTCGTCATCCGGATTTTGTTCTTGTCCTGGGGCAGTTTGATGAACTCGTCCATCGGGATTATTGTGATCGGGTGTCTGCTCCTGACTGTGTTGGAAGTGACCTGGCTCGTCCTGCTCCATCGCTAGGTCCATGTGGTCGTTGTTGCCTTCGGAGTTGCTATTTTTACTGTTGCTGGACTTTGAGCGGCGTCTGTGCCGTCGCTTTGGCTTTTTCCCGGGGGTTTTATCTTCTGGATTGTCGCCGTCGTCCTCCTTGGGTGTATCCACCATGTATATATCGTGTGACGAGGTGGTAGTCTAGCGCCCCAGAGATTTTGAATCTTCTCCTGCATCGTCGTCCATACCATCAATGCCCTCGGAGTCGAAGTCAAGAACATCGGTTAAATCATCGATCATGGCAATAAAGTGGGTGGTGGGTGGGTAGCGAATTCCTTCATCGCCTGCTCCCCACTCGGGCTGGACATGGTTCGGCCAAGAGCCTCCTGACAAAGAGAGAGAATTTAATGAATTCAGCATGTCGCCAAAGGGCGAGTGCTGAAAGATATCCGCAGCGGTAAACTCCCTTACCGGAGCCCAACCTGGCTCGGCTGGCTCGAGGGTGTGCGGACTGGAACCAACAACCGGATACGAGTCCGGGAGTCCGGAGTCACATGCTTCCACAAAGGTGAGACCTGTGTTCGGCTCCACCGCCGATGAGTGTGTGGCCAGCGGGGCGGGGTCCATCCCTCCGTCCTTAGGCAACGCAGCCTGCTCCGGATTGACGTCCGGGGCTACCGCAGGGGCAATATCCCGATCATTGTCCGACAACAGGTCTAAGTCATGCTCGTCGTGACTGTCCGGTGCTCCTGGCACATGCCCGAATCCGTCAAAGATCAAGTCTCCCTGAATGTTGGCCATGTAGTTCAAGTTTTCGAACCTGACCTGGTGGCCAGGAGCATAGCTGTCGATCTGCTCCAGATGGCCAAGTGAATTGGCCCGCAGTGCGAAGCCTCCGAACACGAAGATCTGTCCGGGGAGAAAAGTCTCCCCCTGGACCGTGTTGCTGACGATCGAAGGCGCCATCTAGCCTTGCAGCGACGATGCAGAGGAACTCTCAACGAAAGCACCAATGTCGGTGTCAAAACTGGCGGATCTCGGGTAGGGGGTCTGATCTATGTGTCTTAGGCTGATGGTAACAAGAAGCAAGGGACACAATGTTTACCCAGGTTCGGGCCCTCTCGATGGATGTAAAACCCTACCTCCTGCTTGATTAATATTGACGATATGATTAGTACAAGAGTAGATCTACCACGAGATCATAGAGGCTAAACCCTAGAATCTAGCCTATGATGATTATGATTGTAATTGTGATCGGCCTTCTAAGGACCAACCTCTCCGGTTTATATAGACATCGGATAGGGCTAGGGTTTACACAGACTCGGTTACAAGGACGAAAATGCAATATCCGGATCGCCAAGCTTGTCTTCCACGCCAAGGAGAGTCCAATCCGGACACGGGACGGAGTCTTGAGTCTTGTTTCTTCACGCTTCAATAGTCCGGACGATGTATATAGTCCGGCTGTCCGGATACCCCCTAATCCAGGACTCCCTCAATCACTCCCACTCTATGTCAGCACACGATTAATATGGAACCTAATGCTAAACCCGTTCTTGATCACCAACGTCGGTTGAATCCGAAGTTGAAAGAAGTGGCAAGGATAAAAATATTAAAACTCTGGAAGCAGGCATAATCTATCCTATAGCTGATAGTAGATGGGTAAGTCCTCTCTATTGTGTCCCTAAGAAAGGAGGTATTACTGTTGTTCCTAATGATAAGAATGAACTTATTCCAAAAGAATTGTTACAAGCTGTAGAATGGTAATTGATTTTATAAAATTAAACAAAGCAACTAGAAAAGACCATTGCCCTCTGCCTTTTATTGATTAAATGCTAGAAAGATTATCTAAGCACACACATTTTTGCTTCCATGGTGGATATTCTGGTTTTTCACAAATACCTGTTTCTCAACCTGATCAAGAAAAGGCCACTTTTAGTTGTCGTTTTGGAACTTATGCTTATAGACGTATGCCTTTTGGTTTATGCAATGTACCTGCTACCTTTCAAAGATGTATGACTGCTATATTCTCTGACTTCAATGAAAAGATTGTTGAGATTTTCGCGGGTGTCACCGAACGAGTCTTGTCTTGAATTGGGAGAAGTGACACTTTATGGTTAGTGAAGGTATTGTTTGGGCCATAAAATATCTGAAAGAGGTATCGAGGTGGACAAAGCTAAGGTTGATGCAATTGAGAAAATACCATGTCCTAAAGATATCAAAGGTATTCGTAGTTTCCTTGGTCATGTTGGTTTCTATAAGAGATTTATCAGAGACTTCTCTAAAATTTCCTGGCCTCTTGCAAATCTTTTGCAAAAGGATATTCCTTTTTTTATGATGATTGTTTAGAAGCCTTCGAAATACTCAAGAAAGCCTTAATTTCTACACCTATTGTTCAACCACCTAACTGGAACTTGCATTTGAAATTATGTGTGATGCTAGTGATTGTGTTGTTGGTGCTGTTCTAGGACAAAGAGTTCATAAGAAACTAAATGTTATTCATTATGCTACTAAAACTCTAGACAGTGCCCAATGAAATTATGCTACTATTAAAAAAGAATTTTTAGTAGTTGTGTTTGCTGGTGATAAATTTGGATCCTATATTGTAGATTCAAAAATAATTGTTCACACTGATTATGCTGCAATAAAGTATCTTATGGAAAAGAAAGATGCCAATCCTAAGCTTATTCGATGGGTTCTCTTGCAACAAGAATTTGATTTGCATATCACTGATAGAAAAGGAGCGGAGAACCCCGTAGCTGATAACATGTCTAGGTTGGAGAATGTTCTTGATGACCCACTACCAATTGATGATAGTTTTCCTGATGAGCAATTAGCTGCAATATATGTTTCTAATAGTACACCTTGGTATGCTGACTATGCTAATTATATTGTTGCTAAATACAACCCTCCTAGCTTTACATACCAACAAAACAAAGAAATCTTCTATGATTTAAGACATTAATTTTGGGATGACCCACATCTTTATAAAGAAGGAGTAGATGGTATTATTAGACGTTGTGTACCTAAGCATGAAAAGGGACAAATCCTACGGAAATTTCACTCTGAAGCTTATGGAGGACATCATGCGGGAGACAGAACTGCTCACATGGTATTGCAATCTGGGTTTTATTGGTCTACTCTCTTCAAGGATGCTCGTAAGTTTGTCTTATCTTATGATGAATGTAAAAGAATAGGTAATATCGGTAAGCATCAAGAAATGCCTTGAATTACTCACTTGCTGTTGAACCATCTAATGTTTGGGGATTTGATTACATGGGACCTTTTCCTTCCTCTAATGGGTATACTCATATTTTGGTTGTTTTTGATTATGTTAATAAGTGGGTAGAGGCTATTCTAACTAGTAGTGCTGATCACAACACATCTATTAAAATGCTTAAAGAAGTTATTTTCCCTAGATATTTAATGACTGGTGGTGGTTCACAATTTATTCAAGGTGCTTTCTGTAAAACGCTTGCCAAGTTTGATGTTAACCATAGAATTGCATCACCCTATCATCCGCAGTCTAATGGTGAGGTTGAACTTAGTAATAGAGAAATAAAATTAATTTTACAAAAGATAATCAAGACGTCCCAGAAGAATTGGTCTAAGAAATTAGATGATGCACTTTGGGCTTATAGAACAGCTTATAAAAATCCTATGGGTATGTCTCCGTATAAAATGGTTTATGGAAAAGCTTGTCATTTGCCTCTTGAGTTAGAACATAAAGCATATTGGGCAATTAAAGAACTCAACTGTGATTTCAAACTTGCTGGTGAGAAGAGTTATTTGATATTAGCTCATTAGATGAATGGAGAACCCAAGCTTAGGAAAATGCCAAGTTATTGAAAGAAAATTTTAAAAGATGGCATGATAAGACAATCCAAAAGTGTGAGTTCAAGGTTGGAGAATATGTTCTTTTGTACAACTATCATTTTAGAGTTTTTGAAGGAGAACTCTTCTCCAAATGGGAAGGATCCTATGTTATTGAGGAGGTTAATCGATCTGGAGCTATCAACACAAATAATGCGGAAGGTAATAACCCGAAGGTTGTTTATGGGCAACGAATAATACATTATATCTCAGGTACTCCCATTAATGTTTAAAGCAATATTATCCAAACTATGACACAGGAGGAACACATAAAAGAAACCTTGCAGAACACTATAGAATCGTGACACAAGGGAGGTATGTGATATGGTAAGTAAATGGACTCCAAAAAATCAGCAAAAATATTTTCTGTCTGTTTTGGAATATAAAAAAAATTAGTAAAATAAGAAACAACCAGGAAGGCACCCCTGCTAGGCACAAGACACCAGGCGCGCCCAGGTGGGTTGTGCCCACCTAGGGTACCTTCCAGACTCCGTTTTTCTTCCGTTTGCTTGTTTCCCAAGATATAAAAAATCTTTATATACCTCCCGAACCCATTGACCACTGTATCACGAAGAAATCTTCTGTTTTCTTTTCTTTGCTATTTTCTAACAGATCTAATCCACCATGACTGCTTCAAGCCCCTCCAAGGACAAGTTCTTCAAGAACGTCATCAACCCATATTTGTGGGAGGTGATGTAGCACCCTCAAATGTCGCAGGAAACCACGACCACCTATGGGACCGGACGGCCCATTATTGATTCAACAGGGGGGTCGTTGCATTGAACAAAGAGCAGAGGAGCGTAGGGGTAGCATGGCAGGCAACACACGAGTGATTTTACCCAGGTTCGGGCCGCCGTGAGGCGCAAAACCCTACTCCTGCTTTGGTGTATTGATGGTGGGAGAGTGGTGGTAGAATGTAGTACACTTGCCCGGCAGGGGCGGCATTTGCCTACGCTATGTACGGGCATCTATCCTCGCGAAGGGCCGATCAACATTCCAACCCTCTAACCCATTCTACCATTTCCATGGGCCTCCTTTTATAGGTTAAGGGGTCACCAAAGTGGCAAATCAATCATTAGACACTTATAAGATAGCAAATAGTGCTAGCATACCTAACTCTAAAGGCTGATAGGGCGCATTAAATGCGCCGCTCAACGTTGCATCGTTGCCTGCCCGGCAAGCCCTGCGGGGCTTACTATGCCAGCTCCATGCCTGTTTGTCTGACACATCATAGGATGGGTGTCGTTCGTAGGTTTTCTGGTAGAAAGGGGCGGCCATGTGGCGAATGGCTGCCACTTAATCACTTTGCGGCTTGACATCGCACTGATCCTTGACGTGGGTCGTGGGGGGGCGGTTGATGACCCTGCCCTTGCCAAGTACTTTTGCCCAGCAAGGAAGGTTCTTCTCTTGGTGGTACCTGGCTTCTCTGGCTTGATCTTGCTCTCCTTGTGCTTCATGTTGGTCCTTTGAAGATCTTTATTTCTTGCATCCTGGCTTGGTCTAGTACCATGGTCTTGTTCCAGTGCCTGTGCAAAGTCAGGGCAACATACGCATGGTCTGGTGCACTGACAGAAGCCCCCGGGCCTGCCCTGATCGCGCTGCCGGGCGTCGTCGGTGTAGGCCCTAATAAGTGCATAGGTAGGGGTGCTGAAGAGGTTAGCCTCTTCATGCCTTCTTTAGTTCTTCATTAATCTTTGGTCTGGGCAAGTTTCCAGTTTTCCCATGCATCGTGTAAAGACAATTGTGGGTGGGTTGTCCTTGTGATGGCCCGTGACTGACTTTAACACACGGGTTAGGTAATGGAGGCGCATGGTGCGGGAGAATATAATGGCGAGGGACCGGCTCTCCTGAATTGGCGGAGGAGGGCGGTGGTTACCCATCGTGGAATCAGCCCCCAGTCCCCGCTTGCCTATAAAAGGAAGATCAGGGGAGGAGTGGAGGCATTCATCCTCACTCTTCTTCTCCTCTACCTTGCTTCGTCTTGGATATGTTGGAAGGGAGAGCCCGGGAATGTCTCCAGGGCATTAGCTTAGAACTTTTTGTGGTCATCAGGATACTCGGGCGGCTCGGCAGTAATGCTAGAGGTGGCGACTCCGGCGCGCTTGTCGTCGAGACGCCTGTTGCCTTGATTCTGGTGGGAGGGGATGTGAACGACACCATGCCAAGGCCCGCGGAGGGCGCGGGGCGTGGTAGTCGGTAACCCCGGAGTGACAATAGTTGGGACACTTCCCGGTGATAACCGTAGTCTGAGGAGTTCATGTATTCATGGTGTGTTAATGCTTTATTCTGGCTCTCTATGAAAAGGAGGCCTTAATATCCCTTAGTTTCCAATAGGACCTGGTTGCCACGGGAGGGTAGGACAAAAGATGTCATGCAAGTTCTTTCCATAAGCAGGTATGACTATTTACGGAATACATGCTGACATTATATGTATGAACTGGAGCTAGTCCCGCATCGCCCTTGGTTAAGACTGATACATGATGAATATCATCCAACAAATCGCCGACCCAATGCCTACGGTTTTCCTACACATTGATCTTGGTAAGTTACTACTGCTGTTGTTACTATCGTTATTGCAACAAAACTATTGCTATCACTGTTACCGTTACCATTGTTGTTGCTACTACTATCAAAACTATCATACTACTTTCGTACTGATCACTTTGCTATAGATAATTAATCTCCAGGTGTGCTTAAATTGACAACTCAGCTGCTAGTACTTGAAAATTTTCTTTGGCTCCCCTTGTGTCGAACCAATAAATTTGGGTTGAATACTTTACCCTCGCAAACAGTTGCGATCCCCTATACTTGTTGGTTATCACTAGCACGCTCTGCTGCGGCCTTGGCGGCAGTGGCCTTCTTCGCGGCACTGGACGAAGAGGAGCTGGAGTCGATGACGAGCACCTCCACATGGATGTAGAAGTCCGGCACATCATTAGAGATGTCGTTGCCGAGGGGGACAGGTGAGTCGCTGACATCGAGCACCCCGCTGGGATACTCATCGGGGGTGCGTATCACGCTGAAGGGAGCATCAGATGAGGCAGCGAAGCCGGCCGGCGCAGCACTGGGCGCGGGGACTAGGTCTTGCCTGCTGAGCTCGCCGGAGTCGAAGAAGGGCCCGGTCTGAAACATGTCTCTGGTCGATACCTCAAGCTACCCCACGGTGGGCGCCAATTGTCGTGGTGGGTGCACGGCAGATGCCACGGGGTGGCTAAAGAGAGGGATAGGCAAGAGGCAACCGGTGGGCTCCAGAGGAAGGTTGATACAAGCGAGTAGGAGACACAACGCGTACCCAGGTTTGGGGCTCTCTAGAGAGATAACACCTATAGTCCTGCCAAGTGTGGTTTATATGAAGATGGTACAAGCTTGCTCCTAGAGCTGTTTTGGGGAGGAGGGAAGGCAGGCCAGTGCATAGGCTGCTCCTTCTCCATGTGGGTGGATGTGAGTATGTGTGTGTGGCTAAAGAGTCGACCCTCTATGGAGGAGCACTGGTGGGTCTTATAGGCTGGCCCCCCGGGGTTACAATGGTAAAGTTATATGGGTGCGGGGCTGGGTTGTCTGTGTCTAGGAGCCGGCAGTGGGGGCCACTGGGGCGCCAGGTCTGCTGGGTCCGTTGGATGCGGGTCTCATCGGGTCCGTCAGGTGCAGGCCGTACTGGGCCCGCCAGGTGCGGGTACGGCCAGCTGCTGGGTACTATAGGCATGCCGTGTTGGTCGTCATGGGGCGGTTGCGCCTTGTTTCTACAAGGTTGTGCCTCGGAGATGCCGCCCCCTCAGCCTGGGGCTTGGTCGGCATGGCAGCCGCGCCCGTCGGGGCCAGCGTAAAGTGGGGCGCATTGTAGCCATGTTTGTTTGTCGATGAAGGTTTGACTTGCAGGAACTAGTCGGCATGCGCCAGCCAGCTTGGCCGGGTTGCAGGACCTGGCTAGGTTGTGCTGGGAAGCCGTCCAGGGGCAAGCCGGATTGAGGGCATTGCCAGCCCTGATGTTTTTGAAAGGGATTTGGGTTCCCCTGCCTGCCCGGGGTCCATCCCCCCAACAAAATCTTGCCCTCAATTGGACAAATTTTTACCATGACATATGTGAGCCATGCCGTGACACCATGTCAAGTTTCATTATTTTCGGGTGGGTTTTGGATTTACGGGGATTTAAAAATCTAGATTCGCAATGTTTAAGACCGAGCCAGGACACCGAGACGGTTGTAATTCATTCCCATTCCTTGCATGGGACCTAAACGTGCACCCAATGACACATGTACGATTTTTCTAGCCATTGTGGTGCACTTGAGCATGTATTTGTAGTTCAGATTTGAATTACGGACATTAAATGCCTAGAAAATGCAAATAATGTGTAAAAAGGCCAAACAAACCCTGAATAAATTCAAATTTTAGCATGAATCTCCTATTGTTCCATGATGCCCATAGAAAAAAATACAAGGCGAGAAGAGGTAGCCATTATCGTTTCACACACAAGGGGAACATGTTCCTTATCGGAACTATGAGGATTCTTGAGAGAAGCTTTGGTTTGTAAGACGTTTGTAGTAAAGTTTGCCCCAAATTGAACAATTTTTTTACCAAGAAAAATATGTGCCATGTCGTGACACCATGCCAAGTTTCATGATTTTTGGGTTATTTTTTGATTTATAGGGATTTTAAAACATAGATTCTTAATGTTTGAGGCCGAGCAAGGACGCAGAGACGGTTGTAATTCATTCCCATTCCTTGCATGGGACCTAAACATGCATCCAACGATACATGTATGATTTTTATAGCCATTTCGGTGCATTGGAACATGAATTTGTAGTTCAAATTTGAATTACACACATTTAATTAATGCCCACAAATTTCAGCTATAATGTACAAAGATGAAAAAATGAACCCTGAATATTTAATGTAATTCTGGTTAACCGTGTGCACGCCTCATGCTAGCTCGTGCCTCCTTCTTTCCTAATTTTTCAATATTAATGGTTTTATATATCTAAATACGCTACTGTTTCATGCCAATCCCCCAATCGGTGTCGTGCGTACGACCTTCTATGGGATCAAGGTGATCCCTTTGCAGTTCGACTAGAGCGATCAACAAGCACAAAGAGCAGAATTAGCAGAAAACGCATGAGGTTTGCCCAGGTTCGGTTCATTGTTAAGCATAAAACCCTTCTCCTGCTTTGTGTATTGGATGTGTATATGTCCAGTTACAAGGAGTGCATGTCCAGCAAAGGTGCTCAGAAAGTGCTGCTACGCGTGCAAATGGACAGAGTTTCAAACTTTTTAATGTAGCGATGGGCCTACTTTTATATATCAAGGGGTCACAACAATGGCAAAATGGTAAAGACACACTATAAATAGTGGCTACAATGCCATATACCTAACTCTAATGGGCAAGGACAAACACATTTATTGTGCTGTGATGTGTCCTGTGGATGGAGCTCCCTAGCAAGATTGCTCTCTCCTTCTATGTCGTTCTCACATCTACCTTCTATTTCTTTGACATATCATTTGGATGGGTGTCATTAAAGTTGTATCTTCAGGAGCGAGATGCCACGTGCCCAGAAAATCCTCACCGAACAACCAGCCCACTCGACACCTAATTGACAAGTCACAACCTGATCAATGAGGTGGAGCGATGGTAAGGTAGTGGAATTCTTGCCGGGCTCGGACCATGGCGGGCTCTCCCCAGCTAGGACCTTTGCCGAGTCCTCGAGTGGTATATTCAACATTTCTGATCTCTGTCTTCGGAGATCTTCTTTGAATTCTTGTAATATGATCTTGATCTTTGGCTTTAGTTGTCCTTTGGCAAGCCTTGCCATTGGGAAGGCTACTACTGCCTGTGCATAAGTATGGGGCATTAAAGACCCAAATCTTAATACACCGATGGAAGCCCCGGGCCTATGCCAGACACACATGGGAAGCATCATTGGGCTAGGCCCAAACAATGCACAAGCATGTGTGGCAGACAATAACTGTCACAATCTGCCATAATCTTCTCTTTTACAGCACCTCCCACTATGCGTAGTCCATGCAAGACGTGGGATTGGTGAAACTGGCTGGTCCTTGATGTAGTGTTCCTGCAGGAGCGGTCGCTTCCAACAGTAAAGAGTCAGCCCCGCGCCTTCCCCATAAAGAGGATCCCACAGAAGGTGTTGCTCATTTACCTCTTCCTGTTCCAGTCAATCACTATAGTCTTCCTTCTGTGTCTTCCCACTCTCCGTTCCTCCAAAAACCCATTGTTTCGATGGCGAGAAGTAGGGGTCAGGCTCGTGCTTCCGCCATTGCCACGAGAGATTCTCCAGGAGGCCAAGGGTGTATCATCATCATGAGTGCTGAAGCTAGCCCCAGTGCCCGTGGAAGAGGCGTGAATCATAGCCATGGAAACTGTGGCATCTGGGGTCAGACCGGCCATGGAGGAGCACCCGCCCTTCCTCCCCAGGTGGAAGCTCGTACGGCTGAAATGGCACATGAGTTCATCGTGGCACTGCCCCATCGGCCATGCAGCTGGCTACGGCTTCCAAACCCATTTAAAAGGGTGATGGAAGACATTAGGCCCTCAGGCCTGTGGGTGTGGGCGGACGGTGGTTGCAACTTCCATGCCTAGGTGTCGATCGAGATCTCACCCAATGACATGTATCTGAAATGGGGGTGGAAGTGATTCACCCGCTCCCATGGCTTTGGACGTGGGCATCTCCTCCAATTCAAGTTCGATGGATCTACCATGCTTTCTGTGAAGTTCTTTGCGGCTTCCGGCAACCATCTGGATTGCTGCATGGAGAGGCTGAGCGACAGCGAATTCGACTCTCTAGTGAGAGTGATGACAACGAAAGCTCTCCAGGCATCAACAACGTGGGTGACGATTCTGCCTAAGTACATCTGGTACTTTAGTCAGATTCTAAAGACGATTCGCACCCTAGGTTAGTTATATTTCCTTTTGCTCTTGTATTGCCCCAAATGTAACCCTATGGGAACGCAAGGAAATGTTCGCGGGCACTTTTGACTAAGTGTCCACCATTTTTATGTATGATGAATGTGTGTTGTTTCCCCTTCTCCATTTCTGTTTTTGCATGGTATGTTCCCCACACTATTTGGAAACTTGCCAGTTTGCACATGTGCCACGAGCTCTTGAGGAACAGGTCCTTAGTAGCCTGCTCAAAATACCGCTGCCGACTTGGTCGTTTGGCGGTCTCAGAATAGCTGCTTAGATTGTTGAGAGGACTCAAAACAAAATAAGAGCGCAAAAAATCATGACAAGGTTCCCTCACATGCAGGTTTTCCATGCACAAGCCAAAAACATTCTCGGAAAATAGCTCCACAACAAAGGAAATTGTTTGAAAGTTTTTCAAATTAGCTTCTTTCTTTGTTGTACTTCTTGTCACAAAATATTAACTTGAACCCCACTTGTTAGTGTCCATACCATCACTCCCCCTGGCAAACATGCGTGCGAGGCGACCTTCTATCCTTTGAGAAAAAGAAAGAAGAGAGAATAATAATACAGAACCTTGACGGGTTAACATCCATGCAAGGAAAGTATATCACAACGTCACAGAGAAACCCATATAATTAAACATGTGAATTGACAAGAGTTGTGAAACACTTAGCGTTATTTTACATACGCATAGGGTCTGCGCCTTGCTTGCTTTTCTAGTAAACTTGTACAAGTGGTTGTTTCCGGGTGGCCCGACAATCCGCGTATTACGGGTAGAGCTTGCGAAGATGCTCAATATTCTAGGAGGTATGCACTAGAGTGCCATCTTTCATCTCTAGGCGGACTGCGCCAGACCTAGTGAATCGTACCACCCAATAAGGGCCATCCCACTTTGGCGTGAACTTGTTTGAATTCTTGGCGGACTGAATTCACCAGAGAACAAGGTCGCCTTCCTCAAGGCTCTGGGTATTAACTTTTGAACTACGATAGCGGCGCAAAGCTTGCTAGTAACGTGCAACATGTACAACTGCCTGGAGACGATCTTACTCAAGGACCATGATATCATCTTGATGCAGCTGCTCTTTCTCAAGCTCATCAGAAGCGAGCACTCGAGGTGACCCGTACATGAGTTCCGTTGGGAGTACTGCTTCTACCCCATAGACTGGGGAGAAAGGTGTCTGGCTAGTATCTCGATTTGGTCTTGTCCTAATTGACCAAAGAACTACTCGCAATTCATCAATCCAGCATCTTCCACACTGGGTAGATTGTCGAAAGTTCTTATCTTGAGCCCATGCAGCACTTCCGCATTTGCTCTTTCCTCCTGGCTGTTGCTCCTTGGGTGAGTAACTTGATGCAAAACATATCTTGTTGCGAAGGTCGTCAAGGTACTGCATGAAGGTGCGGCTCATGAACTATGTGCCATTGACGGTGATGACCCTGTTGGGCACTCCAAAATGGCAAACTAGTCCTTCAAACTAGATGGTTGATTGTGATGTCACCTTTGTCGGCGTCCTGGTCACTAGGATACACAGTCTTGCCTGCCTACGGACCACGGCGTGGCTCCCTCGATGGCCTGGTATGGCCCGTCTACAAGACCTTCAAGACAAGACCTTTGCGAGGGGCCAGGCCTCGTGAGGCGGACGACACCAATACCTCCCGAGGGAGCGGCCTCCCGAGGAGTGGAGATTTCTATGTAGGTACCCAACCTCACGAGGCTGCGATGACATGAGCCATGACGACCAAGGCTAGGCGGGCGCCAGCAGGTGCAGAGGATGCAGTTTCCTCTTTGGTGCCAAGGAGGCAAGGACAGGCGTGGGTTCCTGAGGATTCTCCCAAAGGTTTCCATTATAGTGCTACAAGGCCAAGACCACAGGCTCGGCCAGACGGAGGTCATCTCCAAGCCCACCACTGCATCATGACCAGAAGCTTTGTAGGTGAAGAACACCTTTCGTCAGGATTAGATGTACTACTTGTCCCCTTTCAAAGTGGCCGTTGTGGGATCTCTTCCCGCCTACGTTTTGAGGGAAGAGGACCAAGACCACTATAAATATAATTTAGCCACCGCAGTAGAGAGGGACCTGGATCGAATCCTTTCCATCCGCACCATCATTGCCCTCGCGAGGATGTTCATCCACTGTACCAGTTCATCCTCAGCCCCTCGTGAGACCAGTCCACCGAAAAGAAAGAGTAGGGTTCTACACCGCAAGGTGACCCGAACCTGGGTAAACTACAGTGTTCATGTTCTCCCTCATCGTCACAAATTTGGCTTGGCTAGGCTGCGGGGCGACACGCTTTGGACTTGAGAGTTTGAGATCTTCGTAGACGCCCCCGAGTTCGAACCTTCTTGGGTCTGGGGAGCCCTTAATCCGACAACCTCCCTCATCAACTCTACTTCTTGCCACATTGTGAACTTGTCAACTGCAACGTACAAGTACCCAAATCCTTGACAGCGCGTGGGAAGGGGCCTAGTATGTCGAGCCCCTAGACCAGAAGGGCCAGGAGATAGGGATCATTTGAAGAGCTTGAGCTAGCTGGTGTGATTTCTTTGAATGGAACTAGCATGCTTCACACTTGGTTACTATGTGTGACCCACATATCCCCCTGTAGAAACCCTGTCGGAAAGCTTTGCCGACAAGGGCCCATGATCCTATGTGTGACCCACATATCCCCCATGTATCTCTGCCAATAGCTTTTGTCCTTCTTCCTTATAAATAGACTTCAATTTAACCCCATTTGGTCTCTTTCTATATAGGTAGTTGCTGACAAACTAATACGTACTAGACTAACGGGCTACTCTTTCAACATCTTCTCGACCTTCGGGAAATTCTCCTGTGTGAAGGAATTCGACAATCTGCTATGCCCATGCCGGAGCATGCGACTCGACGACAATGACTAAAGGCATTTATTTTATTGTGGGAGCACTTGTATCCATGGCAAGAACTTGGTTCCTTGCCAAAGCATACTGATCACAGGAAAGCTTGTCATTGTCTCCGGCAACATCCTTGCCGATAGCTTCTGGGAGCTTGGTGGAGAAGTACTTGCTGGTGCTCAAGGTTTTTCTCTTGTTGTCGGCATGGAAGCACGATCACATATGGGGCAGGGGTGCCCCTTTGTGGTTCGGAAACGCGACGGTCAGATTGCACAAAGAGCAGGAATAGCAGGGCAACATGGCGATGGACAACTCTCTTTTACACGGGTTCGCGCCACTTTGCAATGTAAAACCCTACTCCTGCTGTGATGGATTGATCTGAGGGAATATGAAGACACGACGAGCTAAAGCCCGGCAAGTGTGCCTCGGGGAGATCAGCGTCCACGTACAAGTGTTGATGGATTTAAAATGTTTGAACCCCTACCGAGGTTGCCACGGGCCTCCTAGCAGTAGTTGTGGTATGATTAGATAGATAATAGTCCTATCATACCAAACTCTAGCAGTTAGGATAAAGCGCATTAAATGCGCTGCTAGGTGTCATGCTGAGGTTGAAGCCCGATAAGCCTGACGTGCCGCTTATCTATCTTCTCCTTATTAGCATGACACACCATCTGGATGTGTGTCAATAAAGTTAATCTCCTCTCCAGCAGGTTGCCACCTACCTGGCAAGATCCACCCAGCCACTTGAGAGCTCGACACCGCATTGATTAATCACTTGTGCATGATGAGTTGGAGCACTAGCGTCTTGATGGAGGCACTAAAAAAAGAGAGATCCATGGCATTTTGGGTTGAACGAAATTTTTTCTGTCACGCTTATGACACTTCTATGACGATAATTGTGACAAACCCAGTATCATCATAGAAGTGGTGGGATCCTACTTCTATGACAAAAAATCATGACAGAAAATGGGCTTTTTGTCCTGGGCGGGCTGGACATGTAGTTGCATGAAATTCTTTGGGCCATCCATGACAGGAAAAATCATGCCAGAAGCGAGGGCGAGGAAAATATCAGGGAGTTCCCGATTATGGTGGATGGTCGGGGCCGAGCGCTGCACGCAGGTTTGCGTGTTTTCTCTCGTATACGTACACGCGTGTGTGTGAGGCATTGGGCTCTAACTGAACCCGAGCGCAGTGTTCGTATACTTAACCCGAGCGATTGCACTAGCTACGCGTGTTACTAAACCCGAGCGATCGTTCCCTTTGTTGTTAACTGAACCCGATCGAGCGACTCCTTCGCTACTGTTGCTAACTAAACCTGAGCGATCGATCACTGTTGCTGCTTACTGAAGCCGATTGAACCTGCTGCCTCTTGATTAATAGTGAATGTGGGGGTAGGTTGAACGAGTCGAGGCGTACGTGGTTGGGGTTGGATGAACAGTCCCCAGTGGGGGTTGGATGAACAAGACCCCATGGTAGTTGTAGTAGGCTGTTGCCGCTGGATGAACAGGATCCTGAGAGTGGGCCGCCAAAGCCGAGCTGGTTGAGGGTGGATGAACAGGTCCCTGTGGAGGGCTAGTTGAACAGAAGCCGGTGGAGGGCTAGAGGAACAGTAGCCCGTGGATGAACAATCGCTGGTGGACGCAGGAGAAAGACGCGGTGGATGAACAGTATAGGTGGAGGCTGAAGGAAGTCGACTGTGGGTGAATAGTAGCCCGTGGAGTCTCGTTTTGCGGTACGCCACACCCCTCCAATGAACAAGACCCGGTTTCGACCGTAGAGATCCAGCACAAGTCCGTTTCCTCCATTTTGCTGTAAGCCACAACCCTCCCGATGAACAGGACCCCCATTTCTACCATAGCCGGTGGAACATATGGCCTTTTCCTCTGTACTGCGGTACACCAGACCCTGTTTTAGCTGTTCCGTCCAAGCCGGTTGGCTCCCGTGAACAGGACACATTCCAACCCAGTCTATTGCCTCCCGATGAACAGGATGTTGTTTCTCCATTCTGACCAAGCCATGCTGTCCAATGAACAGGATGCCGTTGCTGCCGTCCGTTGCCTCTCCATGTACACGAGCCCTAGTTGTACGTATGTGCAAGAGACCCTTCCTGTATGTACGTATGTGGCCATATTTTTTGGCATCTGGCTATACGTACGTGTACACGGTTTAGAAGGTACTACCTGCAATGCTACGTCGGGGGCTCTACTACTTCCCATGCTGCTGCTTGCTCAGCCACGGTTTATCGTTGTAGAGAGACTGATCAACCAGTATGTATGTACACACTCGCTACAATGCTACATATGCTTCGACCAGGTGGGTCCCGGATATAACGAAGGATAAGTGTACGATCGAAAGCAGGTCTAGAGGGGGGTGATTAGACTACTTAACCAAATAAAAATCTAACCTTTTCCTAATTTTATGTCTTGGTAGATTTTAGCAACTTAGCACAAGTCAAGCAATCAACCTACACATGCATTTCTAAGAGTGTAGTAGCGGAAAGTAAAACATTGCATATGAAGGTAAAGGGAAGGGTTTGGAGAAGGCAAACGCAATGTAGACACAGAGATTTTGGCGTGGTTCCGATAGGTGGTGCTATTGTACATCCACGTTGATGGAGACTTCAACCCACAAAGGGTAGTGGCTGCGCGAGTCCATGGAGGGCTCCACCCACGAAGGCCCACGAACAAGCAACCTTGTCTATTCCACCATGGCCATCGCCCATGAAGGACTTGCCTCACTTGGGTAGATCTTCACGAAGTAGGAGATCTCCTTGCCCTTACAAACTCCTTAGTTCAACTCAACAATCTTGACAGAGGCTCCCAAGTGACACCTAACCAATCTAGGAGTCACCACTCTCCAAAAGGTAATAGATGGTGTGTTGATGATGAACTCTTTCCTCTTGTGCTTCAAATGATAGTCTCCCCAACACTCAACTCTCTCTCACAGATTTGGCTATGGTGGAAAGATGATTTGAGTGGAAAGGAACTTGGAGAAGGCTAGAAATCAAGATTCTTGTCATTGGATTGGAAAGTCTTGGTCTCAACACATGAATAGGTGGTTCTCTCTCAGAAAATGAGTAGTGGAAGTGTAGGCACGTTTTGATGGCTCTCTCTCAAATGGAGAAGGGGGTGGAGGGGTATTTATAGCCTCCACACAAAATCAAACTGTTACATACATTTGACCCAACTCGGGCAGACCGAATAGAAGAACTCGGTGAGACCAATTCAGTTCAAAATGTGAACGTTAGGAATCTTGGTGGGACCGATGAGAACACCTCGGTGGGACCAATGTGCTATGGCTAGGGCAAAACCTCATCTCGGTGAGACCGATCGCATGAACTTGGCGAGACTGATTTCAGCAATGAGCAAACAAATCCTTGGTCAAGCAAACTCGATGGGACCGATCGCTCCTTTCGGTGAGACCAAAATGTTACGAAGGGAAACAGAGAGTTTCCAAAGCCATCTCGGTGAGACCGAGAGCCGTATCAGTGAGACCAAATGGACTAGGGTTTCTATCAGTGGCTATGTCAAATGAACTCGGTGGAGCCGGATAGATCAAATCAGTGGGGCCATGTTTGATTTAAGTTTTGGACATATGTGGAAATGAGAAAGTGGTTGAGGATTTTGGAGCAATATCACTAAGCACTTTGAGCAAGTAGACCATTAAGCAACATCTCATCCCATTTTAATTGTATTGACTTTCTTATGGACTCAATGTGATCTTGGATCACTAAACTGAAAATAAAGATTCCTGAGCCTTTGCCAATTTTGTCCTTAGCATTTGAGGGGTCCACATATCTAGTCCATGCCATGCCAATCATTGAACTTTCTGAAATATATAACATGAATGGATATTAGTTCAATGAGCTATATGTTGTTATGAATTACCAAAACCCCCCGGGGATTAGTTGCACTTTCAATCTCCCCCTTTTGGTAATTGATGACAACATATAGTTCAAAGCTTCGAAAAATGATAGTATAATTGAAATACATCGTAGCTTTGAGAAGTATGTGATAAGCCAGAGACCCCCCTAAATTTGAACATTATTTAAAATTTGCTTTTAATGCAAATGGACAATCGATTAGTATCATGGTCACTCTTCCATGTCACATACATCTTGGTGGAGTGCTCAAATGATAAGCTGTAAAGAACATGCACTCATCACCAAGGACAAACACGATTGATCATACACAAGTATCATAGATATCATCAAGCAAGCACACAGTAAAGCATAGTACGATCAAACATATGATCATAAGAGTATCTCACACACAACTACAAATATTGTAACATGCATAAAACAAGCAAGCGATCAAAGCAAATGACCAAAGTAGAAAGAGAGGCAACAAAAAGGAAAAACACACTCTCTCTCGAAGCCTAATGATCTATACACTTTCTCCCCCTTTGGAAACAAGTTACCAAAAAGCTTGAAAATGCATAGTGCTATGCGGCATTCTAGACACGATCTCTGGGAGCTCCTGAAGAAGTCTTCTGGCTGGTTGCTCCAGTGTGCATAGATCGCACGGAGAGGAGTCTGTCTACAAAAGCTTCAGCTGGTGTCTGTGGAGCTGGAGGAATTGAAACTGGAGGTATGACTGAGGCAGCTTCTGTAGGAGCTGACAATGTAGTCCTGGTATCACTAGCAATAGGTACAGCTGAAGACCTTTGTGCGTTGGAACCTGCTGAAAGGCATCTGTGGTTGGTCTGTCACTCCTTTGTTCAAGCTCTTCCTGGAGTCTCTCCAAAGTAGATTGGATCTCTGTGACCTTCACATCTAAATCATGAAATTTTGTCTCAATGATCCTGTCAAGGCTCTCATGATTCTGAGTCAGGGTGGCCAATCCCTTCTCAATCCTCATAGTAGCCTCAAGTAGATAACTGAGTTGATCCTACTTGGTCATGAACATGACCTGTGAAGCATCTGGAGCACCAGCTCGTTTTGCTGCTTTTGAAACCTTTGTTTTCTCTCTCTTCTCCTGGGCTTCTGCACATGTTGGATGGGATACATCCATGACAACCTCATTTTCCTCAAATTCTAGCCTTGGGGGAAGATGCTCTTTGTCAAGAAGGTATGCCCCTATCCCCATCTTGGAGTCGATAAGCACCTGAATGTGAGGGGCATATCCACATGATCTTTTCTGATCAGCTACAGTTCAGTTCACTGTTTCAACAATGAGACTCACTACCTTGAACTTCTATGGCACATCAAACAAGTGAAGAAAGTTGATCGAATGGCCATGGATCATTCTATGATCTCCTGACTTGGGAAACAAAGTGTGCCTCAAGATTGTGTTGATGGTGGTCAAGCCAGAGAGAAGATAGTAAATTGATCGAAAATTGTGAGTCTCCAAAGCCTTATCAGGAATCTCCTTGTACATATTTGCCATTGAGTTGTGGTCCTTCCCAGGCTTGGTATTCACATCTATATCATTTTCATCCTCATCGGGGGCATTGATCAACTTGGCCCACTCAGCAATTTTTGACTGATACCTAGTTCCTTCTGTCATCTAGACAATCTTGCCATCTGGATAGAAATGAGCAGTGGAGTAGAATTGCATTATCATCTCATCATTCCACTTTGTCAATTTCTAGCCAACAAACTTGTCAACTTCATTCATCATGAAGCTCTCATGCAAACCTAGGAAGTAATCCTCATTTTCACCAATGTAAGTCCAATCCGCTCATCTCATGTCACACACTATGGGTTTCTTGTCCAACAACATTTCAGAGAAATCCTGCTGTTCCTTGGTGTGGAATCAATCATCTAAATCAGTCCTTCTCTTGATATCATAAGGATCAGACTGTCTCCACAATCTTAGAGCTACATCGTTCCTTTCCTTCATGTTCTTAGCAATGGGATGATCATCACTATGATCAGGAATCTTTGGCTTTAGCTTTCTGAGCACTTGTTGCTCTTCTTCCTCTTCAACACCTGGCACTGGGGCCTTGTTCTTTCAGCGGCAGGGATGTTTCTGGTTGATATCTTGGGTGCAGAGGGTTTTGAAGCTTGAGCAGCTAGCTTGGGGGATGTCTTGGGCTTAGATGGAGCAGCCCCAGACCTTATGGCATCCCCCATGAGCTTTTGAGCCTTTGCAGGAGGTGCAACTGGCTCTTCCTCCTCCTCTACTTCAGAACCTCTGACCATGGAAGGCTTGCCTATGACTTTGGCCATAGTCTTCTTGACTCTCTCGTTCCTATTCTTTCCCCCAGCAGCCTCTTCCTCTATTGGTTCAAGAGTGAACTCCATAGTTTCCTGAGTGGAGGCTCTGGCTTTGGACATGTGGTTCCTCTTGGCAGGAGCTTTCACTTTCATACCAGGCTTGGTGGTAGCAGCAGCAATGTAACGCCCCGGTTTCGATGCGCCAGGTGTCTGCCAGTTATTCGCCGTCGTTGCCATGTCTTTTGCTTGCGTGTTGCATTTTATCATGTCATCATGTGCATTTCATTTTGCATACGTGTTTGTCTCATGCATCCGAGCATTTTCCCCGTTGTCCATTTTGCAATCCGGCGCTCCTATGCTCTCCGGCGTTCCCCTTTTCGTCTCCTGTTGTGAGTGGGTGTTAAACTTTCTCGTAATGGCCCGAGGTTTGCCAAGCGGCCTTGCTATAACACCGGTAGACCGCCTGTCAAGTTTCGTGCCATTTGGAGGTCGTTTGGTACTCCAACGGTTAACCGGGTAACCGTAAAAGCCCCCTTCTCTTTGCAGCCCAACACCCTTCCAAAGTGGCCCAAAACCCATCTAACTCCCCTCCATGCTCTCGGTCGTTCGATCACGATCGTGTGGGCGAAAACCGCTCCTCATTTGGACTCTCCTAGCTCCCTCTACCTATAAAAATAGACCTCCCCGAAATTTTCGGGTCATTCTACCCCAAACCCTAGATCTCATCCCTCTCCGCGCCGGACACGTCCGCCCCCGGCCGGACGCGTCCACCGCCACCTCACCCCAGCCAATCATATGCCTCCAAGTCAGCGCCGCCGCCTCCCGTGGCCAACGGGTGCGCGCCACGTGGACTCCGGCCTCCTTCCCGCCGCCGCGGCCCGCCGGGCCCAGGCGCGGCCCACCTAGGCCCGCGCGGCCGCCCGAGCGCCCCGTCCTCCGCCGCCGGCGCCGCCCGCGCGTCCTCCGCCGCCCGCCGCCGCCGCCCGCTGCCTCTCCTTCGTCGGCCGCCGCGCCGCCGCCGCCGGCCGCCGCCCGGCCCGTGCCTCCCCGCCGCCTCCGCTGGTTGCCGCCAGCGCCCGCGAGGCCCGCTCGCCCTCGCCGCCGCTCCGGCCGGAGTTCGTCGGAGCGCGAGTCCGGCCGCCCAGCGCCTCCTCGCCGCGCCGCCTCCCGGCGCCTCCTCGCCTCCGCCGCGCCTCGCCCCAGGGCGGATCCGGCGAGATCCGCCCGGGAGCACCCTGTCCCCGCCTCCGCCGACCTTCTCCGACGACGAACTCCGGCGAGAACCTCGCCCGTTGACTTGTCCCCGAGGTTGAAAAACTGCTAAGTCCCCAGATTTAGTAATTTTCATGCCATGTTCGTCATGTCGTATCTCTGCATCCGTAGCTCCGTTTCATGTGTGTAATATGTCAAATTGTTCACCTCAACGAGTACTTCATTTGATTCCATTGCATCATATTCATTTGAGGTCATCTAGATGCCCGAATCTTTGTTGTAATAGTGCTTCATAATGTTTTCTGCTGTCTGTTATCAGAACGAGCTCATTTGTCATTTTTGCCATGATTGATGTGTGCATCCTATGAGGTTGATGTCTACATGTATTTTGAACTACGCTATGTCTTCTTTACAGAGGTGCTTACCATGTATTTTTGTGATCAATGTGGTGACTAGCACAAGCATGCAAACTAGGCATCGTGATGTTGCTGATTTTAGTCCCTGTTCTGCTGTTATTTTGATGCCATGTAAACTTGATGCTACAGAGAGATCCATGCATATTTTGAGATACTTCAGTAAGGGTGTTTTCAACATGTGGTTATTGTATATCCATTCATGCCCTTGGTTGCAATTATGTAGTAGCCTAGAATGTCATTTTCGTGCTCTACTTTTGCTTCAAAATGTTTCCTGGCAGATTGTTTACTTTTTATTCAATTTAGCCAAGGAT
Source organism: Triticum dicoccoides (assembly GCF_002162155.2). Classification (NCBI taxonomy): domain Eukaryota; kingdom Viridiplantae; phylum Streptophyta; class Magnoliopsida; order Poales; family Poaceae; genus Triticum; species Triticum dicoccoides. The sequence goes on along the minus strand of NC_041387.1, from coordinate 150,013,633 downwards.
GCTATAGTTGATCCTTGCATGCTATGGACTTGTTTTGACTTGGTTTGTTTCACAAACATGTCTTCTTGATGATGTTATGCTTATCTTGTCATGCAATGACTTGTGGTGAGTGAATCGAGCTTGTTAAGTAGTGTTCATGATGTTGTTGTTTTGCTAGGCTGAATCTGTTATTTCGTGATGCTATATAAACATGTTGCTACTAATCATTCTATGCATAATCTGGAGATGTTGTATAAACATGTTTTGATCTACATGTCATCCTCTATCCATCCAAAGTTGCTTCATAATGTTGCTGTCAGCCTGTTAACATTAAGTTCAGTTGTTTCCATGTGTTTTCCTAGTGTTCCATGCACCCTATGACCTTGCTATTGCCATTCTTAGCTTCACAAACATGCCTTCTTACTGTTGGTTGCCTTGCCATGCCATGTTTTGCTCTGTAGTGAGTTGCACAAGCTCATCTACATGCCTTCATAATTCTGTTTCGGCCATGTTTGAATCTGTATAATAACTTGCTATGTTTACGTGGGTGCCATCATATCTTCTGATCCTTTTTGGCTTATGGTCAGTAAAGGACTTTTGATCTATGCAATTAGTAGATTCCTTCCATGCCTTTTTTCGCCATGATAAGTTCCTGTAACATGTTGTTTGATAGCTCTGAACATTGCATCGTGATGTTATTTTCTGCAAAGTCTGAAATTGTTATAACTTGCAATCTTACCATGTGTGTTTGAGCTTGTTCTAGTGATTTCTAGAGATAGCTCAGTGTTCATTTTTTGTTATGCTTTACCTGTACATCATGCCCATGTCTTTTGTTATTATGTTGAGGTGCTGTAGCATGTTGTTTTGATGCTTGCAATATGCTTAGTTGCTGTTTTGGACAGCTTGTCCTTTAAACTTGTTTCATGTGTGTGTGTTGAATCGTTGCTCCGTTTTGAGTGTGCTCTGTATGAAACTTGCTTAGAATTGCATGTAGCTTCATATTATCATGTTGCATCCTTGTTTTTAGGTGTTTTCTTGATGTTTGTATGCATTTTGCATCAATGCCATGTTTAACTTGTTTTGCTCATATCTTCTAGGCCGTAGCTCCGAATTAAATGAACTTTATATGTAACTTGACTAGAATCTCGTGTAGATCATCTTTATGCATCTTAACTTGCTGTTTAACAACTTGAACATAAGGTTTATTCAGATCTGGACCAACTTTGAAATATGCATATGAGCACTTACCGGAATGGTTATGTGTTGTTCCCGGCTCCATTTAAACTTGCCTTGATGTGTTGCTCTTGGTTGTGTCATCTCTTGCCATGAGTAGCTTCATCTAGATTTGTCATGCCTCATGCTTGTTGTGCATCATGTCATGTTCATGTGTGGTGTGTTTACCTATGTTGTGTGCTTCTTTTTGATAGTTCCTGTTTCCGTTACGATCGTGAGGATTCGTTCGCCTACGCTTGGTTCGGCTTCATCCATTCGTCTTCTTCATGGACTCGTTCTTCTTCCTTGCGGGATTTCAGGCAAGATGACCGCTACCCTGGATCTCTCTACTATCATTGCTATGCTAGTTGCTTCGTTCTATCGCTATGTTGCATTACCTATCTGTTGCTCTTCAAGCCATCCCAAATTGCCATGAACCTCTAACCTTTGACACCTTTCCTATGCAAACCGTTGTTTGGCTATGTTACCGCTTTGCTCAGCCCTCTTATAGCGTTGCTAGTTGCAGGTGAAGTTGAAGATTTCTCCATGGTGGACAGGATTATGTTTGGGATATCACAATATCTCTTATATTTTAATGCATCTATATACTTGGTAAAGGGTGGAAGACTCGGCCTTTTGCCTGGTGTTTTGTTCCACTCTTGCCGCCCTAGTTTCCATCATACCGGTGTTATGTTCCCGGATTTTGCGTTCCTTACGCGGTCGGGTGATTTATGGGACCCCCTTGACAGTTCGCTTTGAATAAAACTCCTCCAGCAAGGCCCAACCTTGGTTTTACCATTTGCCTCACCTAGCCCTTTTTCCCTTGGGAGTCGCGCTCTCGAGGGTCATCTTTATTTTACCCCCCCCCCCGGGCCAGTGCTTTTCTAAGTGTTGGTCCAAACTGAGCGATGTCCGGCGCCCCCTGGGCAACCAGGGTCTATGCCAACCCGACGTCTGGCTCATCCGGTGTGCCCTGAGAACGAGATATGTGCAGCTCCTATCGGGATTTGTCGGCGCAGCGGGAGGCTTTGCTGGTCTTGTTTTACCATTGTCGAAATGTCTTGTAAACCGGGATTCCGAGTCTGATCGGGTCTTCCTGGGAGAAGGTCTATTCCTTCGTTGATCGCGAGAGCTTGTCATGGGCTAAGTTGGGACACCCCTACAGGGTATAATCTTTCGAAAGCCGTGCCTGCGGTTATTGGCAGATGGGAATTTGTTAATGTCCGGTTGTAGATAACTTGACACCAGATCCAAATTAAAACGCATCAACCACGTGTGTAGCCGTGATGGTCTCTTTTCGGCGGAGTCCGAAAAGTGAACACGGTTTCTGTGTTATGTTTGTCGTAAGTAGGAGTTCAGGATCACTTCTTGATCATTGCTAGTTTCACGACCGTTCTGCTTGCTCTCTTCTCTCTCTTATTTGCGTTGGTTAGCCACCATACTTGCTTAGTCACTGCTGCAGCCTCACCACTTTACCCCTTCCTTTCCCTTTAAGCTTTGCTAGTCTTGATACCCATGGTAATGGGATTGCTGAGTCCTTGTGGCTCACAGATTACTACAACAACAGTTGCAGGTACATGTTATGCGATGATCATGACGCAAGAGCGATGTTTGCTTGTGTTGGAGTTCTTCTTCTGCTTCTTCTTTGATCACGGGATAGGTTCCAGGTCGGCAGCCTGGGCTAGCAGGGTGGATGTCGTTTGAGTTTCTGTTTGTGTTTCATCCGTAGAGCAACATCCAACTACGGATGAAACACAAAAGAAGCTCAAACGACATCCACCCTGCTAGCCCAGGCTGCCGACCTGGAACCTATCCCCTAGTCGAAGAAGAAGCAAAAGAAGAACTCCAAAACAAGCAACATCGCTCTCGTGTCAAGATCATCACATAACCTGCACCTTCAACTGTTGTTGTAGTAATCTGTGAGCCACGAGGACTCAGCAATCCCATTACCATGGGTATCAAGACTAGCAAAGCTTAAAGGGAAAGGAAGGGGGTAAAGTGGTGAGGTTGCAGCAGCGACTAAGCATGATATGGTGGCTAACATACACAAATAAGAGCGAGAAGAGAAGCAAAGGAACGGTCGTCAACTAGTAATGATTAAGAAGTGATCCTAAACTCCTGCTTACGTCAAACATAACCCAAAACCGTGTTCACTTCCGGGACTCCGCCGAAAAGAGACCATCACGGCTACACACGTGGTTGTTGCGTTTTAATTCAGATCTGGTGTCAAGTTATCTACAACCGAACATTAACAAATTCCCATCTGCCCATAACCGCGGGCACGGCTTTCGAAAGTTTATACCCTACAGGGGTGTCCCAACTTAACCCATGATAAGCTGATCAACGAAGGATATACCTTCTCCCAGGAAGACCCGATCAGACTCGAAATCCCGGTTTACAAGACATTTCGACAATGGTAAAACAAGACCACCAAAGCTGCCCGGATGTGCCGACAAATCCCGATAGGAGCTGCACATATCTCGTTCTCAGGGCACACCGGATGAGCCAGACGACGGGTTGGCATAGACCCTGGTTGCCAAGAGGGCGCCGGACATCGCTCGATTTGGACCAGCACTCGGAGGAGAACTAGCCCGGGGGGGTAAAATAAAGATGACCCTCAGGCTCCGGAAACCCAAGGGAAAAAGGGCTAGGTGAGGCAAATGGTAAAACCAAGGTTGGGCCTTGCTGGAGGAGTTTTATTCAAAGCGAACTGTCAAGGGGGTCCCATAAATCACCCAACCGCGTAAGAAACGCAAAATTCGAGAACATAACACCGGTTTGACGGAAACTATATAGATGCATAAGGCCGAGTGGAACAAAACACCAGGCAAGAGTGGAACAAAACACCAGGCATAAGGCCGAGTCTTCCACCCTTTACCAAGTATATAGATGCATTAATAATATAAGAGATATTGTGATATCCCAACATAATCCTGTCCATCATGGAGCAATCTTTAGCTTCACCTGCATCTAACAACGCTATAAGAGGGGCTAAGCAAAAGCGGTAACATAGCCAAGCAATGGTTTGCTAGGAAGGGTGAAAAAGGTTAGAGGCTGACATGGCAAATTGGGAGGCTTGATGAACAAGTGCTAGGTAGCGCAGTATAGCGATAGAATGAAGCAACTAGCATAGCAATGATAGTAGTGAGATCCAGGGTAGCGGTCATCTTGCCTGAGATCTAGCATGGAAGAAGAACGAGTCCAAGAAGAAGACCAACAGACATAGTCGAACGAATCCTCACAACTCCGGAACGAAACCGAAGCTACCGAGAGAAGCAAACCGGAAAGAAGCAAACAACATGGCAAACCAACAAGCATAAGCATGGCATGATGCACAATCAAGTATAATGCATGTCCGGTTTAATGAGGCATGGCATGGCAAAGTGCAACAAACAATACTACAAGTTAAGTGGAGCTCAATATACAACGAGTTGCATATTGACAAAACACCACATTGACATATTTAGTTTAATCTCGTTTAGGCTACCAAATAATATTGAATGTTATTAACCATGGAAAGGGGTGAAGCATATGAAAACTACCTATCTAGGCAAGTTTAAATGAGGCCGGAAACAACAAACAACAATTCCGGAAAATCCCCATATGCATATTTCGAATTTGGTACTGTTCTGCCCTAAACACAATTTTAATGTTGTTAAACAGCAAAATAAAATGCACCATGTTAAACTAGGCATTTTTTTACCCCATTTACATATAAAGTTTATTTAAAACCGAGCTACGGTTATTTAGTTATGAAATAAATCATTTTAGCATGGCATTTAAGCAAATTTGAACAAACTGTATTTGAAACATATTTAACATGGATGAAAGTAGCACATTATTAAACTAGATGAAATTCTAAGCACTTTACATATATAATTTGTTTTAATCCGATGCATGGTTAATTAATGATTGATGCATGAACATTAAGGGGTTTTCTGAAAAACTGGCAATCTCTGGATAAATGGCAAAATTCGCAGCGCAGGAAAAAAATACACGTGGGCTGAAACTGGCAGAACTGGGCCGGGGGAAACTGCTCACATTGCAGGCTGGGCCCGGGTGGGTGAGGAAGCGCGCTGGGCTGGAGGCGCGCTAGGACTTGGAGGCCGGCCACGCTGGCGCTTGACCAAGTCAACGAAGGGGCAGCGCTGGCCGTCTTGTTCGTGAAGCAGGGGACGGCGGCTAGCGATGTGGGATGCAGGGCATGGCGGCGACCTTCGGCGATGAGTGGATGGACGAGGGGGACGAATCCAGTGGCGTCAGGGTGTTGCGGACGAGGACCAGCGTCGGGGATGTGCTTCGGTGAGCTACGGCTCGGACAACGCGAGCGAGCAGGGGAGACCGCTCGGTCGATGTGGTGGCAAACGACGGCTTGGCATCCATGGCGGCACTGCTGCGGCAGCACGGGCACAGTTTGCAGAAGAATGGGGCAGCAACTGGTTAGGAGCGTCAACGACGAAGCAGGCGACGGCTGGGGAACGAGACAAAACTCGGGCGCGGTCATGGTGTTCCTACAGGGGGAAGAGATGGGGAGGTGAGGGGCATCTAGAGGAAGCAGAGAAAGGAGGAAAGATGGACATGGCAGGGATCGGGAGAACCTGGTGGGAGGCTGCTCCGGCGAGCTCCAGCGGCAGGGCGGGGATCGACCAGAACGGGACTGGGGCGACGGGATCCGACGGAGGGGGCCGGATCTGAAGCGAATGGTGGTCAACGCGGCAAGGGCGGCGAGCTTGAGCTCCTTGCAGCTTCCATGGCGTTCTCCTTTGAGCGAAAACAAAGAGAGGGAGAGGGAGATCGTGAGAAAGAGAGATAGAGAAGCAGGAGGGGAAAAGGAGCGGGGCTGTCGAGGCACTCATCTCCTGCGAGGTGAGGTGGCCGTGGACGAGGAGGCTGCGGCCTCGGACGCCGGCGGGAAAGAAGCAGAGGGCTCGGGGCTGCAGCTGCTGGCTCCTGCGGGTGCGAATGACGACGGCTGCGGGTGGCCGGACGCATCCAGGACCAAGGGAAGAGGAGGCACGAGGCGCTGGTGCTGCTCGGGGTCGAGCCTTTGCTCTCCCGAGCAAGGAGGCGGTGGGATCGAGGGGAAGCTTCGGGCTGGTTGTGGTTGGCTCGATGTGGAATTCGAGGAGGATTTTGGAGAGAGTGGCGGCGGCGGCTACGGGTGGATGGGACATCTCCCTAAATTTTAGGGTTGGTCTGATTTATATAGTGAGTTGGTTAGGTTAGGGACGATCTAGTCCCTCCGATCGAAAACGGATAGTTGAAGATAAATGGCTTAGGGGAGTCCAACAAATAAACGCAGATGTTTTATAGACGTTTGGGGATCATCTGGACCCATCGGTAACGACAGCTCGGTTCGGGTTCGGGGAAGTTTCGGACGCGCAGAAGGGGTCTGAGAAAAGCGCAGAGAGGGTGGGCATTTAGACGAGAGGGGAAAACAAGGACAAGCGGTCTGACAATAGGTCAACAAAGACAAAGAGAGAAGCGGTAACTATGAACTGGTACGGGTTTTATGAAAACATATGTATGCGATGCACATGATGCTATGAGATGAGATGCATGACATGAACAAAATGCAAAACAAAAGACAAAAACCCAACCACGAAGGAAATAACATATCGCATCTCCGGAAAAGGCAAGAGTTGGAGTTACGAATATGGAAAGCTGTATCCGGGGTGTTACAACACTCCACCACTACAAGAGGATCTCGTCCCGAGATCTAGGATGGCACCGGAGAGATACGGAAGAGAAAGGGGTAAGACAAAGTTGCTTCTTCGACAAACAAGTGAAACCATGAACCTTGAGAGGTTGAGCAAAATGAAAGAAACAAAACAACGAAGATGAACAAAGTTGAAAACACTCCGTTAGAAAAGAGGAACAAGGGATACGACGAGAACCAAGTGGTTCAGTGATAAGATAGATATTGAAACCACTCCGGTTAAAACTAGATTGAGAAGGAATAAGATTGATATAATTTGGGCAGCACTCCGACTGGAAGAAGAAGGAAACCTTGATAAGATGAAAAGCACTTGAAGAGATGACACAACACTCCGGTTAAATGGATAAGCATGAAAAGAACAAGGTCCTCACAACTCGAGATGATTAGTGAAGAGAGCAACATCACCATGCCTCCAGAAGAAACAATAGAAGATAGATCATTGAAATTGAAGAATGGAGAAGAAAATGCCAACTTCTGCCACAAATCAGCTTGGAAAGCATCCTTGCGAAGAAGAATTGAACGGAGTTGTTGCAAAATCAAAAACGAAAAGCACAAACTTGTTGTGGGCTTATGGAAAACTTCTCAAAATTGAGGCGAAATTCTGCCACTACGGAAACAAATAATATAATTGATAATACCGATGAGATGAAAAACTTCTTCCACCAAGATGATAGAGAGATAACTTGGATCATGCATAATCACCACAAATAGCAACAACCCTTAAGGAAAGGCTTTAGGTGAAATCTGACACAAGATAACTCCAAGGAAGAAAATGATGGGTTTAAAATAGCTCATTCTTGCAACATGTGAATCATGAAACACGAACTCAAATTGTCAAGAATGACATAACACCACCTCAAATGATAAGGTAGAACGAATTGCACTTCGGAATGCAAGATGAAGAATACTTGAACTCCTCAAAACAAAACGTGTGTTGAGCACCATGTTTATTTTAGAGTATAGCTTGGCTGATCTTAACTTCAAGAGAAATCTTGAAGAACAATTGAAAAATGAAAAGAATCCTTGACGAACCATCATGTAGAGCCTCCATGAAGAACTACGGTAATAAAAGGATGATAGAAAGAAAGAGAACTTGAAAACACAAGGTGAAGCCTTGCGATGATTTAGAAGGAGCTTCACGACGAGATAATGCGGAAAACTTGGAACTCCGGAAAAGAAAAGATGAAACACTAGAACCAAGAATTACTTCATCATGAACAATCTCCGGAAGAAAAGAATTGAATCACCTCGAGGAAATGAGAATAAGATTTATTGTATGCTTATCCTTCATCAAATTAAATTGATGACAAGCAATGGATTTGGCATACTACTTATTCTTGTAAAAAGGATTAGTAGAGATATAGCGCAAACTTGAGAAGGTATTGATGGAACCACCGGTGGGATTGGAAAGAACGAATGAATTGATATGATAACAAAGGAAGTGAAATCTTAAACGAACCACCGTAAGAATAGAAAATGAAAGTAGCAAAGGCACAAATCACCGGGAAGAATTGGAAAACGAATGAAGATACTTGAGGGGATTTAAATACATGAGAACAAAGAGATCATGAACTGATTAGAGGGTATTTGAACGATGCACCAGTAAGATTTGGAGAATGGTAGCTACACGCTGAGAATGAAGAATTATGACACGATGGCCTTCGGAGGAAAGAAATAGAAACAACTCATGAAATGCTCCGGATGGTAAGAAAAGAATTGTCACAATCAAAAACAATTATGAGAGGATGGCATGAAGATAGAACCATGAATTTTCGAGAGAATGGAGCAAGATTTAAGAGAAATCCTTCTTTGATCTTCAAAAACCGAGAATGACGAGGAGAAACACCACCCAATTGTTTAGACACTCCGGAACAAAGAAGAATAGAAATGATGAACCAACGATGAAAATATTCTCAAAGCGATCTTGGAGAAGGAATATGACTGATGAAAATTCATTCTTACGTCAAACTTGGAAATGAATTTGAGAATAGCTCCGGGAAGAATCAGAAGAGTCAGGTAAGATCCTGGAAAAGACCTGTGGGTTAGGGCCCACTTAAAAGAAACACCATTGAAATAATTTTGAAAAGAGATTGCACCGGTTGAATTAAATGACTTGAATGAGATAATAATCTCCAAATAGCTTGAACGGATTAAGAATGGAAACCCAAATCTTCTGAGATATCTTCAGCACTCCAGAACAAATGAATAGGAAGGAGTGAATGATTAAGAGGTGCATCAGCATGAGAAAGCATAAGAAACGAGGAAAGGAATATGATGAATATCGAAAGCTTGAATTGGATCCACCGAAGAAGAAAAATAACGAAGAATGATGAACTCAAAGCTCCGTTAGTATCTTCCTAAGAATCACTGGATAAGAACATTAACGAAAAAGAATGAAGAGACCTCCGATTAATAAAAGGATACATGATTAAGAAATCTGAGTCCTTGAAGAAAAAGGGTGGTAGGGCGGGAAAACAAAGGCAACTTGGGGACAGATGAAATGGATGCCATTGAGAAAACTTAGAATTGATCTCGCAAATGTTGGAATGATTAGATGCACTTGAAGAGAAACACGCCGGTTGGAAAAGAATTAACATGACAACCTCAATGATCAAAAGGATTAGTATTCACATAGCAATATGAGAACACCGTTTAGGAAAGGTATGGATTCAACATTTGACTTCGAAGCAACTCGAATACCAGAAATAGAACAAAACAAAGGATTTGGCTTGCAGAAATAAGCCGGAACAAATACATATGATAGAGATTTACCCAATCCCATATCATGCATCTGTCGGAAAGATATTCTAGGAGCTACTTGAATTCCCACCTATAAAACTCCCAAAACTTTCTGGTTATGCAATCTGGTGTTGGGGATACAGGGGAAGCAATATATCTCACCCAAACTAACAATACCTACATCCACCTGTATCCATCCGTCAACACATAACCAAGAAAACTCCGGAAATCGTGTACCTCAACCTTTGAAAAGCATACGTTATACGAGTTATGGCAATACTCCCGAACTCCCGCCCCAGTACTGGGTGGCTTCGAAGTTATCTCACCAACAACTGCATAAAAGAGATTTTCGATGTCGGCAAAACTCAGGTATTCCAGAACTGCAACGATAAAATTATGACAGCAACACCTCGGAGCTCAACTCCCCGGGACACTGCCACAACCCCTAAATGTCAGGAGGCACCAAGAACAATGTTCTCGTAATAAGAATATCGGAACGATCCCAAGATACCCGCGTGATCCTAAAAAAATTAGTGAAATTTGAGGAGAGGAAAGACAAAACATCTACGTCGACAGTCCTCACCAGAGCGACGAAGGGGGCTGTGGAGTAAAAATAATCCTACTCTCCGATATATATAATCCTAAGACTCAAAAAAAATCCAGACTCAACAACGGCCAACAATCAAGGGGGTTCCTATGGTCGGTCGAGGCTCTGATTACCAACTTGTCACGCCCAATATGCGACCCTATCCAAAAGGAACTCGAAGGTCCCACCAAGGATAGACCCGCATATTGAAACGCTTTTGCAAGGTGGATATCATTACATCAACATTACATAATAGATGGGGATACATACATAAGGCATACAATGCCACACGAATACAACAATACATCATACATAAGAGCAACATCCGACTATGGATGAAACACAAACAGAAGCTCAAACGACATCCACCCTGCTAGCCCAGGCTGCCGACCTGGAACCTATCCCCTGATCAAAGAAGAAGCAGAAGAAGAACTCCAAAACAAGCAACATCGCGCTCGCGTCAAGATCATCGCATAACCTGCACCTGCAACTGTTGTTGTAGTAATCTGTGAGCCACGAGGACTCAGCAATCCCATTACCATGGGTATCAAGACTAGCAAAGCTTAAAGGGAAAGGAAGGGGGTAAAGTGGTGAGGTTGCAGCAGCCAATAAGCATGATATGGTGGCTAACATACGCAAATAAGAGCGAGAAGAGAAGCAAAGGAACGGTCGTCAACTAGTAATGATCAAGAAGTTATCCTGAACTCCTGCTTGCGTCAAACATAACCCAAAACCGTGTTCACTTCCTGGACTCCGCCGAAAAGAGACCATCACGGCTACCCACGCGGTTGATGCAGTTTAATTCGGATCTGGTGTCAAGTTATCTACAACCGGACATTAACAAATTCCCATCTGCCCATAACCACAGGCACGGCTTTCGAAAGTTTATACCCTGGAGGGGTGTCCCATGATAAGCTCTCGCAATCAATGAAGGATATACCTTCTCCCAGGAAGACCCGATCAGACTCGGAATCCTGGTTTACAAGACATTTCGACAATGGTAAAACAAGACTAGCTAAGTTGCCCGGATGTGCCGACAAATCCCGATAGGAGCTGCACATATCTCGTTCTCAGGGCACACCGGATGAGCCAGACGACGGGTTGGCATAGACCCTGGTTGCCCAGGGGGCGCCAGACATCGCTCGGTTTGGACCAGCACTCGGAGGAGAACTAGCCGGGGGGGGTAAAATAAAGATGACCCTCGGGCTCCGGAAACCCAAGGGAAAAAGGGCTAGGTGAGGCAAATGGTAAAACCAAGGTTGGGCCTTGCTGGAGGAGTTTTATTCAAAGCGAACTGTCAAGGGGGTCCCATAAATCACCCAACCGCGTAAGGAACGCAAAATCAAAGAACATAACACCAGTATGACGGAAACTAGGGCGGCAAGAGTGGAACAAAACACCAGGCATAAGGCCGAGTCTTCCACCCTTTACCAAGTATATAGATGCATTAATAATATCAGAGATATTGTGATATCCCAACATAATCCTGTCCACCATGGAGCAATCTTTAGCTTCACCTGCAACTAACAACGCTATAAGAGGGGCTGAGCAAAAGTGGTAACATAGCCAAGCAATGGTTTGCTTGGAAGGGTGAAAAAGGTTAGAGGCTGACATGGCAAATTGGGAGGCTTGATGAACAAGTGCTAGGTAGCGCAGTATAGCGATAGAACGAAGCAACTAGCATAGCAATGATATTAGTGAGATCCAGGGTAGCGGTCATCTTGCCTGAGATCCAGCAGGGAAGAAGAACGAGTCCAAGAAGAAGACCAACGGACATAGTCGAACGAATCCTCACAACTCCGGAACGAAACCGAAGCTACCGAGAGAAGCAAACCGGAAAGATGCAAACAACATGGTAAACCAACAAGCATAAGCATGGCATGATGCACAATCAAGTATGATGCAAGTCCGGTTTAATGAGGCATGGCATGGCAAAGTGCAACAAACAATACTACAAGTTAAGTGGAGCTCAATATGCAACGAGTTGCATATTGACAAAACACCACATTGACATATTTAGTTTAATCTCGTTTAGGCTACCAAACAATATTAAATGTTATTAACCATGGCAAGGGGTGAAGCATATGAAAACTACCTATCTAGGCAAGTTTAAATGAGGCCGGAAACAACAAACAACAATTCCGGAAAATCCCCATATGCATATTTCGAATTTGGTACTGTTCTGCCCTAAACACAATTTTAATGTTGTTAAACAGCAAAATAAAATGCACCATGTTAAACTAGGAATTTTTTTACCCCATTTACATATAAAGTGTATTTAAAACCGAGCTACGGTTATTTAGTTATGAAATAAATCATTTTAGCATGGCATTTAAGCAAATTTAAACAAACAGTATTTTAAACATATTTAACATGGATGAAAGTAGCATATTATGAAACTAGATGAAATTCTAAGCACTTTAAATATATAATTTGTTTTAATCCAATGCATGGTTAATTAATTATTGATGCATGAACATTAAGGGGTTTTCTGAAAAACTGGCAATCTCTGGATAAATGTCAAAATTCGCAGCGCAGGAAAAAATACACATGGGCTGAAACTGGCAGAACTGGGCTGGGGGAAACTGCTCACATTGCAGGTTGGGCCCGGGTGGATGAGGAAGCACGCTGGGCTGGAGGCGCGCTGGGACTTGGAGGCCGGCCACGCTGGCGCTTGACCAAGTCAACGAAGGGGCAGTGCTGGCCGTATCGTTCGTGAAGCAGGGGACGGCGGCTGGTGATGCGGGATGCAGGGCATGGCGGCGACCTCCGGCGATGAGTGGATGGACGAGGGGGACGGATCCGGTGGCGTGAGGGTGTTGCGGACGAGGACCGACGTCGGGGATGTGCTTCGGTGAGCTACGGCGTGGACAACGCGAGCGAGCAGGGGAGACCGCTCGATCGATGTGGAGGCAAGCGGCAGCTTGGCGTCCATGGCGGTGCTGCTGCGGCAGCACGGGCACAGTTTGCAGAAGAATGGGGCGGCAACTGGTTAGGAGCGTCAACGACGAAGGAGGCAACGGCTGGGGAACGAGGCAAAACTCGGGCGCGGTCATGGCGTTCCTGCAGGGGGAAGAGATGGGGAGGTGAGGGGCATCCAGAGGAAGCAGAGAAAGGAGAAAAGATGGACATGGCAGGGAGCGGGAGAACCTGGCGGGAGGCTGCTCCAGCAAGCTCCAGCGGCAGGGCGGGGATCGACCGGAACGGGACTGGGGCAACGGGATCCGACGGAAGGGGCTGGATCTGAAGCGAACGGTGGTCAACGTGGCAGGGGTGGCGAGCTTGAGCTCCTTGCAGCTTCCATGGCGTTCTCCTGTGAGCGGAAACAAAGAGAGGGAGAGGGAGATCGTGAGAAAGAGAGATAGAGAAGCAGGAGGGGGAAAGGAGCGGGGCTGTCGTGGCACTCATCTCCGGCGAGGTGAGGTGGTCGTGGACGAGGAGGCTGCGGCCTCGGACACTGGCGGGAAAGAAGTAGAGGGCTCGGGGCTGTAGCTGCTGGCTCCTATGGGCGCGGAAAACGATGGCTGTGGGCGGTCGAACGCGTCCAGGACCAAGGGAAGAGGAGGCACGAGGCGTTGGTGCTGCTCGGGGTCGAGCCTTTTCTGTCCCGAGCAAGGAGGCGGCGGGATCGAGGGGAAGCATCGGGCTGGTTCTGGTTGGCTCGATGTGGAATTCGAGGAGGATTTTGGAGAGAGTGGCAGCGGCTACGGGTGGATGGGACATCTCCCTAAATTTTAGGGTTGGTCTGGTTTATATAGTGAGTGGGTTAGGTTAGGGATGATCTAGTCCCTCCGATCGAAAATGGACGGTTGAAGATAAATGGCTTAGGGGAGTCCAACAAATAAACGCAGATGTTTTATAGACGTTTGGGGATCATCTGGACCCATCGGTAACGACAGCTCGGTTCGGGTTCGGGGAAGTTTCGGACGCGTGGAAGGGGTCTGAGCAAAGCGCAGAGAGGGTGGGCATTTAGACGAGAGGGGAAAACAAGGACAAGCGGTCTGACAATAGGTCAACAAAGACAAAGAGAGAAGCGGTAACTACGAACGGGTACGGGTTTTATGAAAACATATGGATGCGATGCACATGATGCTATGAGATGAGATGCATGACATGAACAAAATGCAAAACAAAAGACAATAACCCAACCACGAAGGAAATAACATATCGTATCTCCGGAAAAGGCAAGAGTTGGAGTTACGAATATGGAAAGCTGTATCCGGGGCGTTACAGCAGTCCTCGTCGTCAAACGAGAAACGGACGAACACAAATTCCCTGTCCAGAAACCAGTGTACAACGTGTCCACTGTCCTCACTCCATGCAAGTCCCGGTACCCGCATTACCAAAAAATAGCATACGCAGTGTTCATGGCATCCCGGAAGCTACGACACTACTTTCAAGAGTGTTTGATAACAGTAGCCTCCAAAGTACCTCTTAACGATATCATAAACAACCGCGATGCAACAGGCCGGATTGCCAAATGGCCCATTGAGCTCCTCCCGTTCGACATAACATATAAGCCACGTCGAGCCATCAAGTCGCAAGCCTTGGCCGACTTTGTCGCGGAATGGACTGAAGCCGAACTCCCTAAAGAGTACAACACATATTCCAACTGGACCATGCACTTTGATGGCTCCAAAATGCTGGCGGGTCTGGGGGCTGGCGTCGTCCTGACGTCCCCAACAGGAGATACAATCCAATATGTACTCCAGATAATGTATACAGACTCCAACAATGCAGCCAAATACGAGGCCCTTCTACATGGCCTCCGGATGGCAGTCTCCATGGGCATTCAACGCCTAGAGGTGTGTGGGGATTCGAACCTCGCGATATCCCAAATAAACGGAGACTTTGACACCAAAGATCCGAAAATGGCAGCTTACCGCAACGTTGTCCTAAATATGTCAGCTCGGTTCGAAGGGCTGGAATTCCACCATATAGCCCGGGAAAATAATCTGGCAACAGACGTCCTGGCACGCATCGGCGCAAAGCGCGATGCAGTCCCCCCCAACATTTTCCTGGAAATGTTATTCAAGCCATCCGTACAGTGGGAAGGGGAATCCGGAATTAACAATCCAGACCAGGCCGCATCATCTGACCCCGAACACCATGACACAACGGAAGACTCCGTCAATGAAGTCACACCATCAGCCCACGTAATAATGGCAGTAATTGCCCCGTGGACAGAACCATTCTTAGCCTACTTAACTAGGCAGGAACTCCTCGAGGACCAAAATGAGGCACGCTGCATAGTGCGGCAATCTAAAGCCTATAAAGTCCACGAAGGAGAGCTTTATAAGAAAAGCACCACCGGAGTCTTCAAAGGTGTATCTCCGAAGAGGAAGGGAGGAACCTTCTGGCAGAAATTCACGCCGGACTCGGCGGGCACCACGCCGCAGCCCGAGCCCTTGTAAGCAAGGCCTTCTGTACCGGATTTTATTGGCCGACGGCCCAGGCACTTAGTCCAGCGATGCGTCGGTTGCCAATTATTCGCTAATCAAAGCCACATGCCGCCTTCCTCCCTACAAACCATACCCATCACCTAGCCTTTTGCGGTCTGGGGGCTTGACATGGTTGGACCCCTTAAAGGAGGAACCCACAAGCAAAAATACCTACTGGTCATGGTGGATAAATTCACCAAATGGATCGAGGCCAAGCCTGTAATGACGGCTGAATCCAGAATGGTGATAGACTTCATATCCGGGGTTGTACACCGTTACGGCGTCCCCCGCAGCATCATCATTGACAATGACACAAACTTTACGGCCGACGAAGTTAAACTCTGGTGCAAAAACATGGGCATTAAGCTCGACTACGCTTCAGTCTATCACGCACAAACTAACGGTCAAGTCGAGCGAGCCAACGGTCTCATCATGAGCGGCATCAAACCCAGACTAGTGCGATCCCTCAAGGAATCTAACATGCACTGGGTAGAGGAGCTTGACTCTGTACTCTGGGGGCTGCGGACCACGCCGAATCGCACTACCGGATTCACACCATTTTTATGGTATACGACGCAGAGGCAGTCCTGACCTGCGACATAATTCATGACTCACCTCGCGTGCGCATGTACGAAGAAAGAGAAGCCGAGCTCGATCGGCAGGACAGCTTGGACGCATTGGAGGAGGAGCGCGACGTGGCAAAATCCTGTTCCGCATTCTATCAACAGCAGGCTCGAAGATATCAAAGCAGAGAAGTACGAGCCAAAACTTATAACGTTGGCGAACTAGTTCTACGCCTGCCAGACAAGAAAAAGGACAAACTAAAGCCCAAATGGGAGGGTCCCTTCATAATCGACCAAGTCCTGACTAGTGGAGCGTACCGTCTGTGAAACACATCGGACAACCGACTCGAGCCGAACCCATGGAACGCAGCACGCCTACGAAGATTCTACGCCTAGCGCCGGACTCTGTGTTCGTCACCTTCCTCTGTCCCCTTTTTTTATTATTTATTTCAAATTAGCTGCCTGGTATTTATCTCCTTCTCCCTCCCTTTTTCTCCCAAGCCTTTAGGGGCTTGCCTGCGCGTTGTTCGCACATACTTGACGTGCCACCCGCGCTCATTATACCTGGGGGCTTCTTTATCAGAAGTTTATATAAACGGGCCTCATGCCCAAAACATGTGTGACACTTCCGCATGAACCTTTTATACACCATTATATGCATCGATATGACTTAAGTTTTGGCCAAGCTGGGTTGCTTGGCTCCTGTGCTTACCCCTACATTCCCGTTTGTTCGGCTAGGTGGTAAAGGGAGCACCTCTGCGATTGTTACTGCCGGGTCAGCCCGATGTGTACCTCAGACTGGGTGAAGCTGAAAGCTAGCGTTCTTAAGGGAATATTCGGTCGGTGAACTAAAAGATGATTTTTCTTGTTTATTTATCTGCCCCTAGATGCTTTTCTGCTTTTTTTCGCAGTCCGGACATGCACTTTAGGGCATGCCTCCCAGGGAAAGGAACCCCTAACGGAACTATTCTCCCTGGAAGATGTTTCTTACTAACCATGTAATATAACATAACTAGTTGGGCACTTGTCTGCTAAAGCACTAATGACCCCTACGCCTGGTCTCCATGCATGCCCCGGTTCTTACATAACCGAGAGGGTATTCGGAGACACTCTGGACTATCAGGTCCAGAGGTTGAGGCGAAAAGGTCCGCAATGACAAACGATCTACAATCCGGCGAGACGACACTTTACATGTCATTTTAAAATTACATAGCCAATTTGACTAGGCATATTCTTCTTCAATACCATCCAACAGGCTGTCTAATTTGCAATCCTGTTGGGAATACTTGGCAGCCAGCTCTACCTAGCCATACACTAAACTGACAGAGATCTCCTTCCCGTCGGGCCCCGCAGGGCCGACCTCGGCCATGTGGTTCGGGTCAGCCTTCGTGTCCCGAGTCTTCACCATGGCCCAGGCCTCCCGGGCACCTTGAGGCAGGCCGATATCTTCCATAACCGGAAGCGCTGCCGCACTCCCTTCAGCTTCTCTACAAGCTCTCCAAGGACTTCGGGCATGGAGAGGGATGGCCACATAGCCTGGACGACGCCTTGCATCGCCTGCCGAACTCATTCGTGCAGTTGCAACAGCTCGGGAAGAAGGTCCCCCGCTGAACCGGGCATTTCCTCCGCAGGACGACCTGTCAGCATATCTACAGACATAGCTCTGTCAATCGACTTCCTCGCCGAACTCTATTTTTCGAAGATTCGCTCAAGCACTTACTAAAAATGCCGCGTCGAAGTCGTTGATTCTCCTTTATGGAATCAGACAGCTGAGCACGAACATCCTTCAGTTCCTCGCCCAGCTGGGTATTGGCGTCTTGAAGCTTGTTCTTCTCTTGCCTCACCCTCGTCAGCACGCTCTCGCCAGCCTTTAACTGGCGTAGGAGTTGTTGCTTGTCCAGATTCACTCCGGCCCCATCTGCACTGTTATTGTCAAAATTGCACACATGTCGCACTTCACAACAGAATTATCTTTCGAAGCATATATTACCTGAGGGGGTCCCCTTGGCATTCTCTGAAGCGGCCAGTGCGGCCTCAAGTTGGGCCTTGCACCCTTCCAGCTCCTGGGACAGTTGCGTATTCTTTTTTGTAAGATCCTGCATAAACATATGATCCTTAAATCAGTTATCTTAACTGTTTCAAGTCTCGGGGGCTACTGACATATATAACCATCAGATTTACTCACCCGTATGTCTTTCGCATACTGCTCTGTGGCCCTGGCTAGACCATTTTGAGCGGCACGGAGGTACGCATCTCCCGTATTAAAGGCGTCCAACGCCTCTTGGGAGAAACATGCGTCATGAAGAACAGCCCGGTGACGCCTGTGGTTCATGGCACTCTCCAACTCTGAATTGGTGGCAGATAGCCCATCCGCGTCCTCTGTCGGAGGAGCATCCGGAGCGTGCCCCATGTTCGCCCCCGCTTCCGGACCCGGCCTTGAAGCTTGGCCGGTGGATATAGTCCGGCGGGCGCTCTTCTTCCTGAGGAGAGCATGAGCGTTAGTGTGACTTGAGGGCATAAACCCTAGGCGTTAACACTGCATGTCGTACCATTGCACCGGAATCTCGATCCGGTCCGCACTTCTTTTTGACCCGCCTGGCTTTAATGGCCCTTGTTGGCTACCCACCGCGGGCTCGGCCCTCCGCCTCAAGGATTTCCCCTGCAAAGTGAAACACTATTGGTTCACGACAATTACAATAAAGCATGGATGGATCCTCTTGAAAGTACTAGGACTTCGGTCTCGGTTACCTTTGAGGTCGGTAGTTGTCCGGGATAGTCGGCCGTAATGGCCACAAAGGTATTGTCCGTACTCAATTGATGAAACACCCCATCAATTAGCTCCACACATAAGTCCGGGTCCTCTTGGGAGTCCGGATCGAGGGACCGTTCCGGCTCCTCGGGTTGTGAAGGAGGGCTGTTTATCTCCTTCACAGTCTAGCGCAGCTCCTGCATTAAAATTGCTAGACTAAGTACTCAATTATGGGAATTTGAAAACAGGTAGGCAAGTGAAAATGTTTGCTCACCCAGCTTGGAGGACTGTACATGGAGAATCCGCCCCGTGGGTTGACACGGAGGAATACCTCTTCTTCTCCTTTGTACAAAGCAGATAAGATCTTCGTTAGAGTGGCAGCCGAATCCGGCCCCTTGCGACCACACCGGGTGGCGTCGTCCTCCCCGTTGAAATCCCACATGGTGTGGCCTCTGTACTGAAGCAGCTGCACCCCCGGCATAATGCATGTGGCCATGACCTTGATCATGGTCAGTCCGGAATGAGCCAACAACTTTATCCGGCTCATCAGGTAAAGGATGTCCCTGTCAGTTTCCCTCTGAGGGTTCCGTGGGCGCCAGCTCAGGCGTTTCTTCAACGGAGCGTTATTGAACTCAGGGAGGCCGATCCGTACAGGGTCCGGCAGGGGGAAGTCGTCCATATAAAACCATTCCAAAGGCCAGTCCTCGGACGCCTTCTTTGGGGTTCCGGATAGATATCCGGTCCCGGCGATGCGCCATAGTTCGGCTCCGCCCACTTGATAAAGTTACTCCTCCTGAGAGCGGGGAACAAGGCAGAACAACCTCTTCCACAGCGCGAAATGGGCCTCGATGCCCAAAAACAGCTCGAAGAGGGCCACGAAGCCCGCAATATGCAGTACGGAGGCAGGCGTGAGGTTGTGTAGCCGGAGGCCATAAAACTCCAGTAGCCCTCGGAGAAATGGATGAATTGGAAATCCGAGTCCTCTTATTAAATAAGGGACTAGGCATACCCCCTCCCCTTGGAGGGATTGGGGACGCTCTCCGCCTGCTCTCCGCCGCTATAGGTGGCAATCCCGGCTCGAACTAGGACCATATTTGCTGGGGGGACGAGCCCCTTGGATTGAAGCACTACTAGCTTGCTATGAGGGACGGAACACCGCTCCCAATCTCTGGGCCGAGGGCTGAAGAGGTGAGAGGAGGAGCTGCTTCGACCGGCCATGGTGGAATGTATCTCTGTCAAAAGCGCTCTGATGGATACTCGCGGAGGGAAGGTGGTGTGAATTGGATCTAAATCCCCGTATCTTTTATGGGCGGCTCATTTACGCGGCCGGGGGGGGGGGAATAAATGAAAAAAACTCCCTGGCTTTTCGCATTCGTTTGACACATGGAAGATGGTTATTATTGGGCACAGAAGCTGAGGAGAGCAGCACACACTAGAACCCGGACACTATTCGACAGGCACATGAAATTTGGAGAAGAACCCGCCTTTCAATGCCGAAGACAAACTTGCTCGCTAGACTTGTCGTCATTGAAGCCTGGTTCGGGGGCTACTGAGGGAGTCCTGGATTAGGGGTGTCCGGATGGCCGGACTATGGCCTTTGGCTGGACTCCCGGACTATGAAGATACAAGATTGAAGACTTCGTCCCGTGTCCGGATAGGACTTTCCTTGGTGTGGAGGGCAAGCTTGGCGATATGATATGAAGATCTCCTCCCATTGTAACTGACTCTGTGTAACCCTAGCCCTCTCCGGTGTCTATATAAACCGGAGAGTTTTAGTCCGTAGGACGAACAACAATCATACCATAGGCTAGCTTCTAGGGTTTAGCCTCTCTGATCTCGTGGTAGATCAACTCTTGTACTACCCATATCATCAATATTAATCAAGCAGGAGTAGGGTTTTACCTCCATCGAGAGGGCCCGAACCTGGGTAAAAACATCGTGTCCCTTGTCTCCTGTTACCATCCGCCTAGACGCACAGTTCGGGACCCCCTACCCGAGATCCGCCGGTTTTGACACCGACAAGCACTTTCTTCTTTCAGGTCACCTCTTCCTCAACAACAAAGTCCACATCCTCCGAATCTGAGGTTCTCTTCTTCTTTTGCCTAGTAGCAGCCTTAGGCAAGTTACTTGGGGTGCTTCTGCTACCATCATCAAAGCTGCTATTGGAGGGACTAGTGCCCTCACTGAGACTCACTTGCTCTTCTAACCTATTCTGACTGTCACTGCCCTCATACATTTTTGAAACTGATCCTGTGAATAGATAGGTATAGGTAGAGTGGATGAGCATCACAAAGCACACTTATTTTCAAAAAATATTGAGTCAAAACTTTACATTACTTTTCTGCAGAAAGCATTTTGGATCAACCAATATGTCTAACTCGATGACATCGAAGCAGCAACAGAGTCTAAACATGCAGTTTCGATCAGACCGAAATGCAGTTCGGTGACTCCGAGATGCTAGGGTTTCACAGAGTGAGTGATTTCGGTCACACCGATTCGTACACTTCGGTCAGACCGAGTTGTACTTGTGCAAGGCCTGGGCCAAATCGGTGAGAACGAGATCCCTAGATTGGTCGGTCCGAGATGAATTCCATGGAAACCTAACCCTAAGTTTTAGCATCAAATCTA
Source organism: Triticum dicoccoides (assembly GCF_002162155.2). Classification (NCBI taxonomy): domain Eukaryota; kingdom Viridiplantae; phylum Streptophyta; class Magnoliopsida; order Poales; family Poaceae; genus Triticum; species Triticum dicoccoides. Next base: position 149,992,017 of record NC_041387.1, on the reverse strand, counting down.
ATCTAATGGAACTTTTCGGTGGATAGATCGATCTCATACGTGGAAAGAACAATGGCAGTAATCTCTGTGCAGGAATCGGAAAAAGGAAAACACACAGAAATTGAGTCCGTAGCCTAACTTGGAGACGAACTCGCTACAGCGACAACGGAGGTGAGATTTCCATTGACGGCGTTGGAGAGCAGCTGCAGGAGGGCGCTGGCGACGACAAAGACGATCCGGAGACTAAGGGGAGGTAGAGCTGGGAGGCACGGATGAAGAGTTTGCAGTAATTTCCAAATTTTCAACCCGTGGGTATATACATACCCACTCACTATCGGTGTGACCGAGTGGAACGACTCGCTGGCACCAAGATGCAAAACTATGAGTAGTTACTGCAACTTGGTATGACCGAAATGTTCAAATCGGTTGCATCAAGGTGAAAACCTAGATCAACTTAATGAATTCGGTGAGACCAAGTATGGTTAATCGGTCGGACCGAGATACATTAAGAGGTTTTGTAAGTTTAAGCCCTTCATGGATTGGTGGCTCCGAGTGCTCCTCATCCGCAGGGTCCGAATTCGACTACTTCAAGCTTTGTGATGTAGCATGAATAGAGTTTGAGACAAGAAAAGCATAGATATCTAGAGGGAGTACTTAGGCATTATTGTCCATCCATTTGGCAAAGAGAAAAACCAAACAATCAAAGCAACAAATGGATTTCCTCGAATGGAGAAAATTATGCAACCAACATGCTCACACAATAAGATAGCAAATGAAATATGTGGCAAAGCATGCACAAACACTCCAGAGTCAATCAAGCAATTGGCGATGACCAGGTCATCTACATATGAGTATATTGACTTAGGAGTCAAATGAGAACATTTTTTCATAGGTCATACTCATTGTTTAAGCACAAGTTAGGTTAACACTTTTACATAAAGCATTGATGTGTGCACACCATTAGAGTTGCTTTAGCTCCATTGTTAGAGTAAAGCTCCCCCTAGATGTGATATCCCCCCTTTAGAGGGATGAACTAACCTTGGGTTTTGTCGATGATTACTTCATGTAGATGTTGAAGATGTGGATGCTCAATGGTGATGTAGATCATTTAGAGCAATCCATTGGAGTAAGTGGCACTTTCAATACCTACACGAGTTAGTCTCACAAGGAACAAACAAAGATATCCATAGACATAGAGTGATGTACACATATGATGATGTCCATGGAAGCATTTGGTTACCTTGTCCCTTTACATACCAACAGGAGGGTTTGTGACTCGTTGAACTAGTGCAAGATATGGAAGTTGATTGCACTTGTCCTAGCCAAAATTAATATGTGTGAAGTATGTTGCGGGAGTCACCCTCAAGAACTCTCTAGTTCTTCTTCTTTGGGATCCACATCAACTTGATGGGAATCCTTGGAATTGTAGTCGTAGTTGAGGAAGTAGAACTTGATGTAGTCTCGGGAACCGACTTGACCAAGGCCTTAGGAGCTTCTTCAAATGCATCAATCTCCTCTTGAAGCTTGTCCTTGCCTTTTAGCTTGTGGTCTTGTGGTGGAAGATCATCTTGATCTTGTGTTCCCTTGAAAAATGTAGGGTCATACTTCTCTTGTTGAGAAACAAACTCTGTCTTGGGGTATTGATCTTCTTCCCACGCAACTCCATTGGAATTGGCATTTTACTATACCTCTTAAGTAATACAAACAGAGTGGGGGCCTCTCCAACTATATGAGTTGTAAAAAACTCCATTGGCATTGAACTTTCGTTCAAAACCAACACCTCGATTCTTCCGGTGCCTTCCTTGCTTGCATACAATTTCCTCAAATTGCTTACTTCCGGAAAGGCTCTTGTAAACACCTTTCTGTATAATTCCCTTGAATAAGCTATTTTCTTGCTCAAGTGTAACTTTGCTAAGAGAATCATTACTGGAATCAAGAGAACTACTAGAAGCAACAATATTGGATTTAGCATGATTATTGTTACTAGTAGAAGAAGAATCTTTCTTACTCTTGTTGGTGGATTTTACTTGTGGCATGTCAGTAGACAAGAGTAAATGCTCGGCAATGTAAGAAGAACTTCTCTTCTGAAGATCACCATTGATTGCTTTTAAGAACCCATGCTCTTGCTATAAATTGAGCTTTTCAAAGCGTAGCTTGTCATGAGTTTTTAAAAGCTCTCGATGATCCTCTAAAATAGTTTCATTAGCTAACTTAAGAGTGTTTAGTTCTTTAGTTAGACAATCAATCTCCTTCTTATCATTGTCATTCGTTTCATCTTGATTAGCATGGTTAATAGCAATTTCATCATAGTTTTCATCACTAGTTTCGTCAACAAGTAAATCATCATCACCTAGAAAATCATCTTCATCACTTTTGAAATCAATATACTCGGGTGGTGATACCTTAGGTCATTTAGCCATGAAGCATCTTCCAATTCCTTCATTTCGTGAGTCAAATATGTTGTAGGAGTTGGATGACACAAGTGCAAGACCGGCAACACCTTCATCTTGAGTATATTTGGAGTCGGAGTGATAACTTCTCTCGGAGTAGTTGTCGGAGTCGGAACCAGATACCCATTCACCAACATGAGCTTGATGTCTTCACCTTGTGTAGAACTTTGATGACTTGTCCTTCCTTTCTGAATCCTTGCTTCTACGAGAGGGCCTTCTTTCAAAATGGTCATCTATACTCCTTCTCTCTCTTGGTGGTGATTCATCTCTTTTACTTCTCCTCTTAGTTGAGTCTTCTCTTCTTTTGTAGGGAGTCGTACACTCATTGGAGTAGTGTTCGGGTCTTCCACAATTGTAGCAATTTCGATCATGACTAGAGGATCTTTTGTCATTGTAGGACCTTGACTTGGAGCTTCTCTCTTTGCTTCTACTCTTGTGGAACTTGTTGAAGTTCTTCACCATTAAGCTCAATTCGTCATTGAAGACTTGTTTCTCACTTGATGTGGTAGGGGCATCACATGAAGCTTTATAATCACCAATAGACTTGCTGTGAAGCTCTTCGTTATCCTTGAGTGACATCTCATGAGCAACAATTCTCCCAACAACTTCCGTTGGCTTGAGATCATTGTAATTGGGCATCATTTGGATCAAAGTACACATGGTATCATATTTTCCATCCAAGGCTCTTAGGACCTTCTTGACGATGAATTTGTCGGTCATCTCTTCGCTTCCTAAGCCGACAATCTCATTTGTGATGAGAGCAAGCCTACAGAACATTTCAGCGACTCCTTCACCATCCTTCATTTTGAACTTGTCAAGTTGACTTTGAAGCACGCCCAATTTGGATTCCTTGACGGACACGGTACCTTCGTGCATATCAACCAAAGTATCCCAAATTTCCTTTGCATTCTCAAGACGGCTGATGTTGTTGAATTCTTCAGGGAATAATCCCTTAAAGAGAATATTGCAAGCTTGTGCATTGTATTGCAACATCTTCAATTCTTCCGCAGCTGCTTCATGATTCGGATCTCTTCCATCCTCGAAGTATTCACCTTGCAAACCAATACACACAATACCCCAAACAGCGGGGTTATTACCAAGAATATGTGTTTTCGTCTTATGCTTCCTACTAGCAAAATTAGTACCATCAATGTAAGGACCTCTATGGTGGCAATTTCCCTTGCTAGATGCCATACTCTCCTACGTTGTGAAACCAAGGCTATGATCACCAAAAGCTATGGAAATCAAGGCAAATTGAGACCAAAGATCTGATACCGGGGGGTGATTAGACTACTTGACCAAATGAAAATCTAACCTTCTCCCAATTATACGTCTTGGCAAATTTTAGCTACTTATCACAAGTCAAGCAATCAACGTACACATGCATTTCTAAGAGTGTAGCGACGAAAAGTAAAACATTGCATATGAAGGTCAAGGGAAGGGTTTGGAGATGGCAAACGCATAGACACGAAGATTTTTGGCATGGTTCTGATAGGTGGTCCTATCGTACATCCACGTTGATGGAGACTTCAACCCACGAAGGGTAACGGCTGCGCGAGTCCACAGAGGGCTCCATCCATGAAGGGTCCACGAAGAAGCAACATTGTCTATAGCACCATGGCCATCGCCCATGAAGGACTTGACTCAATTGGATAGATCATCACGATGTAGGTGATCTCCTTGCTCTTACAAACTACTTGGCTCAACTCCACAATCTTGACGGAGGCTCCCAAGTGGCACCTAACCAATCTAGGAGACACCACTATCCAAAAGGTAATAGATGGTGTGTTGATGATGAACTCCTTGCTCTTGTGTTTCTAATGATAGTCTCCCCAACAATCAACTCTCTCTCATTGATTTGGCTATGATGGAAAGATGATTTGAGTGGAAAGCAACTTGGGGAAGGCTAGAGATCAAGATTCTTGTGGTTGGATTGGAATGTCTTGGTCTCAACACATGAATAGGTGGTTCTCTCTCAGAAAATGAGTAGTGGAAGTGTAGGAACATTCTGATGGCTCTCTCTCAAATGGTGAAGGGGGTGTAGGGGTATTTATTGCCTCCACACAAAATTCAACCGTTACACACATTTGACCCAACTTGGTCAGACCGAATAGAAGAACTCGGTGAGACCGATTCAGTTCAAAATGTGAAGGTTAGGAATCTCGATGGGACCGATGAGATCAACTTGGTGGGACCGATGTGCTAGGGCTAGTGCAAAACCTCAGCTCGGTGAGACCGGTCGCGTCAACTCAGTGAGACCGATTTCAGTAATGAGCAAATAGAGACTTGGTCAAGCAAACTCGGTGGGACCGATCGCTCCATTTGGTGAGACCGAGATGTTAAGAAGGGACACAGAGAGTTTGCAAAGCCATTTTGGTGAGACCGAGAGCCGTAAGGGGCCGAGAGAAAGAGGATTGCAATGCTGGATGTTTTGGAGGGGATGAAGAGGAAACCTGTGAGCAGGAATTCCAGAAGGCCACTGATGCCCTGTGCATCGACAAGGGTGCATCTTTGCACTCCACTCACCGCCAGCTTAGATAGTGGGCGCGTGAGGTCAATGCCATGGAGCCAGTAGCAGTTTCATGGAAGCTTCTCAAGTGGTCACGCTTGCCCATCATCTTTGATGAAGAGGACCACCCCGACCGCACCACTGTGGTAGGGTGCTTACCATTGTTGGTCTCCCCAACGATCCGCAACCTCAAGGTCACAAAGATGTTGGTTGATGGCGGGCTGAGTTGAATCTGATTTCCCCACAAGTTCTCAGCAAACTCCAGATAGCAGAGGAAGAGCTTAAGGCCACTGGCACGTTTCAAGGAGTCAATCCCGGCAGGAGTCGTCCTAAGGGAAAGATCACATTGCCTGTCGCATTTGGAGGAGAGTTAAACTACCGAACTAAGAAGATTGTGTTTGATGTGGTCGACCTCCCCCTGCCATACAATGGAATCCTTGGGTGTTCGGCCCTGGCAAAGTTCATGGCGGCATCCCACTATGCCTACAATACCTTCAAGATGCCAGGCCCGATGGGCGCCATTTCCATTCCATCAGCTAAGAAAGATCTGATGATATGTGTGGAAAAGATGTATCGGGATGCTGTCGTGGCAGAGGCCGCTGAAGCCGCCTTGCCCACTAAGGAAAGCAAAAGAAAGAAAAAAGATAGTGAGGACACCGGCAAGGAATCCAGGAAGCATGCCCGTACGGAGTGCATGACACCTGTTGATGATGTGCCTGAGAGTTCCAATAGCAAGAGGACCGAGGCTGCTACACCCCATGTGAAAAAGGGCCCAGCAGGGCTGGGTGGCGCTAATGGTCATTTCACTATGAGTGCCACTCTCGATGACAAATAGGAAAGCAGGCTCGTTGCCTTCCTGTGGGCGAATATTGATGTGTTTGCATGGAAACCATCTGATATCCCCGGTGTTCCTAGGGAGGTAATCAAGAACCATGTTGTTGTCTGCCCACATGCCCGACCCGTCAAGCAGAAGGTGCAGAAGTAGGCCTTGGAGCTACAGCAGTTCATTGCCGTGGAGATTAAGAAACTTGAGGCAGCTGGTTTGGTCAGAGGAGTACTGCATCCAACATGGTTAGCAAACCCAGTGGTTGTGCACAAGGCTAATGGTAAGCGGAGGCTTTGCATTGATTTCACAGATTTGAACAAGGCAAGCCCAAAGGACACGTTCCCCTTGCCACGCATTGATCAGATTGAGGATTCCACTTTCGGGTGTGATCTTCTCTCCTTCTGGATGCATACTCCAGGTACCATCAGATATTCATGTCTAATGAAGACGAAGAGAAGACCTCCTTCATCACCCCATGTGGCACATAGTGCTTTGTGTGCATGCCTTTCGGGTTGAAGAGTGCCGGGTCCACCTTTGCAAGAGCTGTCCAAATTGGTTTGGAGTCACAATTGCATAGAAATATTGAAGCTTATATGGATGATATCATGGTCAAGACCAAGGACAAATCGACCTCATCCAGGATTTGGAAGAGACATTTGCCAATCCGCGCAAGATCAACTTCAAGTTAAACCCGGAGAAGTTTGTGTTCAGCATTCCCTCCGGCAAGCTGCTTTGTTTCTTTGTGTCCCATCGCGGGATTGAAGCCAACCCAAATAAGATCAAGGTCATCGAGCAGATTCAGGCACCCAGGACAGTTAAAGAAGTGAGACGTCTGACAGGATGCGTTGTCGCACTTAGCAGATTCATCTCCTAGTCCGCTGAGCGCGCCTTGCCGTTCTTCAAAATTTTGAAGAAGGCATGACCTATGAAGTGGATCCCGGAAGCAGATGTAGTATTGCAAGATCTGAAAACCTATCTGTCTTCTGTGCCCACTTTGGTTGCGCCCAAGCCACTGGAGTGGCTGCTGCTGTATCTAGCAGCGACTAATCAGGTGGTCAGTGCAGGATTGGTGGAATAGCGGGAAGTGGAGGAAACAACAACCTCACCAGACACCCCGCCAAGAGCAGAAAGAGAGGATAGCCCGAAAAGGTCAGATATGGATCAGGACAAATAGAAGCACGGCAGCGAAGGCAACCCCATGGACGTGGCAAGGAAGAAAGTGGTGCAGTGCCCAGTGTACTTCGTCAGTTCCCTCTTGCAGGGGGCTAGATCTAGGTATTCTGGTGTGCAAAAATTGATTTTTGGCCTCGTCATGGCCTCAAGGCAACTGTGCCACTACTTCCAAGCTCCTGAGATCACGGTTATCACACGCTTTCTGTTGCAAAGGATACCCCGGAACCTAGAGGCTACCGGCAGAATAGTGGAATGGGCATTGGAGTTATCTGGCTTTCGCCTGAAGTTTGAAAACACGTCAACAGTTCAGAGCAGGGCATTGGCAGAGTTTATTTTAGAATGGACGACATCCCCTGATGAGGAAGTGCTAGAAATAGTTATCCCTAACAAGGAATCACCCCTAGAGTAGATCATGTATTTTGATTGTGCCTTCTCCCTGCAAGGTGTAGGGCTAGGGTGCTTCTCATTGCTCCGGCTGGGGAGCACTTGAAGTACGTCGTCCAGATGCACTTTCCATGGGAGGAGGCAACCAACAATACAGCTAAGTATGAAGGGCTCCTTGTCGGCCTGAGGATTACCATAGAATTGGAAATCAAGAAGCTGGTCATTCGAGCAGACTCACAGCTTTTAGTGAGACAAGTCAACAAAGATTACCAAAGTCCATTGATGGAGGCATATGCTAGATGTTTCTTGCTTGATAATTTATTTGCTTATAAAATTCCTATGCTTAGGAAGTATATTAGACTTAAATGTGTTTTTCACATGCTACATGATGCTCTGTTCATGTTTCATTTACTATATTTCATGTGAGCATCATTGAAATCTCAAGCATATCTTAATGGATATAAAGAAAGAGCTTGTTGGGAGGCAACCCAATGAATATTTTTTTCTCCTTATCTTTCTGTTTTTGTGTCGTCACACAATTATGCTACTGTGGTGATTGTGTTTTTATGTTATAGTTAGTGTTTGTACCAAGTAAATCCTTTAGGATCATGTTGGGTGACAGTTGATTTGAACCTGTTGAAAAACAGAAACTTTTGCGTCTAGTAGATGAATTGTTAGAAATCACGGAAGCGATGAAAAATTCTGAATATTTTACACAAGATTGATATACAAATTACCTACGTTTTCCAAAGTCTTCAGAATTTTTGGAGTTACAGAAGTATGGTCGAAGTCCAGATTACTATAGACTATTTTGTTTTTGACAGATTCTGTTTTCTTTGCAATATGTGCTTATTTTGATGAATCTATGGTATGTTAGAATATAGTAGGTATAATGCAATAATAAAATATGAATGTGTTTGCAACATTACTTAAAGTGGTTATTTGCTTGGAGCTATATTTTGTTGAGTTTTGTGTGATTGAAGTTTTCAAGTTTAGGGTGAGATCACGATGGATGAAGGAATAAGAAGTGAAAAGAACTTAAGCTTGGGGATGACCATGGCACCCCAAGGTAATATTCAAGGAGAACCAAGCATCTAAGCTTGGGGATGCCCATGAAGGCATCCCCTCTTTCTTCTAACAACCATTGGTAATTTTACTTGGAGCTATATTTTTATTCATCACATATCATGAGTTTTTCTTGGAGGGTCTTGTATTATTTGAGTCTTTGCTTGTTTTGATTTTTAGTTTATCACAATCATCCTTGCTGGACACACCTATTTGAGAAAGCCATAATGATGCTATGATTTGTTAGAATTGCTCTATGTGCTCCACTTAAAATTTTTGATCTATGGAATTGCTCTAGTGCTTCACCTATATCTTTTTGAGCGTAGTGGTGCTTTAATTTTGTATGAAATACTCTCGTGCTTCACTTAGATTAATTTGAGAGTTGGTAAATATTTGAAGAAATTCTCTCATGCTTCACTTATATTGTTTCGAGAGATGAATTTTTTTATGTTCAGGTCCTTCACTTGAATTTATTTGAGAGCTTGTTATAAGCAATGTTAATATATTAAACTAGTCCCAAAGTGATGGGTATTCAAGAGGGATATTATAAAAACTTCCATGAATATCATTGGATACCATAAACCTGATTCCCTGTAATTGTTTTGAGATATGATGATAGTAATATGTGAGATATGTTGGTGAGTTATTATGCTTAAGTAACAATATTGGTGTTAAGGTTTGTGATTCCATATGCAAGCATGAAAGTCAATTTTTGTGCATTGAAATTACATCCTACTTGTGGTGCATAATTCGGTGTTAGTTATGCTTAGTGCTTGTTTATGATTGTTTTTGTTTATTGGTTGGTTGCTTCTCAATCTATTTGCTAGCCTTTCCTTATACTAAGAGGGAATACTACTTGTGCATCCAAAATCTTGAAACCAAGTTGTGCCAATGAGTCCACAATACCTACCTATATGTGATATTTCCATGCAGTTCCAAGTAAATTTGTATGTGCCATCTCTAATTTTCAAAATGAATTTCCTTTTTGTGTACCCGTACCGGTCATGATGCAGTAGGGGGTGGCCAATATTATTCCATCCTAGATTTGTTATTCTCAGGATTAGTTTTTATTCACTTGTCATTGCACAAGAGTGTGGTGGTAATAGGGATGCCCAGTCCGAAAATGAAAAAAAAATAACTTTATGTTGTCTAATAATAAATTCCTTGGAAAGTGTTGGTATGGAAGGCACCCGTGGAAACGGCTAGCCATGGACTGTGAAAGAATGGTGGAAAGAGGAATAAACTTTATTTTATATTTGGGAACCGCCTATGATGTATCTAGCATGGAAAGTATTGGGAATCCTCGATCAATTTCGTTGACTGGAAACGTGTGGCTCCCAAAATATTTTTATCTCTCAATGTAAGCTTTGAGCTCTGGCACCTCTACAAATCTCTGCTGCCCTCTGCGAAGGGCCTATCTGTTTACTTTATGCAATTTTAATTTTTTATTTGAGTCTCTGTCTTCCCTTATAAAAGCACCAACTAGGGAGTACTATGATCATACTTGTGCATTGGATGTAGCTAATATTCGAGTGTGTTCCATGAATGGGTCAATGATTGAACATGACAGGCTAGGGATAGCTTTCTTTAGCATTGATCTTTTAAAAGACATGGTTGCTTGTTGATATGCTTGAGTATTGAAATCTTCATGTCAAATATAGACTATTGCTTTGAATCATCTAAAAGTCCATATGTCCATGTTATAAAAGAAAAGAATATGTCATGAACATGTTAGGCCGCATTCCACATAAAAAATTCTGTTTTTATTATTTACCTACTAGAGAACGAGTAGGAATTAAGCTTGGAGATGCTGATACGTCTCCAATGTATATATAATTTTGATTGCTCCATGCTGTTATATTATCATTCTTGGATGTTTTAGATTCATTTTATAGCAACTTTATATCATTTTCTGGGACTATCCTATTGACATAGTGCCAAGTGCCAGTTGTTGTTTTCTTCCTTGTTTTTTTACTTTGCAGAATATCCATATCAAACGGAGTCCAAACGCAGCGAAACTTTTTGGAAAAAAAATTCTCCCCAAAAGATAACTTGGGAGCCAAGGAAGTGCCAGAGGGGAGGTCTGTGAGGCTCACAAGACCCCAGGGCACGCCAGAGGCCCCTGGCGCGCCCAGGTGGGTAGTGGGGACTAGTCCTTTCCACCACATCTCATCTCTATAAATACCCAAATATTCCAGAAACCCTAGGGGAGTCGACAAAGCACAATTCCAGCTACTGCAAGTTCCAAAACCACAAGATCCAATCTAGAGCCCAATTGCGGCACCTTGCCGGGGGGGACCACGATCACAGAGGGGTTCATCATCCAAATTGGTGCTCCTCCGATGATGCGTGAGTAGTTTACCATAGACCTACGGGTTCGTAAGCATGTAATAGCTAGATGGCTTCTTCTCTCTTTTTGATTCTCAATACAATGTTCTCATCGATGTTCTTAGAGATCTATTGGATGTAATGAGTGTTTGCAGTGTGTTTGTTGGGATCCGATGAATTGCAAGTTTATGATCAGTTCTATCTATGAATATTATTTGAGTCTTCTTTGATCTTTTATATGCATGATTATTATAGCATCGTATTTCTTCTCCAAATCTTTGGTTTGGTTTGGCCAAATAGATTGATTTTTCTTGCAATGGGAAGAGGTGCGTTGTGATGGGTTCAATCTTGTAGTGTCCTCACCCAGTGACAGAAGGGGTAGCGAGGCACACATGTATCATAGGATAAAAGGATGGAGTTTATTCCTACATGAATAGATCTTGTCTACATCATGTCATCGTTCTTATTGCATTACTCCATTTTTCCTTGAACTTAATACACAAGATGCATGCTGAATAGGTGTCGATGTGTGGAGTAATAGTAGTAGATGCATGCAAGAGTCGGCCTACTAATCTTGGAGGTAATGCCTATATACATGATCATTGCCTTGGATATCGTCATAAATATTTGCTCTTCTATCAATTGCCCAACGGTAATTTGTTTACCCACCGTATATAATTTTCTTGAGAGAAGCCACTAGTGAAATCTATGGCCCCCGAGTCTATTTTCTATCATATTGTTTTTAGATCTATTATTCCAAAAACCCAAAAATATCTTGCTGCACTTTTTCTTTATTTATTTTATTTTGTGCTTTCTTGGATCTGTTTGTCAAAACTGATACAATTTAGTCTATCTCAATAACGAGGAGGGATTGACAACACCGCTTAGTCATTGGGTTGCAAGTGTTTGCTATTTGTGTGCAGGTACCGTTTACATATTGTTGCTTGGTTCTCCTACTAGATTGATAACCTTGGTTTCATAACTGAGGGAAATACTTACAGTTGTTGTGCTACATCATCCTCTCCTCTTCATAGAAATACCAACACAGATACAAGCAATCAATACGGCACTGTTGTCCCCCTTACGTGAGTTGTCGATACGACCCTCAGGTTATGGTTTGGTACATTGAGGCTCTAGACGCACTGTTTGAGCTCTTACTGTCAAGTTTTACACCACTCGTGCTCGTCACTATGACACTATGGACAGATGCTGCTAGTCAGCGCAAGGATACATCCAGAGTAAATTCTTTACCCGCATAGGACAGAGCCACCACTAGGTCTTGAGTGGCCTGCTGTTGGAGGTAGTACTCTGCATGTGGACCTCTTCTTCCAGTTCGGGACCAGGTTCTACACCAGAGTGTTCATGAAGCGCCGGACCCTTATCTCAAGGGCAATCTGTTTCATTGTCACCTGCGGCTGCCTGACTTCAGAGGTTTTCCCCGACGTTGATGTAGCATGTTGCTATATCATGTTGTCCCCTGCACCGCGTGTCGCCTAGTTGGTCTAGACTATTTCCCTTTCCAAAATTGTACTATTGGATTGTAATTAACCTTATGTATGGATTTGTATGTCGTGCTTGACTACTATGATGAATCTATTGCACTTCTTTCTCTGTGTATGTTGCCTCATGAATGATTCATTGTCTCTACAATTACTCAATGCTAAACCACCCCTGTTACATTTAGCAGGATGTTTAGACTAGGTGGTCGTGGTGCCAACAATCTACCATCGTCTGAATATATGGATGGAATGATACAACAGTTTGAGCTGAACCGCTAATTTATGGAAGGGGTCATGGATCAGTTTTCGCAATCCAATATGAATCAGCAGCCATCCCCAGTAACTTTGCAAGCATTCATGCGCCTCAACCCTACCGTCTATCGCAGTTCAACTCAAACAGATGGTGTATGCAATATAGGACATTCAATTCATCAGATGAACTATTTATGATTAGGAAACACAACAGAAATGGTCAACCAGATCAAGGTGTGAGCGATATACGGCAAACAGGTTCCTAATTACAAATGTGTGAAAACACCCATAATAACACAGAAAATTTCTGCTAATAAGTCATGTGTGTTGTGGGAAAACATTTGCTGGTATACGATTGTTAGTGACTGATGAATCATCACCAATGGGTTTCCTAGTATGGTCCGTCTGTGTTGTCATTGCATACATAACAACAATATATGTACTTATAAGGACTTGATTCCATAACTGTCGGATATCGGGTTCTGGCAAAACCCTTAAGGTTCGAACACTGGGGTGCGCATGAAGATCTCCTCCTACCGAATCTTGCTCTCAGCCTCGCCGCAATCCCTAAACTAGATTGATCAACATCACAAGAGAAACAAGATTTATACAAGTTCAGGCCACCGTTGTGGTGTAATACCCTACTCCTGTGTGTAGTGGTGGATTGCCTCTTGGGCTGATGATGAACAGTACAGGGGAAGAACAGCCTCACGAGGAGAGGTGTTCTTGGATAGTGTGGTGTGTGGATGAACTTCACTTGTCTCTAAAGGTGGTCTTCGCCTGCCAAAGGTGCTGGTGATGACGCCATCTTGGGCTCCACGGTGACCTCCGTCCTGCCATCCTGCTGGTCTTGGTCTTGTTGCACCCATATGGAAACCTTTGCCTGATGCCTCGGTACTCCATGCCTGCGCTTGCCCCCTTTGCACGAAAGAGGAAATGAGGACACTGCGCGGGCTGGCGCCCGCCTGGTCTTGATCGTCATGGCTTGCATCATGGGCACCTCGTGAGGTATCCCTTGCCATACTGGGCCACTGGTGGAGCCACGCCGCGGGCCGCTGGCAGGCAAGTCTGGGGACCCCCGTTCCCAGAACGCCGACAGTATCCCCCGGGCCCAAGGCGTGCTCGGACTTGTCTTAGCGGCGAAGCCAAAGGGCAAGTGCGAAGCGCCATGGGCCCCAATAGCCTACGGCCTCGGCTGTCGCATGGCGATGGATTGGACGTGGGTGTCTCCTCTTCCCCACGCTGCCTCGATAACTGCCCGATTTGACGAGTCCCTGCTGCATGCAAAAAGAGTCATCATTACCTGCGATCATGGAGGCCAACGGTTGGCCTCCCGTGGGCTATAAATGAAGAGGGGCGATAGCCCTCGTCGCCCATCTCTTCTTGCTCCGCCTGCTCGCTTCTCCTTCCTCACTCCTGCTGCGAGCAGCGCCCCCCATGGCACCTATGAAAAGGTTATCGGCCGCGGAGAAGGGGAAGGCTTGCCAGGAAGGGCATGGCTATCCTCCGCCCAAGCGCGGCCGCGGTCGTCCTTGCAAGCATCCCGCGACCCCTACCGTGGCTTCTCGTGGTCGTGGCAGTGGCCCTTCACGCGGTGGTGGCCTCCCATGTCGAGGTAGCCCAGTTGGTGGGGGAAGGTGTGTCGTGGCTACGCGGCCTCCCCGGTCGCGCTTTCATTCGGCGGATGTGCTGCCGGAGTTTGTTGTGTGGTCGAATGACCCGGCCGGGAACTGGCTTCAGCTCCCTCGCTCTTTCGTCGGTGAACTGCCGGCCGCTGGCCCCGGTGGGCTCTGGTTGCAGGTGGGTGGCTGCTGCAGCAAGGCATCCTGGGTCGCGGTGGAGATCTCCGTCGCCGGCAACATTACCCTGGCCCGGGGCTGGCAGACGTTTTCTCGGTGCGCATGGCCTGGGCAGGCGGTGCACCCTCCACTTCAAGTATGACGGCGACGCGACCCTCTACGTGAGGGTGTTCGGGGAAGACGGCCGCCGTGTTGGGTGTTGCCCTAAAGACGATGATGGCGACGAGGTGCTCGGCCTTGGCGACGGTCGTGACAAGGGCGAAGGCGAACCCGCTCCTGGTGGCTACCGCAGCTCGTCGAGCTTCAGCGGCTCCTCCCCCGGCGATAGCTCCTCCAGTGGTGGCTGTGATCAACCACCACGCCGCCATGCCCGCCTCGAGGGCGGCGGCGGATCGTCCCATCGCCGCGCTCCGGTGAAGCGCGAGGCGAAGTCTTACTGAGCTCAGGAGGATGCCACGGATCCCTCCTCACGAGCTGTTGCAAGGCGTGTGCCACTTTTGTTTTGTTTTCCTTCTTTTCCTGCATCAAGAGATAGAAGTATGGGGCCCTGTGGGGGCGTGCAATAGACTATGAGTCCATAGTTATCATGCTGCATTTATTGTTCTTGTGCTGTGTTATGGTGCCGTTGTTATGCGTCTGCGCATAAGAACAACTTAGCTTGGGATGTTTGAAGTAGTTTCTGCCTCGCGAGGTGCCTGCTTCAGGCCTCATCGGGCGCCTTAAGAGCTACAAAAACTCTGTTGGGAGAATCATTTCCGAACCTTGGTCGCAAGGGTTACTGGCCATGGCCCGACGCTTTGTGTTGTGATGCCCGAGGGGCACGGACTGGGAGGGGTGCTCCCGCTGCGAACTCGAATGAGAGGGCCTCACAAAAATCAGGAGAGGAAGGACTCACGAGGGCACCCACGCAGCCCCCTCGCGAGGTTTGCGAGAGAGAGAACGAGTCAGACAAAAAGCTGAAAACAGAGAACGAGAGCAGAAGACGACGGATAGAACCGACAAAGAACACTAGAAGCAACTTTAATAAAGGTTCAAACAAGGAAGAGCGAGCCAACTGTAGAAAGCAAATGAAAAGCCACGTCCGGCACCTAGTCTAGTCTTTGATGTCTTCTCACCAGTGCAGAGCTAAGTGCGGCCACTAGGCGTGGGCGGCAGCCCCCAAGACCCAAGGGCGGCACTCCGAAGACTCCGGGCCATGTACAGCCCCACTCATTATTACGTGAGAGTTTCACGGGCGGCGAGCTTCACAGGCACTAGGCCTTCTCCATAGGCACTGGGCCTTTCTTCAGGCGGCGAGCTTCACTAGCACCGGGCCTTCTTCATAGGCACTAGGCCTTTCTTCGGGCGGCGAGCTTCACAGGCACTGGGCCTTCTTCACAGGCACTGGGCCTTTCTTCAGGGGTAAAACTTCCGGAGGTGCTGGATGTTCCAGGCGTTCGGGATGGGTACCCCGTCCTGAGTCTCCAGGCGCGCAGCGCCCGACCTGGAGACGTGGACAACCTTGAACGGGCCGTCCCACATGGGTGAAAGCTTATGTAGTCCTTCCCTGGAGAGCACCCGCCTGAGTACGAGGTCACCTACCTCAAGAGTCCTGGGGCGGATGTTGCGACAGTGATATCGCCATAGCGCCTGCTAGTATCTTGCTGCCCATAGCGTGGCTTCACGGCCGCGTTCCTCCCCCAGCACGAAGTCCATCCCCTGCATGGCGTCCTGCTGCGCCTCATCAAATGCTAGTACCCGCGTGGAGCGACGCCTGGTCTCATGAGGGAGAACCGCTTCTGCTCCTTAGACGAGGAAGAACTAGGTCTCGCCAGCTGGCTTGGTGGCGGTAGTGCGGATGGACCCCAGTACGGACTGGAGCTCGTCGTACCAGCCCCTGCCATAGGCCTCCAGCTTCTTCTTGAATGTACTAGTCTTGAGGCCGCTCTGGACCTCTGCGTTGGCGCGTTCGGCCTCGTCGTTACTCCGGGGGTGCGCCACGGAAGCATAGCATATCTGCGTTCCAAGGTTAGCACAATATGTTTTGAAGAGATTGATGGTGAACTGCGAACCGTTGTCAGTGATGATGCCGTTAGGGACCCAAACCGGCTCACCAGGCCCTTGATGAACTTGACCGCAGAACCGGTTGGGATTGTGCGGACAGCTTCCACCTCTGCCCACTTGGTGAACTTGTCGACGGCGACGTAGAGGTAGCGATAGCCCCCAGGCGCTCGAGGGAACGGGCCCAAGATATCCAGCCCCCAGAACACAAATGGCCACGAGAGCGGGATGGTCTGCAGGCCCTCAGCTGGCTGATGGATCATCTTGGTGTGGAATTGGCAGGCTTCGCAGGACTTCACCAACTCGGTCGCGTTGTTGAGTGTCGTAGACCAGTAGAACCCACTGCGAAACGCCTTGTCGATGAGGGTCCGTGATGATGAGTGGTGTCTGCAATCTCCACCGTGTATGTCGGCCAGCAGCTTCTTCCCCTATTCCCTGGAGATGCAACATAAGGAAACGTCATTTGGCTGCTTCCGATATAGCTCACCGTCTTGGATGCAGTAGGCCGTGGCCTGCCGGGCCACGCATTCCACGTCCTCCTGTTTCTCTGGCAGCGTCCCTTGCATCAGGTAGTCCTTGAATTCCGTGGTCCAGCATCGCCCCTGAGGCTCCAGCGCTAAGAGTAGGCATGCCCCCGAGGTCGGGCCACAGGCCGGGGCTCCTGTGGCAGGTGGCTGAGGGAGTTCTTCCCGAGGATGTGATGTGCTTGAAAGTGATGGTGCCGCCGAAGGCTTGAAGAGTCGCTCCTCGAAAACGCCAGACTCCTAAGGCAGTCGCCTGGACGCCCTCTTGGCAATGTCATTAGCCTCTTGGTTGGTGTCGCGGGGCACATGCTGCAGCTCCAGCCCCCAGAACTGCTTCTCCATCTTGCGTACTTCCACAAGATATGCCTCCATGTGCTCGTCTCTTGGCTCGTACACCTTGTTGGAGAAGTTGACGAGGAGTTATGAATCGCCCTTGATGATGAGGCACTTCACTCCCAGTGCTGCTGTAGCTTTCAGGCCTGCTATGAGGCCCTCATATTCTGCTATGTTGTTGGAGACCTTCTCGCCTTGCTGGAAATAGAGTTGTACGGCGTAATAGAGTTTGTCCTGAGTGTGGGATATAAGCACTGCACCAGCCCCCGCGCCCTGCCGCGAGAATGCTCCATCAAACTACATGACCCAGCCATCTGGTGCCTCACTTCCTGGGGAGAGAGACCGATCCTCGCCTGCCTTGAGCCCTGGTGCCTCCGTCCATTCTGCCATGAAATCAGCAAGCGCGGGTCCCTTGACGACCCTGGTTGTGCTGAACTCCAACAGAAACGCTTGCAGCTCGATGTTCCATTCGGCGACCCTCCCAGCGGAGTTGGGGCTCCTGAGTACCTTGTCCAATGGGTAGGCCGAGACGACCTTGATGGGGTGACCTTGGAAGTAGTGTCGCAACTTACGTGAGGCCACCAAGAGCATGAGTAAGAGCATCTGAGGAATGGGGTACCATGCCCTTGCATCCTGCAACACCGTGCTGACGAAGTACACCGGATGCTCGAGAGGGTGGGTGTGCTGATGAGGCTTGTGTCCTCCGGAGGTTGAGACACTTCCTGAGACGATGAAGCCCCCATCGCCCAGTTGCTTGGCGCGGCCTCTTCAGCCCTGGGGGCATCTTCCTGCTGAGGTTGGTCTCCGGTTGCCGTGGTTGTGGTCCTCGTGGGGCCTTCTTGGTCTTGTGTCGCCATGGCTGAGGCCGCGGCTAGTCATAACATGGCCTTAGCCTGGCGTTCCTCCCGAACCACCACCAGGGCTGCCCTGGCAGAGTAGGGAGTAGCGGCGAGGTAGAGCACCAGTGACTCGAGAGGGCGTGTTGCCACCATCACCGGAGGGCTGGTCAGATATTTCTTGAGGTCTTGAAACGCTTGGTCGGCCTCCTGTGTCCATTCAAACGGACATTTCTTCTTCATCAGCTTGAAGAATGGCAGGGCACGCTCCCCCAGCTTGGAGATGAAGCGTCCTAATGCAGTCACGCGACCGGCGAGCTTCTGCATTTCTCTGAGGGTTTGCGGTTGACTCATGTCTTCGATTGCCTTGACCTTCTCCAGGTTGGCCTCGATCCCTCTGTGGGACACGAGGAAGCCCAGCAGCTTGTCGAAAGGGACGCCAAACACGCACTTCTCTGAGTTGAGTCGTAGGTCCACTTGGCGGAGGCTCGTGATGGTCTCCTACAGATCCTGGATCAAGGTCCTTGCCTCCGGAGATTTCACCACAATGTCGTCGATGTAAGCCTCGGGTTTCTCCCGAGCTGCCATCCTATGGCAATGTGCATCAGGCACTGGAAGGTCGCGCCCGCATTGCGCAATCCGAACGGCATGCAGGTGTAGCAGTACATTCTGCATGGGGTCAGGAAGGCTGTCTTCTCCACGTCTTCCACCGCCATATTGATTTGGTGATAACCTGAAAACACATCCAGGAAAGGCAGCAGGTCGCACTCGGCTATGGAGTCGACAATCTGGTCAATGCGGGGAAGCGGGAACGGATCTTGAGGGCAGGCCTTGTTGAGGTTGGTGAAGTCGATGCACATGCACCTCTTTCCTAAATTTTTTGGCACGACAACGGGGTTTGCCAGCAATTCGGGGTAGCGGACCTCGTAAATGACACCTGCTGCCTCTAGCTTGCAGGTTTCTTGGACGATGAAGGCCTACTTCTCGGTGGACTGTCGTCTTGCTTTCTGCTTCACGGGGCGTACATAGGGGCACACATTCAAGTGATGCTCAATCACCTCCCTTGGAACCCCCACTAGCTGCTTGGGTTCCCACGCGAACACCTCCTTGTTCGAGCGCAAGAACTTCACCAGCGCCTCCTCTTGGTCAGGGTCGAGGTTGGCACCTATGGTGAAGGTGGCTCCTGAGGACCCGTCCTCCTCAACTGGGACCTGCTTGGTCTCTACCTTGTCCTGAGTGAACAACTACTTCTTCTTGGTCGGTGCAGCCCCCTTGGCCTTGGAGGTGTCCGTGCCGGCAGGCTGCGCCGCCGCGGTGGTCTTGAGGGCGAGCTTGAGCACCAGCAGAGCCTCCTTGGTATCTCCAGCTACGGTGAGGACGCCGCTGCTCCCGGGCATCTTCATGAGGTTGTAAGCCGGATGGGTCGCTACCATGAACTGAGCCAAGGCAGGGTATCCAAGGATGGCATTGTATGGGAAGCCGATGTGGGCGATGTTGAAGTTGACCAGCTCCGTGCGGTAGTTGTCGTGGGTTCCGAAGGTCATAGGAAGGCGGATCTGCCCCAGGGAGCTGGAGGAACCGCCTCCGACACCCGACAAGGGCTTGCTGGGTCGGAGTCGTTCCAGCGGTACATGAGGACGCTGAAGGCCTCTAGCGAGAGCATGTTGAGGCCGGCGCCACCGTCGATGAGGGTTTTGGTGACGGCCACCTGGTAGATGGTGGGTGTGCAGAGCATCGGGAGCGCGCCCGAGCAGGCGGTGTTGATGGGGTGATCATTCGAGTTGAAGGTCAGGTCGGCCTTGGGTGCCACCCAACCAGGGGGAGCTCCTTGCCGCGCGAGGGCGGCACCGATCTGGTGAAAGAACGGCTTGGCATGGCTGTCTAAGAGTGGTGCCTGCGAGCCGCCCAGGAGAGCTGCGACGACACGGGGCGCCGGCGCCATGTAGTGGCCGAGGAAGAGGTCGCGTAGCTCCTCCCAGGAGGCCACAGAAGATGTGGGCAGGTTGAGCAGCCATGCGCGCGGGACGCCAGTCAGGGCCATGGGAAGCCAGTTGGCCATGACCTTATCATTGCCTCCAGCCTTCAGGATGGCCTCCTCGTATGCCTGTAGGAAAGCCAGCAGGTCCGCCGCGCCGTCGTAGCGCGGCGGCGTCTCTGGCTTGAACTTGTGCAACCACTGCACCTGCCGCAAGGCGAGGGACAAGGCTCGGATCCCCCTGGCCCCGGTGCTGGCGCCGGCCGCTCGAGACGGAGGCGCGATGCCCGCCATGAGGGTGAAGCTCGGTGTTGGTGGAGAGAGGGTCGAGGGAAGGAAGAGCTCCGGTGCACCCCTACCTGGCGCGCCAAATGTCGGATATCAGGTTCCGGCAAAACCCTTAAGGTTCGAACACTAGGGTGCGCATGAAGATCTCCTCCTACCGAATCTTGCTCTTAGCCTCACCGAGATCCCTAAACTAGATCGATCAACAGCACAAGAGACACAAGATTTAACCAGGTTCGGGCCACCATTGTGGTGTAATACCCTACTCCTGTGTGTGGTGGTGGATTGCCTCTTAGGCTGATGATGAACAGTACAAGGGAAGAACAGCCTCGCGAGGAGAGGTGTTCTTGGCTAGTGTGGTTGTGGGTGAACTTGACTTGTCTCTAGATAAGATCCCTTCGTACTATGGTGGCTAGCTATATTTATATAGGCGTTGGTCCTCTTCCCAAATATTGAGCGGGAAGGGATCCAACAACGGCCATTTTGAAAGGGGACAACTAGTACAAGCTATCCTGACTAAAGGTGGTCTTCGCCTGCCAAAGGTGCTGGTGATGACGCCGACTTGGGCTCCACGGTGACCTCTGTCATGCCGTCCTGTTGGTGTTGGTATTGTTGCATCAATACGGAAACATTTGCCTGATGCCTTGGTACTCCGCGCCTGCGCTTGCCCCCTTTGCACCAAAGAGGAAACGAGGACACTGCGCGGGCTGGCGCCCGCCTGGCGCCCGCCTGGTCTTGATCGTCATGGCTTGCATCATGGGCACCTCACGAGGTATCCCTTGCCTTGATCTCTCGGCCTCCTCGTGAGCCTGCCTGGCGAGGCCACTCTCGAGGAGGCCTTGTGTTGTCCGCCCCGCGAGGCTCGGCTCCTCGCGAGGGTCTTGAGTGTTGGGTCGATGAAGACGGGCCGTACTAGGCCACTGGTGGAGCCATGTCGCGGGACGCAGGCAGGCAAATCTGGGGACCCCCATTCCCAGAACGCCGACAATAACCAAATTGAAGATGCAATTACATAGGTGGCTAGTAGACACATGACCTTTGCACACACCGAAGTATGTTAAAAAATGCGTAGAAAACTCAAACAATGCATAAAAAAGCAAAAACGAATGCTGAATAATTTCATATGTTTTAGGACGACACTCCTGTAGTTTCATGTTGCCTCTGAAATTAAATCAAGGAACGAAGAAACAACGTATGTCATTTTGTACACATATAGGTGACAAGTTCCCTCTCGGAACCATGAGGCTTTTTGAGAGAAGCTTCGGTTTGTAAGAAGTTTATACAAAAACTTGTCCCCAATTGGACTATTTTTTACCACAGCATGTTGGTGCCATGTCATAACACCATGCAATGTTTCATGATTTTGAGGCGAGTTTTGGATTTACAATAATTTTCAAACCAGGTTTCTCAACGTTTACTGTCTAGTCGGCACCGCCCTGGATAGGCTTTTTCCTCGTGGGTCCCAAATGTCAGAATCAAAACTGCCACTACCTTGCAGCTACTACTATTAAGAATTCCATCCCATTTGGTGTGCTACCCGAAAATAAGATTGGTGGGTGTGGGCGAGCACTAAGAACTTGCGGGTTCTGTAATGAACAAAGATCGAATCCCAGTATGAAAGAAATTATGGGTCAAACCCTAGTTGAAAAGAGCAACAATGTCTAACTCCACCTTACAAAAGGTACAAAAGCATGAGGATTAATTGTTCATTACGTTTACACATAACCCGGATTGCACAGGGCAATAACATCTAGTTCAACCAAAGTTTTTGGCAGTCACACAATCAAATGGATCGGTCCGATCCATAAAATCAAGATCCCAGTACAAAAGATCTACTGGTCCATGATGATGAAAAGTTGTTGTAAATATAAGCCAAGCACGATCAGAAAACCAAGGTCCACCTGAAACTTCTTTCTATGCTGTTCAACATATAGTTCCATGAGAAATTTCTTGTTGAAAAACTTAATATTCATGGACAATTGTGCCCTGGCATTCCTGACGAAGAATGTGACAAAGCCAGTGTTTAGCTGGTTGGATGCATATCCTTCCACTGTTATTATCTTCAAATGAATGTTATGAGATCTGAGAAAATCCTTCTACTTCCTCTACCATCGATTGGACCTATCGTTGTAGTCATGGTAGAACTCAAGCTACTAGAGTTTATCGAATTGACGGGATGTCATCCAGGAGGCCACCATGCAGGGTATGTCCAGTAGGTAGCATGCCAGGATGCTGATGTGTTTAATGGAGCCCTGGCGAGAGGAGATGATGGCTTCGGGGAGTTCAGAATCAACGTCGATAGAAGCTGACGATAGTCGAGATTAAGAGGCACGACGCGCCATAGAATGCGCTACTGAGATGCGAGGACTTGTGTGCGGCATCCATCCTTGCTAGGAGAAGGGAGATGATCTACCTAAGGATGTCGTCCAGGAGATCGCTGATGCAGTCCGCCAGAGATTCTACTAGTTCCTCAGGTCCAGGGGGCGTGGCCGCTTCTGGCCATGCAGCCGGGTCCAAGATCTACATCCGGCAGCGGCACTGGCCGAAGCCTCATATGTGTACATACCAATCTGAAAAAATGGCATAAACCTACATGTAGGACATTCAAAATCAATTCTCAAGATTTGGAAGAAAAAAGGCACAAACATATATGTAGGACATTCAAAATCAATTCTCAAGATCTGGCCACGATTTATTAGCACGCAAGCTAACCCTAGTCGGATTATTAGCAAAAATCATTTGTACAGAACAAACAACTAATCACTAACTCTATACGGATAACATTTATACAATCAATACACTACGTGCATCTACAGATCTTAATTACTCTGATTTCATGGACTGAGTGAACATAACCATAGGATTTGTATTCCAGAAAAGTTATATTGGGGAGGGGAGTAACCAGAGAAAACACATGATATGTTTGCCGCACAAATGGGTATATAGATGACTAACTGGTTTTCCGTCGGAGTCGCAGTCGTTGCCGGAGTTGCTGTTCACCTCCAGCTCCTGCTAGGGGTATGACGATGCTGATGAAGTCAAGGTCATGCTACTGCCCGCGCGAGACCTCGTCAGCAGCGACGACAACCTCTGTGCCCACCTTCACGAATTGCGTGGGCGCTTTACCGGCCCCGGCGTCGCCACTCACTCTGATGGTGCGCTTCGGCGGCATCCTCATACACTCCAGAGTCCAGATATTGGTGACCACTGTGGACCAGGGGTGCCACCGCCAATTATGGATGGCATCTTAGGCACGCAATTAATAGTAGACCAGTGCAGCAAGGCAGGCTGCGGTCAAAAGCTGTCTCGCCTCCCAGTGAGCCTGCGCAGACTTCTGCTATTCCTACCATCATTTCACACAACTACTCATACGCCTCCCATCAATACGCACACCTGCACGCACCCCTCCCGGTATACCTGCATGGCGGACTGATCGCATGCGTCTCGTTAACTCATGCATGCTCGCACGCCACATGGGGCGGGTGGCAGCATGTATATTTTTTGGTTTATTGATGATTCATTCTGCCGCTTTACTTCTTAATTGAAGCATGGCATGGCCTAATGCCTGCGCGGGAAACCACGACCACCTATGGGACTAGGAGGCCCCTTGCTGGTTGCACAGGGGGGAGTCGCATTGCACAAAGATCAGATGAGCGCGAGGCAGCATGTTAGAGATCATACAGGAAGTTTTACCCAGGTTCGGGCCGCCGCGAGGCGTAAAACCCTACTCCTGCTTTTGGTGGATTGATGGTGGAAATGTGGTGGTGGAGCTTAGTACACTTGCCCGACATGGGTTGCCTTAGGGCAGCAACGACTACGCGTGTATGGGGGTGTGAGTTATCCAACCTTCTAACATCTTCTAAGGTTGCCAAGGCCCTCATTTTATAGATCAAGGGGACACCAGAATGGCAAAGTAGTCATTATGCATTGATATGATAGCAAACAACGCTATCATAGCTAACTCTGTGGGATGACAGTGTGCATTTAATGTACTGCTCAACATCACATCATTGGTCCCCCGACAAGGCTTGCCGAGCTATCTTGTCAGCTCCACGCCAGCTTGTTTGACATGTTTTAGGATGGGTTTCATCTGTGGGTTTTTTGGTAGAAAGGGGTTGACATGTGGCGAATGGCTGCCACTTAATCACTCTGCGGCTTGACACCACACTGATCGATGACATGAGTCATGGTGAAGTGGTTGGTGAGGTGATTTAGCCTCGCAAGTCCCGACAGGCCCTCCCGGGACGCCTTGGTCATCTTCTTCTGGGGGTGGCCTCGTCCCTTGCCGGGCTCGCCTGCCCGGCAAAGGAGGCCTTTCTCTTGATGATATCTTGCTTCTCTAGCTCAGTCTTGGTCCCTCTGATCTGCTTGTGGGTCCTTCAATCTCTTGGTTTCTTGTATTCTGTCTTGGGTTGGTGCTTCAATCTTGATCCCGTTGTGGGAGTCCTGGACTAGGGGGTCCTCGGGCGTCCGGTCTATTGGATATGGTCCAGACTGATGGGCCGCCATGATACAAGACAGAAGATCACCTCTCGTGTCCGGTAGGGACTCCCGTATACATGGATGGCAAGTTTAGGTGTCTGGATATGTTATTTCCTTTCTGTTAAACCGACTTTGTACAACCCTAAGCCACTCGAGTGTCTATATAAACTGGAGGGTTCGATCCAAGGCAGGGTCACAACATTACCAAGCTTGCCAAGGTAGGGTTAGCTAATACAATCTCGTGGTAGATCAACTCTTGTAACTCCTATACCCTTTGAATATAATCAAGCAGGAGTAGGGTTTTACCTCCATTAAGAGGGCCCGTACCTGGGTAAACACTGTGTTCTTTGTCCATTGTTACCTTCAGTCCTTAGACATATAGCTTGGCCCCCCAACCCAAGATCTGCCGATTTTGACACCAACATTGGTGCTTTCATTAAGAGCTCTGCTGTATCGTTGACAGAAGGATTGATGGCTCGCCTCCATCAACAATGATGCTGTGTCGAGGGAAACATTTCTCCCCGGATAGGTCTTTGTGTTTGGTGGCTTCATGATTCATGCCAACTCGATCGGCCGCCTCGAGCAGGTCGAGAGTTACGCCCCTGGCCACCAAATCAGGTTTGGAAACCTAAACTACATTGCTGATATCCGAGGAGATCTAATCTTCGAGGGGTTCTTGTCCTTGGCTGCCACTTTGTGCCCCCATCAAGAAGTCTTTTCGGATCCCCTATCAGATCCCTTTCCAGGGTCAACCCTCATACCTGCCCCAGCCTTAGATCCGTAGCGGATCACATCATCCGAATACGGGAGCGTTAGCCTCGCTGGACTCCTTCCCCTCATGGAGCTCCCGACTGAAGATCCAGATGCAATCTTGCACTTGCCTCTGGACAATCACTCTGAACCATCGAGGTCTGCGCTCAGTAGGTCTGATCAGGTCTCCCATGCCGAACTCGGCCCTGCAGATCCACAGTTTCTGGTCCAACTTTCACTCCTAGAAGAAGCATTGGGATTAATGCAGTCTCCCACCATCATGGAGGCTCTGCCTCCGAACTGTACCCATCTCAGGATGGGGGCTGAGAGCGGGGAATTTTATGCCCCACCCACCACCCACTTGATAGCCAGTGTCGAGGATTTAACCGGCATGCTGAACTACGCGTCCGAAGACATCGATGGCATGGACGACGATGCCGACATCGAACCAAGCCAAGTCCCATCCGTCACAGGGTGTTGGATGGCCAATTCAACCTAGGACGTGTACATGTTGGACACTCCTGATAAAAAGGACAACGAGGATAATCCGAGCCCTGATGTGGACAAACCCGTCAAAAAACCACCAAAGCACCAATGTTAGTGGTGCCGCTCATGATCGCGTCGAGCGAAGGATAGTAATACCGACACTGGAGACAACGAGACTCCGGACGATGCAGAAGATCCTGAATACACCGTCGAGCCAACATCTGAACAGGATGAAAGGGAAGAGGTTCGGTATAGTCCCAAACATGCTGATCATGAAGAATCGGAAGACAGCAACTATATGCCAAAATCCTAAGAGGAAGTTAGTCTCGGTGATGAAGATTTTATCATCCTAGGGGAACCCCTCGAACAAGAACACTTCAAGCTACAGCTCATAGCCACAACATGGAGCCTGAAAAAGAAACAGCAGCGGCTCAAAGTTGAACATGATACGCTCAATGAAAGGTGGACTAAGCTCCTGACCGCTAAGGAATATGGCCACGAGCGACCTGCTAAAAGTTACCCCTAGCGCAAGTTGCTGCCATAATTCGACGATGAAGCCCTCGAGCCAATACCATCGAAATACAATCAGGCAAATCAACCATACCAACCACCACGTGGACGGTATAAAGCGGCATACCAAGCCGAACACCAACCCGCAACCCCTCGCCGAAGAGGTAGGGAGACAGCAGCTGTGGGATACACATACGACTTGCAACGTGACCTAGCCAATAAAGCTGGTCGGACTAGATCAATCTACGGATCAAGAGGCCGTGCCCTAGCGTGAGACAGCGGCTATAAAGCCCGGCGTGACGACCATTACTATACTCGGGATCAGAACCGCACTCAAATGTCAACCGACCTCCGCCGTGATATTGCGCGATATAGAGGGGCCGTGCACCCATTATGCTTCACCGATGAGGTAATGCAGCACCAATTTCCGAAAAGGTTTAAACCCATAAACATCGAACAGTATGATGGAACGACGGATCTGGCCGTTTGGATTGAAGATTTTCTTCTCCACATCCACATGGTTCGTGGAGATGACCTCCATGCTATCAAATATCTTCCTCCAAAGCTGAAAGGACCAGCACGGCACTGGCTGAACAACCTCCCAGAAAACTCCATTGGAACGTGGGAAGATTTGGAAGATGCTTTTCGGGCCAACATTCAGGGCACTTACGTCCGGCCACCGGATGCTGATGACTTGAGTCACTTAATCCAGCAACCAGGCAAATTGGCTCGCAAGCTTTGGAATCGGTTCCTAATCAAAAAGAACTAGATCATGGACTGTCCGGACACCGAAATCTTAGCGGCCTTCAAACACAGTGTCCGAGACGAATGGCTCACCCGACTTCTCGGGTAGCAAAAGACGAAGAGTATGGCAGCCTTAATTGCACTAATGACCCACTTCTGTGCGGGTCAGGATAGCTGGTTGGCTCGTAGAAGGAACAGCTCAGGCGACCCCAACACTTATGAGGTGAGGGATGGCAATGGTAAACCACGCCGCAATAAAAACAAACGCCGGAAAAACAATGATGATGCAGATGATACGACAGTCAATGCCAGATGTAGTTGCTCTAAATCCGGTCAGTGGAAGAAACCTTGCAAAGGCAACAGGGACAGTCAATTCATCTTGGATAAAATCCTTGAGAGGCATTGCCAGATTAATGGCACACCCGATAAGCCTGCTAACCATACCAATAGGAATTGTTGGGTTTTCAAACAGGTCGATAAGATAAATACCGAACACAAGGGAAAGGGACCTCCAAGGGAAGAGGATGATGAGCCCCGTCAGCCGAACACTGGGGGTCAGAAACAGTTTCCCCCTGAGGTAAAAACAGTCAACATGATCTATGTCACTCACATCCTCAAGAGGGAGTGCAAGCGCGCACTAAGGGACGTCTACACTATAGAGCCTGTCGCCCCCAAGTTTAACCCATGGTCAGCCTGTCCGATCACTTTTGACCATAGGGATCACCCAACCAGTATCTGTCACGGGGTTTGGCCACCCAGGTACTCAATCCAATTATTGACAGATACCATCTCACTAGAGTCCTTATGGACGGGGGCAGTGATACGTCTCCAACGTATTTGTAATTTTTGATTGTTCCATGCTATTATATTACTTGTTTTGGATTGTTATGGGCTTTAGTTTACACTTTTATATTATTTTTGGGACTAACCTATTAACCGGAGGCCCAGCCCATATTGTTGTTTTTTTTGCCTATTTCAGTGTTATATTGCTGTTTTTTTGCATATTTCGCAGAAAAGGAATATCAAACGGAGTCCAAGCGGAATGAAACCTTTGGGAGAGTTATTTTTGGAATGGAAGCAATCCAGGACACTTGGAGTAGACGTCAGGGAAGCAATGAAGAAGCCACGAGGCAGGGAGGCGCTCCCTACCCCCTGGGCGCGCCCCCACCCTCGTGGGCCCCTCATGGCTCCCGTGACCGACTTCTTTCGCCTATATATACATCCATATACCCTAAAAACATCGAAGAGCACAATAGATCGGGAGTTCCGCCGCCGCAAGCCTCTGTAGCCCCCAGAAACCAATCGGGACCCTATTCTGGCACCCTGTCGGAGGGGGGATCCCTCATCGGTGGTCATCTTCATCATCCCGGCACTCTCCATGACAAGGAGGGAGTAGTTCACCCTCGAGGCTGAGGTTATGTACTAGTACCTATGTGTTTGATCTCTCTCTCTCTCTCTCTCGTGTTCTTGATTGGGCACGATCTTGATGTATCACGAGCTTTGCTATTATAGTTGGATCATATGACGTTTCTCCCCCTCTACTCTCTTGTGATGAATTGAGTTTTCCCCTTGAAGTTGTCTTGTCCAATTGAGTCTTTAAGGATTTGAGAACACTTGATGTATGTCTTGCCGTGCTTATCTGTGGTGACAATGGGATATTCATGTGATCTACTTGACGTATGTTCTGGTGATCAACTTGCGGGTTCGATGAACTTATGCATAGGGGTTGGCACACGTTTTCGTCTTGACTCTTTGGTAGAAACTTTGGGGCACTCTTTGAAGTACTTTGTGTTGGTTTGAATAGATGAATCTGAGATTGTGTGATGCATATCGTATAATCATGCCCACGGATACTTGAGGTGACATTGGAGTATCTAGGTGACATTAGGGTTTTGGTTGACTTGTGTCTTAAGGTGTTAATCTAGTACGAACCCTATGATAGATTGAACGGAAAGAATAGCTTCATGTTATTTCACTACGGACTCTTGAATACATCAATCAGAAAGGATAACTTTGAGGTGGTTTCGTACCCTACCATAATCTCCTTGTTTATTCTCCGCTATTAGTGACTTTGGAGTGACTCTTTGTTGCATGTTGAGGGATAGTTATATGATCCAAGTATGTTATTATTGGTGAGAGAACTTGCACTAGTGAAATTATGAACCCTAGGCCTTGTTTCCTAGCATTGCAATACCGTTTACGCTCACATTTACCACTTGTTACCTTGCTGTTTTTATAATTTCAGATTACAAAAACCTATATCTATCATCCATATTGCACTTGTATCACCATCTCTTCGCCGAACTAGTGCACCTATACAATTTACCATTGTATTGGGTGTGTTGGGGATACAAGAGACTCTTTGTTATTTGATTGCAGGGTTGTTTGAGAGAGACCATCTTCATCCTATGCCTCTCATGGATTGATAAACCTTAGGTCATCCAATTGAGGCAAATTTGCTACTGTCCTCCAAACCTCTGCACTTTGAGGCCCAACAACGTCTACAAGAAGAAGGTTGCATAGTAGACATCAAGCTCTTTTCTGGCGCCGTTGCCGGGGAGGTGAGTGCTTGAATGTATATCTTTAGATCTTGCAATCGAATCTTTTGGTTTCTTGTTTTATCACTAGTTTAGTCTATAAAAGAAAACTAAAAAAATCGAATTGAGTTTACCTCATATGCTTCATCTTTTAATATCTTTCGTCAGAATGATGGAAAGGAAAATTGTGCTCAAGTGCTAGAAGAAGAAGTCTATAAAATGTTTGGCACTAAATCTTTGAATGATGAGCATGATTGCAATGTTGTTAGTATGAACTCTTTGAATATCCATAGTACTAATGATGATTGCACTAGTCATGATGAAAATGTCTCTTATAAGCATGTCAACTTTTGTGGAGTGCATAGAGTTTGCAAGTACACACCAAATAGGGAAAATAGATTTTGCAAGAGGCATAAGTATTTAGAAACTAAATGGTTGCAAGAAAGGCTAGATGTTTGTGCTGAAAATTTAAAATTTCTTTGCCATACTTGTGAACTTTGCAATGAACATGGTCATTTAAATCTCCAATGCAAATTGTTTCATGATCGAATCGTGTCCAAAAATTGTGATGACTTGATTTCCCTTGCACATCATAATGAAATTAGTTTTCTTTTGGGTTATGAAGAAATGAAATGTATAACTAAGAATATTCCAGAATATAACCTGAGAAATTCCTTGATATTGATCTAGAGGAAATTTATATGTATTGTGCGGTGAATTGCATTGAAAATGCTTATATTGCCAATTACATAAAGAAAAGAAAGCAAATAAAAGATGAAGAGAATACTAATGAAAGGGAAGAGATTTCCTGTGGCAACCGATTCTCCGGGTATTAATTCCTAGAAAATGGCCTTTGCACTCATCAGCCCCAGGATAACTGTTAGCTGATGAGGCACCAACTCGATACAGAAATACCAAGCAAATACAAAATATGTAGTACAAGACCATTCTGGTCTGTGAGTACAACAAACGGTTTCTAATGGTTGATGGCGGAAGCGGTTTGTGAATCATCAGTGTCTATGGGACTCCATTTTCCACGGGAACAGCTGACCAGGCTAGCTCCTATCTTCGCGATGCTGCTCTCACCGTTGTTTAAGTTCCGGGTCTGACGACATGGTCGCTCCTCTCTGCGCAAGAAAATCTGGCCAAGACAATAGCCAGGGACAAGCCGGTGAGTACTTTGAATGTACTCGCAAACATTATGAACACAGGCATAATATGACAGTGATGTGCTGAAAAATATTATATGAACATAACGTCAATCCCAATGATAAATAAAACTCTGATGCGTACGAGCATGTTAAAATATAAATATGCATTAACATAAAATATTAAAATTATGAAATAAATAACAAAAATGCCACAGTCGGGCGTCTGAGCGACACCACATAAAGGGCTTTAAAAGAAATGCCACAGTCGGGCGTCTGAGCGACACCACATAAAGGGCTTTAAGAGAAATGCCATAGTCGGGCGTCTGAGCGACACCACATAAAGGGATTTAAAAGAAATGCCACAGTCGGGCGTCTGAGCGACACCACATCAAGGGCTTTAAAAGAAATGATCATAGTGAATATCCCGGAGGTAGAACCATCCCAGAGATATTCGATAATACCAAAAATATCACAGGTTAGTCCACCACAAAAATAATACTCATCATTATCACATGTCACAAGTTGTAATATCAGTTCTGATTTAATAGCTTCACCTCCGAAGACCGACACTAAGACCGATACTTGACCCATCCCAGACTGTAATCCTTAACCATGGACACGGCTATTCAAATAGGTTTAGTCTCTGCAGAGGGTGTACTCTTTACCCACGAGTAACGGATTCCTTTAGTCCATCGGGACTAATTCCGTCTGCGGTCTTTTTGTTGAAAACACACCTAACTTGCACACACCAGCTTAACTCACACGTGTCTGGAACCACCCACGACACCTGTCAAGCAAACTCTAAGTGAGGAGGCTACAACCTCGATGTAACATGGGATCACAAATTTATACTGCGCGCAAAACTGGGGAAGCTACCCCCTTCGGCTACAACCGAAACACCCATGCTCCCGGACCAGGTGGCATGACTACCGGATGCCTCCAGTATCTTCCACCATGGCCTCTTTGTACGGTGTGTGCTAGGAAAGGGGTTGACAACTTACTGAACCGTACCCTACTAATCGTAGAGATGAGTGGTAGTACAAAGCAAGTATGGGGGTTACTGGCACAAGACTCGATCTACGTTCGACTCAGGAGGTTGTATTATATCCTGCATGATTAGTATAACAATGCACATATTTCAAATAGCAGATAGAAACATCACGCGACATACCCCTCATGCCATACCGGACACGACCGTCTCGACGGAGGACTAGGGACAAGACCATGTCTACCCAAGACAGAGGCGTTCCCGGCTTCCCTTCCGGTATGCATGAAATACGTATGACGGTGATTTCCATCACAAACCATGTCAACATCATTAGCATAAACTCATTGAAAATGCACTCATAAGTAGGATCACTTCCTCACATAAAATGATGTATGCACGTGTCGCGGAGGTGCTGTCACCGTTTCAAACAACACACACATAAATTTCACCAGGGTTTAGAATGCTTGCCTTCAGGTCATGGTAAAGAAGGGTGCATCCAAAACATCTTGAAATCTTCAAAAATCCTATTTAAAAGAATATATATGGATTAACACACAAAAACAAAACAACACAAAAAGTTGTCTTGAAATTTTTTCAAATAAATCTTAAAATATACTAGACAATATTCTAAAGAGGTAGGAAAAAGAATTAATTCATTTGGAGCTGTATTTAAAAAGATACAGCTGGTCAAAGTTTGGTCAAAAATCTGATATTTAAAATAAAAACAGAAAGAAAACGTTTCAAAATCATACGTACACGTCGAAGGCGCATTTTGGAAATTCGCTTCCACTTATCCAGCGTGGCTGCGCCTGAGTCACTGACAGTGGGCCCGCCTAGCCCACTGGTCAGGTTTGACTAGTCTCCCTCCCTCTTCTTCCTCGGGCCGGGCAGAGGCGGGGATTCCGGTGATCGTTGCCGGTGAACGGCGGCTCCTCGTGGGCTCCAGATGGACGGGATGGAACCGCAAGACCGGGGCGGTCCTTCCGGTGGTCACTTTGCTCTTTGGGGTGGTCGGGGCTGCCGGCGGTGAGCTCCGCGGCGGACGGTGGTCGTCGGAGAAAGTGAGTTTGAGGCAGCAGTGGCTTTCGACCAAAATCGAGTAGGGGAACGTGCTCACGGGAGGAAGGGAAAGTTCCTGGTGGAGAGATTGGAGAGGGGGAGGCCTTGGTGGCGCTGGACTGAGCGGGTCAGTGGCGGCAGCTGGAGTTGCCGGAGAGGAAGGAGACGACCCTTTCTCAATGATTGACGGCTAGGGGGGCACGGGTGGGACGGTGTGAGGCTGCCTGTGTGTGTGTTTGAGCTCGGGGTCTCTTTATATAGGCGCTGGAGGTCGGTTCCGAGGCGGCCGGTGATAAGGATGACGGCGAACCGCCCTGCTGTAGCTAGGGCGATGTGGCGGCAACGAGCACTAGTGGACACGATTGCGGATGGGCACACATTGTTCTAGGAGGCAGGTGGCAAACGTTGGCGGCTTGGGCGGCGCTGCCATGGCCGGGCCTACAAGCGGCTATCAGCTAGCCGCCACGGCCGTCCTGATGGCGGCGCTGTGGGGTGCCAGGTTGGTCGGGGTGGTGTGGCGATGCAAGGGGACACGACGTGCTGGCTGGGGCCGGTCACGGGCCGGATTTGGGTGCGGGGTGCGACGCGGCGTCTCGGGCGCACGGGTGCCAAACGCACGCTCTGGGCGCGCCCAAAGCACGCCTGGGACATGCTCTACGAAATGCCAGGGCATCCTAGAGGTTGCGGTTGAGGCTGGCATTTAACAAAACTCGTCTAGGTTTAGCAAGGGGACTGAGGGACATGGTGGATTGGTCAGGGGCTCAAGTTCACCGTGTAAACTTGAATTCATGCCAAAACTGGTTCTGCACTCAGGGTGTTTGACAAAATGCCAAAAGCACCTAGGTAGTTCTTGGAGTGGCCAAATTCTCCAGATTAGTGTCTCTATGGATGTAAGAGAGAGTGGTGAAGTTAGTTTGCAAAAAGGAGAAAGTTGCTAATGCAAGTTTTGCAAAACTACACTTCTGGACAGGGAATAGATGGCATCATTATATGGGCTAAGAGTTCTCCAAAGATTGCATGCTCCTGGACTTAGGGGTTTTGCAGGGTTGGCTACAAGCATGAGAAGACACAAGGTCACTTGAGCAAGAAAGAATGGGGTTGCAGTAGAAAACATAGGTCTGGTCCAGAATGAAAATGATGTTGATTCACTTAAAAATTTCAAACAACAACACTGGCTTTTTGCATAAAGTGGAATCATATGCTGCTACTGACATCCCATAATTTTGGTGGAGGCTCTAGGGAATTATTTAAATGGGTTGCAGTGCAAAACTGTCCACTGGACCAGAGAAGAAAATCAGGCACAAAACTCATAATATGCAATGAAATAGATATCTAATTGCACAGAAATGATTCAGAGACCTCACATGATGTCTCCAAATTTTGGTTGAATTTTTAGCTAAGTTTATCAACTGGTTGAAGTAGGAAAAGAGCTCCAAAACTCAAAAATTCATTTTAATGATTAAAGCTCAGGGTGAAATAATTTTATAAATAAATCTACTGATTTAGAAATAGTTATACAGAGAGCATAGAAGTTTAATATTTTGGAAAGATCCACAAAAAAAATTATCCTCAATATTAAAAGAGATGCTCTGAACTCCACAGAAAAAAATCCAAAAGGAAAAGTTTTAAAACTCCTGGCAAAATTTTAATTTCCAAAAATTTGGTTAAATTTTTGGGGTGTTACAATTACTAACCCCCTTAAAAAAATCTCGTCCTCGAGATTTGCTAAGGTTTGTGAAACAAAAGAAAATACTTTTACTAGATCAAAAGATCATTTACACAAGCGGTAAAAAGAGGCTACAGTGAGAGGGCAATAAGTGGTGAATAACTACAGTGTGGGCACTGGCGTTGTGTGGAGAAATTCCACGTTCCGGACAACGAGTGATTTCTACGCGGGACGTAGTGAATTTAGAATAAATTCTAAATTCAACGATACGCTGGTCGTACCCGAGAACACAGTGCTCCCTTTGGCTGACAGGTGGGACCAGGGCCCACTATCGGTCTCTCCTTCTACCTCTGGCTCTCTCTTCTTCATCTCTCCCGCGCGTTTTCCCGGCTTTCTCCACTGGCGACGACTAGCGCGTAGGGCATCTAGGCCGTACTGCGGTAGTGCGCGACGTGCTTGCTGCCAGTGCAGTGTGCACTCACGTCGCGGGCCAGTGCACTGTCGGCACTGCTCGCGGATTCGCCTCCGAACACCGGCGATCTGGCGACGAGCGGCGCTGGTGGAATTCGTCCACCGTACACCGATCCCGAGCTATAAAACGACTGCGATGCTCCTTCTTCATCTTCGCACCTGACCTCGCTCCTCCTTCTTCTTCTCCTCCATTACCGCTCACCGGAGCTCGAGACGAGGCTCCAATGGCGGAGACGGTGCCGGACTGGTACGTGATCCTGGTGTGTGGAGGGCTGGCGGCAGTGCTGGGGCTCTCGGTGCTCCTATGCGCGATGATCTCTGATGATCGTTGTGATGCTGTCGCTCGGGTGTTGGCTCTCCGTGGTGGCGGTGATCACGAGGATTAGGCGTAATCCCGAGTGTTTTACCGTTATCGATGTGTTGGAGGTGGATAGTGTCCGGATGATTATCTGCTAATCTCTCCCTTGGCGGCATGTGGAGTGCTTAGAAGGGTGGTTGGTGGGATGCAACATGGTTGCGTGTCTTTCAGGTAGTGTAAGAGTCCGAGTGGTTGTGGGTCTGCTGTCGTGGTGCTGCGTGAATTAAAACAAATAATCCATGCAGCGAGATGATAAAAGATGCAGCAAATTCTGGAAGAAGAAAATCTCATTCCAGGATTTTTCGCGGTTACACAGGTTGCTCAGGAAGAAATCCACTCACAAACGTAAAAACTAAATACTTGACTCGTCGCACAAATTCGAGGTACCATGCATAAGTTACAACATAATAGTAAATGCTGAAATAACAAATATAGCAGTGACGTCTAAAATGAGAATGGTAACTGGACAGGGTCTCGAGGAAAAGTCTCTGGTAGTGGAACGCACTCCTCTTCTATCGAAGGAAGTGGATTGATCAGTCGATGTATGAGTCTCTCTGGATCGGGCCTCAGTGGTCTGCCGATTGCAATCTGAGGGTTCAGATCAGTGAGATTCTGGAGATAACCCATCACTCGCTGATTCAAATGCTCTTGCGCGATAATGTACTGGATGAGGTTGGCCAGTACTGGGTCTCTCTCAATCCGCCCACCGGGGAAAGATGTTACTCCCCCGGGCATTACATGGCTCGGAAAGTAATAATATCCTCGCTCGCGGGCATAGGGTACTGCGGATCGAAGACGAGCAATCTCTTCGTTCGCAGCAGCCTCTATGGCCAAACATGGGGTTGGCATAGATTTCCCCATGAAGGAAACCTCCGTTGGATCTTGGTTGGGGTCTACGGGAGGAATGTGTACTGCTGCCCAATATTCCTTGGTGGAAGGGGTGATTCTTGATTTGAACAGCTCGTACTGGGGTGGCTGGGTAGAACCCATGGTACTACAGGTAAAGTCCCACAATATTTTGACAAAGCTACCTGGGGTTGCATCTGGGGTTCTCCGATAAATACTAGGGTTTGGCATGGCAAGAAATGGCTGTGAGAATGGTGCACGAGGTGAGGGTTGCTGGGTAAGGTCACAAGAGAGCCTTCTTATATAGCGTCTGGGCTGATTTATTTACCGTGGTGAAAAGTAATAAATATGTCAGATTAGCTCCAAAGGACGGGGTCAGTGTCAGGAGATATACATATCTCATAAAGAGACGTGTTACTGTGCGTGTCGTCGGGGTTGGTTTTGGTAGCTGTGCCCAGAAAATGTGCACTATGTGCTGACAAAAATACGCGAGGCTACCATTAAAACAGGGGCACAACGACAGGCTGCGTTAATACACAAGATTACGTGATTACAAAGCGGGGATACACTAAGACTCGGCACTGCTCGTACAGCTTAGTCTACCTCATTTACGTCTGAACGGGCGTGTCTGGTGGATGTCGAGGCTTCTCCATGTGTCCCAATGCTGGGATTAGTCGGAGATGGCGGAGGAACTGCAGGGTCGGGGTAGCGATGATGACCATCGCGGGGATTGTTGGCCACAATCCCGTTGGAGTGTGCTCCCAAAAGGTGACGAAACACTTCTGGGGTCGTCAAGACACCTTGGCCGCTGGTTGGAGCTGACCTCAGGATCTCGATCGGGTGTCCAAATAGCACGACTGGGTTGTCGGCGTCGGACTCGGCTTCCCTGCTTGCCGGGGCTCGGCGAACCAGCTCTCCTCGAGCTGCGATCAGATCAATAGTGATTTGATCAAACAATGCCTCTAGTGCACTTACATAGCGCACTAGGTGCAACAATGCGGGATCTGTCTCGTGGTCTCCGGTTGCAACTTGGGGTGGTCTACCATACCCTTCACGCCTGGGGTAGTAGTAGAACGAGCGACAGTTAACTCTAGGCGACAACTGCCGGAGTTGAACTATAGCTTCTCGAGCGGCTAGCTGGATGGCTTGTGGCTCGAAGGAAGTTGTTCTTCCGGTGAACCTGTAGGGGCGTTCTGGCGACAAACCCCTACCATAGATGTGCACAGTGGCCCAGAATTGGCGGTCTTCACCGCTCATGGGTCCTTGGTACACAACATATTCTGGGGGCTCTTCTAACGCGTAGGCACGACGGGTGAGGTTTGCGAGTATGGTCACGAAACCTCCAAGATTGGTTGCTGTGGTCTCATTGTGCACTATGGGACCAGGCATTGTGGCTAGGTTGGGGAAGAGGCTGTGCTGGGCCGGGTTGAGGTTAGTGTGCCCTTTTTATAGAAAAGGGAACGGAGTCTTCCTTCACACGCTTGCGAATGAGATATTTTTGCCATCAGCCATTGGCGTGAGATTGACAGGCTAGACTGATAGGTTGGGCACCGACTGCCAAAAGTGTCGGGATTACTGTGTGGCTATCTTGCACGGGAAGCTTGGTTGGGGTTTTGGTTAGGGTCTGTTAGGTTGGTTTACCTAAGTTATCTGACCTGGCTAAGATAGGATTAGCTAATGGTC
This sequence comes from Triticum dicoccoides, assembly GCF_002162155.2. Taxonomy (NCBI): domain Eukaryota; kingdom Viridiplantae; phylum Streptophyta; class Magnoliopsida; order Poales; family Poaceae; genus Triticum; species Triticum dicoccoides. The sequence continues at coordinate 149,954,029 of NC_041387.1, read as the reverse complement.
AGCCTGGCTCTAGTACCAAGTCTATGGCGACTGATTCTCCGGGTATTAATTCCTAGAAAATGGCCTTTGCACTCATCAGCCCCAGGATAACTGTTAGCTGATGAGGCACCAACTCGATACAGAAATACCAAGCAAATACAAAATATGTAGTACAAGACCATTCTGGTCTGTGAGTACAACAAATGGTTTCTAATGGTTGATGGCGGAAGCGGTTTGTGAATCATCAGTGTCTATGGGACTCCATTTTCCACGGGAACAACTGACCAGGCTAGCTCCTATCTTCGTGATGCTGCTCTCACCGTTGTTTAAGTTCCGGGTCTGTCGACATGGTCGCTCCTCTCTGCGCAAGAAAATCTGGCCAAGACAATAGCCAGGGACAAGCCGGTGAGTACTTTGAATGTACTCGCAAACATTATGAACACAGGCATAATATGACAGTGATGTGCTGAAAAATATTATATGAACATAACGTCAATCCCAATGATAAATAAAACTCTGATGCGTACGAGCATGTTAAAATATAAATATGCATTAACATAAAATATTAAAATTATGAAATAAATAACAAAAATGCCACAGTCGGGCGTCTGAGCGACACGACATAAAGGGCTTTAAAAGAAATGCCACAGTCGGGCGTCTGAGCGACACCACATAGAGGGCTTTAAAAGAAATGCCACAGTCGGGCGTCTAAGCGACACCACATAAAGGGCTTTAAAAGAAATGCCACAGTCGGGCGTCTAAGCGACACCACATAAAGGGCTTTAAAAGAAATGCCACAGTCGGGCGTCTGAGCGACACCACATAAAGGGCTTTAAAAGAAATGCCACAGTCGGGCGTCTAAGCGACACCACATAAAGGGCTTTAAAAGAAATGATCATAGTGAATATCCCGGAGGTAGAACCATCCCAGAGATATTCGATAATACCAAAAATATCACAGGTTAGTCCACCACAAAAATAATACTCATCATTATCACATGTCACAAGTTGTAATATCAGTTCTGATTTAATAGCTTCACCTCCGAAGACCGACACTAAGACCGATACTTGACCCATCCCAGACTGTAATCCTTAACCATGGACACGGCTATTCGAATAGGTTTAGTCTCTGCAGAGGGTGTACTCTTTACCCACGAGTAACGGATTCCTTTAGTCCATCGGGACTAATTCCGTCTGCGGTCTTTTTGTTGAAAACACACCTAACTTGCACACACCAGCTTAACTCACACGTGTCTGGAACCACCCACGACACCTGTCAAGCAAACTCTAAGTGAGGAGGCTACAACCTGTCAAGCAAACTCTAAGTGGGCAAAACTGGGGAAGCTACCCCCTTCGGCTACAACCGAAACACCCATGCTCCCGGACCAGGTGGCATGACTACCGGATGCCTCCAGTATCTTCCACCACGGCCTCTCTGTACGGTGTGTGCTAGGAAAGGGGTTGACAACTTAATGAACCGTACCCTACTAATCGTAGAGACGAGTGGTAGTATGAAGCAAGTATGGGGGTTACTGGCACAAGAATCGATCTACGTTCGACTCAGGAGGTTGTATTATATCCTGCATGATTAGTATAACGATGCACATATTTCAAATAGCAGATAGAAACATCACGCGACATACCCCTCATGCCATACCGGACACGACCGTCTCAACGGAGGACTAGGGACAAGACCGTGTCTACCCAAGACAGAGGCCTTCCCGGCTTCCCTTCCGGTATGCAGGAAAGACGTATGACGGTGATTTCCATCACAAACCATGTCAACATCATTAGCATAAACTCATTGAAAATGCAGTCATAAGTAGGATCACTTCCTCACATAAAATGATGTATGCATGTGTTGCGGAGGTGCTGTCACCGATTCAAACAACACACACATAAATTTCACCAGGGTTCAGAATGCTTGCCTTCAGGTCATGGGAAAGAAGGGTGCATCCAAAACATCTTGAAATCTTCAAAAATCCTATTTAAAAGAATATATATGGATTAACACACAAAAACAAAACAGCACAAAAAGTTGTCTTGAATTTTTTTTCAAATAAATCTTAAAATAAACTAGACAATATTTGAAAGAGGTAGGAAAAAGAATTAATTCATTTGGAGCTGTATTTAAAAAGATACAGCTGGTCAAAGTTTGGTCAAAAATCTGATATTTAAAATAAAAACAGAAAGAAAACGTTTCGAAATCATACGTACACGTCGAAGGCGCATTTTGGAAATGCGCTTCCACTTATCCAGCGTGGCTGCGCCTGAGTCACTGACAGTGGGACCGCTTGGCCCACTGGTCAGGTTTGACTGGTCTCCCTCCCTCTTCTTCCTCGGGCCGGGCAGAGGCGGGGATTCCGGCGATCGTTGCCGGCGAACGGCGGCTCCTCGTGGGCTCCAGATGGTCGGGATGGAAACGCAAGACCAGGGCGGTTCTTCCGGTGGTCACTTTGCTCTTTGGGGTGGTCGGGGCTGCCTGCGGTGAGCTCCGCGGCAGACGGTGGTCGTCGGAGAAAGTGAGTTTGAGGCAGCAGTGGCTTTCGACCAAAATCGAGTAGGGGAACGTGCTCACGGGAGCAAGGGAAAGTTCCTCATGGAGAGATTGGAGAGGGGGAGGCCTTGGTGGCGCTGGACTGAGCGGGTCAGTGGCGGCGGCTAGAGTTGCCGGAGGGGAAGGAGATGACCCTTTCTCAATGATTGATGGCTAGGGGGCACGGGTGGGACGGTGTGAGGCTGCCTGTGTGTGTGTTTGAGCTCGGGGTCTCTTTATATAGGCGCTGGAGGTCGGTTCCGAGGCGGCCGGCGATAAGCATGACGGCGAACCGCCCTGCTGTAGCTAGGGTGATGTGGCGGCGACGAGCGCTAGTGGACACGATTGCGGATGGGCACGCACTGTTCTAGGAGGCAAGTGGCAAGCGTTGGCGGCTTCGGCGGCGCTGCCACGGTCGGGCCTTCAAGCGGCCGTCAGCTAGCCGCTACGGCCGTCCTGACGGTGGCGCTGTGGGGTGCCAGGTTGGTCGGGGTGGTGTGGCGATGCAAGGGGACACGGCGTGCTGGCTGGGGCCGGTCACGGGCCGGATTTGGGTGCGGGGTGCGATGCGGCGTCTCGGGCGCACGGGTGCCAAACGCACGCTCTGGGCGCGCCCAGAGCACGCCCGGGACATGCTCTATGAAATGCCAGGGCATCCTAGAGGTTGCGGTTGAGGCTGGCATTTAACAGAACTAGTCTAGGTTTAGCAAGGGGACTGAGGGACATGGTGGATTGGTCAGGGGCTCAAGTTCACCGTGTAAACTTGAATTCATGCCAAAACTGGCTGTGCACTCAGGGTGTTTGACAAAATGCCAAAAGCACCTAGGTAGTTCTTGGAGTGGCCAAATTCTCTAGATTAGTGTCCCTATGGATGTAAGAGAGAGTGGTGAAGTTAGTTTGCAAAAAGGAGAAACTTGCTAATGCAAGTTTTGCAAAACTACACTTCTGGACAGGGAGTAGATGGCATCATTACATGGGCTAAGAGTGCTCCAAAGAGTGCATGCTCCTGGACTTAGGGGTTTTGCAGGGTTGGCTACAAGCATGAGAAGACGCAAGGTCACTCGAGCAAGAAAGAATGGGGTTGCAGTAGAAAGCACAGGTCTGGTCCAGAATGAAAATGATGTTGATTCACTTAAAAATTTCAAACAACAACACTGGGTTTTTGCATAAAGTGGAATCATATGCTGCTACTGACATCCCATAATTTTGGTGGAGGCTCTAGGGAATTATTTAAATGGGTTGCAGTGCAAAACTGTCCACTGGACCAGAGAAGAAAATCAGGCACAAAACTCATAATATGCAATGAAATAGATATCTAATTGCACAGAAATGATTCAGAGACCTCACATGATGTCTCCAAATTTTGGTTGAATTTTTAGCTAAGTTTATCAACTGGTTGAAGTAGGAAAAGAGCTCCAAAACTCAAACAAGTCATTTTAATGATTAAAGATCAGGGTGAAATAATTTTATAAATAAATCTACTGATTTAGAAATAGCTATACAGAGAGCATAGAAGTTCAATATTTTGGAAAGCTCCACAAAAAAAATATCCTCAATATTAAAAGAGATGCTCCAAACTCCACAGAAAAAAAATCCAAAAGGAAAAGTTTTAAAACTCCTGGCAAAATTTTAATTTCCAAAAATTTGGTTAAATTTTTGGGGTGTTACATTTTCCAATATCCTCCTATTATTTCTAATGATGAATCAGGTAACGAGGAGGAGCTTTCTATTCAACTAATCCCGTTAATAAGGAGCTCAAAAAAGAGGATTAAACCCACACATGATGTGAAGAAGAAAAAGAAAAGACGGATAAGCAAAGGTAGAAAGGTATCCCTCCCAAATGATGTTGCTCCTATTACTCATTGTGATGATGATAATTGCTATACTATTGGTGCTATCCATACTATTAATGATGACAGTGATTATGCTTATGATATGAAAAGGCCCAAGCTTGGGGATGCTATGTTTGATGAGAATGACATGTTTGAGAATATATTTGCTGCAATTAATGTTTGTCCCAAGCTTGGGGATGCTACATTTAATGAAGATGATAGCATGCCTCCTATTTATGATGGTTATATTGATGAAAGTGGGTTTGGAAGAGAGTCAACTTTAGGAAGTAATGATCCCACTATTTTTTGGAGGGTGTTGAATCTTATAATATTTATGAAAGTGGATTTGGAGAGGTCATGACTTTATTTAGTGATGAATCCACTATTTTCGAAGAGGTTTCGATTGATTATGATGAGAACAAAGTTGCTACTTATGATGATTATTGTGATGAAACTTATGCTATAAAAAGTAGTGATGATTATATTTATAAAACTTTTCATGATTATGATTACCCTTTTTATGAACATTACTCTTTTAATATGGAAACAATTTATAGTATTCGAGTCTCTTATGATATTCCCACTATTCCGAATGAGAAGAATTTTGCTTATGTGGAGAGTAATAAAAATTCTATGCTTGTAGATCATGAAAAGAATGCTTTATGTGATGGTTATATTGTTGAATTCATTCATGATGCTAATGAAAATTATTATGAGGGAGGAACATATGCTTGTAGGAATTGTAATAATATCAAGTTTGCTCTCTATGTGTTGAAAATCTTGAAGCTATGCTTGTTTTACCTTCCTATGCTAGTTGATATTTGTTCCCATAAGTTGATTGCTCACAAAATCCCTATGCACAGGAAGTGGGTTAGACTTAAATGTGCTATTAATATGCATCATGATTCTCTCTTTGTATTTCAATTCTTATCTTTTATGTGAGCATCATTTAAATCATCATGCCTAGCTAGGGGCGTTAAACGTTAGCGCTTGTTGGGAGGCAACCCAATTTTACTTTTGTCCTTTGCTTTTGCTCCTGTTTAGTAATAATTAATACATCTAGCCTCTTTTTAGATGTGGTTTTCTGTTTTAATTAGTGCTAGTGCCAAGTAAGACCTTTAGGATAGCTTGCAGTGATAGTTGTGTTGATCCTGCTTAAAATCAGAAACTTTTGCACCCAGTAAATTTGTTTTGATAATTCACAGAAACGTGCTTTTGATCTGATTATTTCTGCTATGCATTGGTACAACAATTTCTCATGATTTCCTAATTTTGTAGGATTGTTTCAGTTACAGAAGTACTTGGGAGTTACAGATTACTACAGACTGTTCTGTTTCGGACAGATTCTGTTTTCTATGTGTTATTTGCTTATTTTGATGAATCTATGAGTAATATTGGAGGGTATGAACCATAGAGAAGTTGGAATACAGTAGATATTACACCAATATGAATTTAGGATGAGTTCATAAAAGTACCTAAGTGGTGGTTTGTTTTCTTATACTAACAGAGCTTACGAGTTTTCTGTTGAGTTTTGTGTTGTGAAGTTTTCAAGTTTTGGGTAAAGATTCGATGGACTATGGAATAAGGAGTTGCAAGAGCCTAAGCTTGGGGATGCCCAAGGCACCCCAAGGTAATATTCAAGGACAACCAATAGCCTAAGCTTGGGGATGCCCCGGATGGCATCCCCTCTTTCGTCTACGTTCATCGGTAACTTTACTTGGAGCTATATTTTTATTCACCACATGATATGTGTTTTGCTTGGAGCGTCTTGTATGATATGAGTCTTTGGTTTTTAATTTACCACAATCATCCTTGTTCTACACACCTTTTGGGAGAGACACACATGATTCGGAATTTATTATAATAATCTATGTTCTTCACTTATATCATTTGAGCTAGGCAATTTTGCTCTAGTACTTCACTTATATATTTTTAGAGCACGACGGTGGCTTAATTTTCTAGAAATTATTAATCTCTCATGCCTCACTTATATTATTCTGAGAGTCTTTTAGAACATCATGGTATTTTCTATGGTTATAAAATTGGTCCTAGAGTGATGTGCATCCAAGTTGGGTATAATAAAAACTATCATAGAAAGTGCATTAAACACTATGATCAATTTGATACTTGATAATTGTTTTGAGATATAAAGGTGGTAATGTTAGAGTCATGCTAGTTGGGTAATTATGAAATTGATAGATACTTGTGTTAAAGTTGGCAAGTCCCGTAGCGTGCACGTATGGTAAAAGTTGTGTAACAAATTTGTTGCATAGGTGCTCTTTTGATTGCCTTCCTTATGTGTGGAGGTCGGGATCGCGCGATGGTTAACTCCTACCAACCCTTCCCCTAGGAGCATGTGTAGTAGTAATTTGCTTCGAGGGCTAATAAACTTTTGCAATAAGTATATGAGTTCTTTATGACTAATGTGAGTCCATGGATTATACGCACTCTCACCCTTCCACTATTGCTAGCCTCTCTTATGTCGCGCAACTTTCGCCGGTATTATACACCCACCATTTACCTTCCTCAAAACAGCCACCATACCTACCTATTATGGCATTTCCATAGCCATTCCGAGATATATTGCCATGCAACTTTCCACCGTTCCATTTATTATGACACGTTCCATCATTGTCATATTGCTTTTCCATGATCATGTAGTTGACATCATATTTGTGGCAAGGCCCCTTCATAATTCTTTCATACATGTCACTCTTGATTCATTGCATATCCCGGTACACTGCCGGAGGCGTTCACATAGAGTCATATTTTGTTCTAAGTATTGAGTTGTAATTCTTGAGTTGTAAATCAATAAAAGTGTGATGACCTTCATTATTAGAGCATTGTCCCAAGTGAGGAAAGGATGATGGGGACTATGATTCCCCCACAAGTCGGGATGAGACTCTGGACTTCATAAAAATAAAAGAGGCCAGAGAATCCCAAATAAAAAAAGGCCAAATAAGCCCACCAAAAAAAGAGAGTAAAGAGAGAAGGGAAAATGTGTCTATCCTTTTTCCACACTTGTGCTTCAAAGTAGCACCATGATCTTCATGATAGACAGTGTCCTATGTTGTCACTTTCATCTACTAGTGGGATTTTTTCATTATAGAACTTGGCTTGTATATTCCAATGATGGGCTTCCTCAAAATGCCCTAGGTCTTCATGAGCAAGCAAGTTCGATACACACCCACTTAGTTTCTTTTGATTGAGCTTTCATACATTTATAGCACTAGTGCATCCGTTGCATGGCAATCCCTACTCCCTTGCATTGATATCTATCAACAGGCATCTCCATAGCCCGTTGATATGCCTAGTTTATGTGAGACTATCTTCTCCCTTTTTGTCTTCTTCACAACCACCATCCTATTCCACATATACTGCTATATCCATGGCTTGCGCTCTTGTATTGCATGAGAGTTCAAAAAGATGAAGCGCGTTAAAAAGTATGAACCAATTGCTTGGCTGAAACCAGGGTTGTGCATGATGGGAGTATTTTGTGTGATGAAAATGAAGCATAGCCTAACTATATGATTTTGTAGGGATAAGCTTTCTTTGGCGATGTTATTTTGATAAGACATGATTACTTGTTAGTATGCTTGAAGTGTTACTATTTTTATGTCAATATTAAACTTTTATCTTGAATCATTTGGATATGAACATTCATGCCACAATAAAGAAAATTACATTGAGAAATATGCTAGGTAGCATTCCACATCAAAAGTTCTGTTTTTATCATTTACCTACTCGAGGACGAGCAGGAATTAAGCTTGGGGATGCTTGATACGTCTCCAATGTATCTATAATTTTTGATTCTGCCATGCTATTATATTACTTCTTTTGGATGTTTATGGGCTTTACTTTACACTTCTATATTATTTTTGGGACTAACCTATTAACCGGAGGCCCAACCCGTATTGCTGTTTTTTTGCCTATTTCAATGTTTCGCAGAAAAGGAATATCAAACGGAGTACAAATGGAAGGAAACCTTTGGGAGAGTTATTTTTGGAACGAAAGCAATCTAGGAGACTTGGAGTAGACGTCGGGGAAGCAACGAGGAAGCCACGAGGCAGGGAGGCGCGCCCTATCCCCAGGGCGCGCCCCCACCCTCGTTGGCCCCTCGTGGCTCCCCTAACCGACTTCTTTCGCCTATATATATCCATATACCCTTAAAACATCAAAGAGCACAATACATCGGGAGTTTCGCTGCCGCAAGCCTCTGTAGCCACCAAAAACCAATCGGGACCCTGTTCTGGCACCCTGCCGGAGGGGGGATCCCTCACCGGTGGTCATCTTCATCATCCCGACGCTCTCCATGACGAGGAGGGAGTAGTTCACCCTCGGGGCTAAGGGTATGTACCAGTAGCTATGTGTTTGATCTCTTTCTCTCGTGTTCTTGATTCGGCACGATCTTGATGTATCGCGAGCTTTGCTATTGTAGTTGGATCTTATGATGTTTCTCCCCCTCTACTCTCTTGTGATGAATTGAATTTTCCCCTTGAAGTTGTCTTGTCGGATTGAGTCTTTAAGGATTTGTGCTTATCTGTGGTGACAATGGGATATTCACGTGGTGACGTATGTTTTGGTGATCAACTTGCGGGTTCGATGAACTTATGCATAGGGGTTGGCACACATTTTTGTCTTGACTCTTCGGTAGAAACTTTGGGGCACTCTTTGAAGTACTTTGTGTTGGTTTGAATAGATGAATCTGACATTGTGTGATGCATATCGTATAATCATGCCCACGGATACTTGAGGTGACATTGGAGTATCTAGGTGACATTAGGGTTTTGATTGATTTGTGTCTTATGGTGTTATTCTAGTACAAACTCTATGATAGATCGAACAGAAAGAATAGCTTTCTGTTATTTTACTACGGACTCTTGAATAGATCTATCAGAAAGGATAACTTTGAGGTGGTTTTGTACCCTACCATAATCTCTTCGTTTGTTCTCCGCTATTAGTGACTTTGGAGTGACTCTTTGTTGCACGTTGAGGGATAGTTATATGATCCAAGTATGTTATTATTATTGAGATAACTTGCACTAGTGAAAGTACGAACCCTAGGCCTTGTTTACTAGCATTGCAATACCGTTTACGATCACTTTTACCACTTGTTACCTTACTGTTTTTATAATTTCAGCTTACAAAAACCTATATCTATCATCCATATTGCACTTGTATCACCATCTCTTTGCCGAACAAATGCACCTATACAATTTACCATTGTATTGGGTGTGTTGGGGACACAAGAGACTCTTTGTTATTTGGTTGCAGGGTTCTTTGAGAGAGACCATCTTCATCCTACGCCTCCCACGGATTGATAAACCTTAGGTAATCCACTTGAGGGAAATTTGCTACTGTCCTACAAACCTCTGCACTTGGAGGCCCAACAACGTCTACAAGAAGAAGGTTGCATAGTAGACATCAGGCAACAGTCTCAACTTGATCTATCAAGACACTGTCCGCAGGATGGGCATTGACCCATCAAGAATCAAGCCTAGTAACACTACCTTTAAAGGTGTGATACCGGGCGTTGAGGCCCGTTGCATGGGCTCACTGACACTAGAGGTAGTATTCAGCTCCCAGACAACTTTCACAGTGAAGAGTTAATCTTTGACATCATCTCTTTCCGCAGTGGATATCACGCACTGCTCGGACGAACTGCTTTCACCCTCTTTAATGCAGTCCCGCACTACACTTACTTGAAGCTTAAGATGCCCGGACCTCGTGGCGTTATTACAATCAATGCTAATATGGAGCGCTACCTCTGTACTAAAGAGCACATCGCGGCCCTCGCAGCCGAGGTGTATGGCGGCCTTATCAAGCCAAACTGATCATCAGCCAATAAAGCCAATGATGTATCTAAACGAGTCTAGTCCGTGCATAATTGCGACAAATCAACGGATCTGGACCTTGTTAGCAGTTCAGCCTCCGTCGATCGCCCCATCAGGTTGTGACTTGTGTACCGCGTGTACATAACTACACACTAAAAATACCCTGGGCGGCGCCGGAGGCACACTGTGGAAAAGGTCCTTAGTACGGCTTGACCCCACCTCGACCGCATATACCCTTTTTTTTCCTCACTGCAGGTTCATCAAGAGCCCTACTTGCTATATGGTTGTTTCAGGAGATCCTTTTAAGTCTAGCGTCTCCCAACCATCAAATACTCCTATCAGAGGACTTATTACTAAGGAGAAACGACGCAGACGTGCGACAGGGCATCACTGGAGTTTTTGAACCACTATTTTAGGCCATATGTTAGACTTTCCCTTATGTAAAACTCTTTTTTTCACTTTAGGCATGTAACATGACCTTAATATTAAATGGCATTGTATGTCTAAATACGCCTCGACATATCAAGGAAGCAGATGATCATCACCTTCTTGGTTGGTTTCTTGTATTATCTTGTCATTTGTGTTCCCCCTTACGTTCAACTGACATACATGGCTCGGCACGACCTGCATACTATGGGTTGTATTCGGCCCTACAAACTCTTAAGTCCGAACACCTATAGGGAACTCTTCGGCGTCCGGGATATTGCATTATATGCATTGGCTCCGAATCATGTCTTTGGTCCATAGTTGGGTTCCTCGGCTCCTGTGCTTGCCACCTTACGTTCCGAAAGTTCGGCTAAGGTAGTAAAGGGAGAACTACTGCGGTTGTATTTCTAGTTCGTCCGGTTAAGTACCTGAGTAGAGAAAGGCGAAAACTGATTGTCATGATATGCGAGAGTGGGTCAGCGATCCGGTGACTTAATGTTATATTGCAAATCGTTCGTGATTTATGCCGTGTTATACGAGGGGATGCACTTCGACCAGTCGCATTGCAAAGGCACCATACTCCAGACTGCCGTTCATGCAACAAGGGGCTAGTACTTAGCACCACTAATGGAATCTTATGGCTAAGTTAAAGTACTAAAGCTGCATAGTCTGATTGCCTAGTTCACCTCGCAAGACACCTCCTACATTGGACCAAGACGTTTGATAAAGTGCGGTCATGCGTTCCCGAACACCCCCATAATATTTACGTGGGGGCAGAAGTCGATGACTGGTAATCTTTCAGACTGTAAATTAAAACGGCCAAACAGGAGGATAAACTAATCATAAAGCGCAAGCATAACTATTTTACACCATAAGTTCACTACATGACTCTTACAAACCGGACTCTACTAATCAAATATGATGTACTTTGAGCACTGGCCCTCTACAATGTGAGCTCCCTCGAGGACCTCGCCGAAGTACTTCTCCGGCCGCCGATGATCGTTGCCTTCAGGTGGCCCCCCGGTGGCAATCTCGGTGGCCTCCATCTTTGCTCATTGTACCTTGACTCAGATGAAGGCCATCCAGGCACCTTCTATGTAGGCCGACCGCTTGATGGCGTCAACCTGAGGACATGCCTCGACCACCCGCTTCACAAGTCCAAATTAGCTGCTAGGTATGGGCTTGGCTGGCCAAAGACGGACTATTATGTCCCTCAAGGCTAGTCCGGCCACCTTGTGCAACTCCTTCAGCTGCTTCACCTGATCGCTGAGGGGCGCCGGATACTCTGGCGCAAGGTATTGCGACCAGAATAGCTTCTCTGTAGAGCTCCCCTCTTTAGCACGAAAGAACTCGGCGACGTCAGCAATGCTCCTTGGCACATCCGCAAATGCGCCTGGAGAGAACTCCAACCCCGAGTCAGCAAAATATACCTCTTCCTCGTAAATTTACTCTACATGAGAAAGGCCTTACCAGCCACTATTTGCCTCGCCTCTTGGATCTCTTGGCGAGTGCCCTGGGCCTCAACCCGGGCTTCTTTTCCGCTTTCCAGCGCTTTGGTGAGCTCAGAGGCTTTTTCCGAACTATTCTTCTCCAAGGACTCGCACTTGGCGATGGCATCCTTGAGCTCCTGTTCGACCTCCCCCACCCGCGACTCATGTCTTCGGCGGGTGGTTTGCTCCATCTCTAACTCCTTGGCCACTTTTTCAGCAGCCACCTTGCTCACCTCCGCCTCCTTCTTGGCTTGGGCGAGGGCGCTCTTGAGGGACTCGACCTCGGCTGCGCCAACTATGAATATATTTCTAAAATTTTAGGCAGTTTAAACCATTAACACACAGATCACTTTCGGATATGTACTAGTGCCGCCTACCTTGGGTTTCGTTAAACTGCTTGAAGATGCGACCAGAATACCTTCTCTGTAGAGCTCCCCTCTTTAGCACGAAAGAACTCGGCGACATCAGCAATGCTCCTTGGCAGATCCGCAAATGCGCCTGGAGAGAACTCCAAACCCGGGTCAGCAAAATATACCTCTTCCTCGTAAATTTACTCTGCATGAGAAAGGCCTTACCAGCCACTATTTACCTCGCCTCTTGGATCTCTTGGCGAGTGCCCTGGGCCTCAACCCGGGCTTCTTTTCCGCTTTCCAGCGCGTTGGTGAGCTCAGAGGCTTGTTCCGAACTATTCTTCTCCAAGGACTCGCACTTGGCGATGGCATCTTTGAGCTCCTATTCGACCTCCCCCACCCGCGCCTCATGTCTTCGGCGGGTGGTTTGCTCCATCCCTAACTCCTTGGCCACTTTTTCAGCGGCCACCTTGCTCACCTCCGCCTCCTTCTTGGCTTGGGCGAGGGCACTCTTGAGGGACTCGACCTTGGCTGTGCCAACTATGAATATATTTCTAAAATTTTAGGCAGTTTAAACCATTAACACATAGATCACTTTCGGACATGTACTAGTGTCGCTTACATTGGGTTTCGTTAAACCGGTTGAAGATGCGGTCGAGTTCCTCATTGGATAGCCAAAGCTTCCGATTGAGCTTGGCAACATCTGCGTCCAGGGCAGTAGCCGCTAGCATATCAATTTGTTTTTGATCCTCTATCCAGATTTTTCTAATCAGGACAGAGTCTCAGGGGCTACTATCTATACATGGGTTCAGCCTCGTGTGTGTGTATATATATATATACAGTCGGTCTATTCTGCTAATATTAGCAGAATAACTATTCTGATAACACTTCCGCACTGCAAGCTCAACGCAAGTGCACGTCATTGTTTGAACCAAGTGGGCTGCACAACTCAATCGAGTGAACTTCGTTTCGAAAAAAACTGCACGCGTTGTTTTTTGGTACTGTTTTTGCTCTAGTTTTTAAACCGCTTATCGGAATGACGTGTATAATATATCATTGGAAATCTATGGATTAGGTGCAACTTCGTCATGTCGAACACTTTTCGCGATTCCTGGCGGTTTAAGAGCAGTTTCAAAAACGATGCGGCGGATGACGAGTGGCAGCGAGCGTATTGTCGTGATTTTTTCTAAACCACTCATCGGAATAAAGCAAATGATACGTCATTGGAAAGATATCATCGAGACGCATCTTTTTCATATCTATTAGTTTTTCTAATTCGTTACGGTTTAAGAGCAGTTTCAAATTTACTAAATCGCGGAATTGCGTTTTTTTGAATTTTTTTCAATTTCAGGTACTGTTTTAGCTCCAGTTTTGGACGGTTTGTCGAAACGAGGCGTACGATATGTCGTTGGAAAGCTACGGACAAGGCGCAACTTTCGTATGTTGGAATGTTTTTGAGATTTCTTACGGTTTTTAGTTAATTTTGAAAATCGTACGGTTGACGACGGGAGGCAGCGGCCATTTTTCATGATTTTTTTACAAACTGCTTGTCGAAATGATTCAAATGATATGCTGTTGGAAAGATATCAACGAGATGGAACTCTTTCATGTAGAACACATTCTTTAATTGTTTACGGTTTAAGAGCAGTTTTAAAATTACTGAAAAACGGACACTCTGTTTTTCGCGACACCAAAATCGTCGTGGGACAGAAGAACGCATTGCTTCAAACTGAAAACCGCACTGCAACAGACAGTCAAGTGCACTGTATCATTTCTTTTTGTCATACGTAAACTTTCTCGCACAAGTTTTTGTTGTCTTTTGTTCAACATTGTTTATGAACGAGAGTGGACCGCGAAGATGAGGGCAAGTGAACAACATGAAAGGGAAAAGTTAACCGCGACAAATTCTAATGGGAAAAGTGAATTCTGAAGCAGTGTGGTTTTGTGTTTTTAAACTGCATTTGAAATTCATCTGGACTACATGGTTAATGTTAACGAGCTTCATCAAATTTTTATATTTTTCTGGAGTGGACCCCTTAGCAATTCACAATGAGCTGCCTCACGTTGCTTTTTAACTAGCGAACCACCAAGCCACTTCAAATTGCATCTGTTGTTAACAACACTTTCACAAACTCAGTGGATTATACAAAACATTGTTTTTTTGTACAATGAGAACCACCGGGACCCCATAACGAACTGCAATGATTTTCAACAAGTATTCTCTACATAATATAAACAGGTGAACCGTGGAAGGAGACGCCCGCAACGGGATAAAATTTTGTGTCTGTCATCCCGCGACCGCACTGCAACATCTTTGCCTCCGACCCGTGGAAAACAAAATTTGAAAGCACAGAAGGAACACTCCGACCACGCTGGCAGACTGCACGCATGTGCCTGCTGCACTGCACCCGGGCACGCCACAAACTGCAGAGGTGCCAAAGTGAGCTACACACAATTCAGTTCCCGTAAAAAAAGCTACACACAATTCTGCAAAAAAGGCACAAACGACGCTTGTTCGTGATGTATGGCAGAGCGAACCGCACGAAGTCAACAAATTCCCTCCTCGAGTCTTCTATGCGAACTGCACTGGTCCGTGGGCCAAACTGCTCTGCTTTTTTTGGAGTGAAAGACCTCATTACAGTGACACAAAATTTTCAAAAAAAAGGACACAGAGAGCGGCATCCAACAAGCCCGCGTACTGCATCGACCACGAGAGCTGTGTGCCCGGCGTGGCTTGGGGCTGGAGGCCAGCTCGTCTTCCACGGCGACCAGAGAAGAGGGAGAGAAGGACCGATGGTTGGTCGGGGGTGGTCCGAGCTGCATGAGGGCCTCCACCGAGCTGCAAATGGTTCGCGACTGAGCTGCACGAGCCCTCGTCGCCGTGCTGTTCACCCTCGATTTTGTTGCTGCAGAGGAGGATTTGTGGGTTGATGTCCTCACCTTCGATTCGGTACACCTAGTCGCTCAGCGGACTTCTCCCCCTGCTGGCAGGAGTCAAGGACCCCCAGGGCAACGCTGCTGGGCTGCTCGTCAGGGGGGAACGAACTGCACTAGCAGACCGGCTGGACCACGACGTCCAACGTGCGGTGGCTCACATCCCCCTCCTCCTGCCTACCCGCGCACCAAATCCACACAAGGAAGCCAGAGAGCCTCGGATCCGGACGGGTTGGGGCGGATCTAGGCCATTGGTGGTGAGGGGAGGCGATGGGGCACGACGACGGGGGCGCGGGGACTTGGAGGCGGCGGAGTTGCGGTGCCGGCGAGGTAGGGCCATGGCGCGGCCAGGGAGGAGCCAGGAGCAGGAGCACCTTGGTGGCCGTGACTCTGGCTCTTCGTCGACGAAGTAGAAGGAAGGAGGAGAAGGGAGAGTGCTCGAGGGAGGCGAAGGGGAGGTGGCCGCGGCGGATCCGACGGTGGGCCGTTGTGGCCTCGATCCGGCGGTGGGTGGCCATCACAGGCTGGATCTGGTGGCGGCTGGTGCTGGGAGGTGTCCCGGGGGGTGCGAGGACCATCGCGGCTCGCCGGCGAGGGTAGAAGGTGGCGGGCCGGGCGCGGCGGGGTTGTGGCAGTTCGGCGAGGGCAGGGCGCGACGGCTGGAAGGTGGAGGAAGGTGGGGTGGACTGATGGTGGGGGTGTTCGGGGGCGGTTGGGTGGGCACAACAGGAAGAAGGTGGGGGTGGTTTCGATGGCCTTTTTTATGCGTGCAGTTTGCCACGCTATTTTTACGCGGCCCGGAAAATGTTAGCAGAATAAGAAAACGATGTGCAGAATAACACTCTTAAGGGTGTTATCATAATAGACCCACCCTATATATATATATATATATGAAAAAACTTGTAAAGAGTATTACATCGCATACCTCAAAGCCCGTTAGTAGGCTGTTGAAGGCGTCGGTCTGTCCGCTCTTCACGGACCGAACATTTTCCATGACCGCACCCATCAGGGTGCGGTGTTCCTCCATGATGGACACATGTTGTAGTGCTTCCTGCAGAGTGTCAGCGGCCTCCAGATTTAACGAGGCCGTCGATGGAGCTACTACCCCTCCCCCCTCTTTCGAAAGGGGGTGTTGGTCCGAACCCAGAGCCGTACTGGTCTCCAGGACAGTGTTTGGTGAGGGCCCGAACTGGTGAGGCTCCCCACCCTCGATGGTCATGGGTGTTGCTGTCAGGACCCCGACTCAATGACACACCGATCTAGCATGTAACACCTCATTTCACTTTGCGGCCTCACACACGATATTCCCATGGGTGTCGCCTTACCAGGCCTGGGACCGTTTGCGCCTTTTGGCACACGTATATGATAGTGTCGCTAGCATCCATATAACAAGGAGCCCAGGCTGACATGGCTAGTCTTGAACCCAAGGTGGCACTAACTTACAGGGACAGCCATACATGACCCAGCAACGAACGTGCCGGTCATCAGCGAGTGAATCCAGGCTGTAGCAACTGCGCTAGCAGGACTCCGATAAATCGGGCTGTAGCAGGCTAACAGGACTCCGGTAGACACCGCGTGACATTTCCCCGAAGGGACAGACACAGGAACAAAGAAGGACACATGCCAGCCAGCCTAAGTGTTCCGGAGCAGTAGCAAGCTACCAAGGCTCAGTGGAAGCACTAGGAGACATTTCCCGGTAAGAGAGGCTACCAAGGATAAACAACTAGATAGTCAGATCCCACACATACCAAGCATTTCAATAACATACACACAATATGCTCGATATGTGCAAGTACAATATGGTATCACATCATAACTCTACAACTCAAGTATTTTATTCAATAGGCTCCAAGGAGCGAGATATTACAAACAAGGGTCTCATGACCCAACATCCAGAGCATACAAGTTAAAGAACATGTGGAAGCTAAACATGTCTGAGTACAGAAATCTACAAATGAAAAAGGCTGAGAAGCCTGACTATCTACCAGATCCTGTCGAGGGCACAAGACTGTAGCTGAGGTAACAAGCTAAACATCGAAGTCCATGCGGAAGTACTATCGAGACTGAAGTCTCTCTGCAAAAACAAAAAATAGGAAAATGTGAGTACAAATGTACCCAGCAAGACTTACATCAGAACTAACTACATATGCATCATTATCAATAAAGGGGGTGGTGGAGTTTAACTGTAGCAAGTCAGCTTTGACTCGGTGGCTATCCTGAACTACGAGTGCAAGTAACTCTTTTGAGGTGGTGCACACGAGTCCACATATTCACCATATCAGTACACCACTGTGGGTCCGCTCCCGTCTCCCTGCAAGAACGCCATCCATAGCACTCACGCTTATCTAGAGTATCCACTTTCACTTGTCTATGAACTGTATAGGCAACCCAGAGGTCCTTCACTGTGGACGCGGCTATTCGAATAGATGATGTTAACCCTATAGGGGTGTACTTCTGCACACACGCTCTCGCCACTTACCGCCATGTACACGTCATGTATCTCGGCAATCGTCAAGCGGAAGCCTGGCGAGGGTGTTGGCCACAGCCTATCTAAACACTCAAGTCTCTAGTCCAGGTGTATCGCCTATTCAGGTTCCATCCGCAGGGAGTCCGGCCGAAGTTTCCACATACGGCCCTGAACAATGTGAGCAGGGTTCCTGAGATACCAAACGGGCGCCCGGTACTCCATGCCACATGCCTACCGCATCACAGCCCACCCCTCGGGCAGCACTACCCACGGCCTCCAGCAAATTACAAACACCAGAAACTACTTGCAACTCCTGGACAGAGGACAGGGGTGGTTAAGAAGCCGAGAGGGTCAATTAAGGATCCCAATGAGTGGTAGTAACTGTTCATGGATCACAAACACAGAACTCAGTTCCTGAGGACGGCTTCAATGAGACAACCCACCATGTACTCCTACATGGCCTCTCACCGCTACCTTTTGCAAATCGTGTTCACACACAGTAGGACATGTTCACACCATCCTAGTTCATCCCCAATGAACCAGACCTGACTCAACTCTAAGCAGTAGCAGGCATGACAACAAACATGAATTAGTAGGCACATCAGGGCTCAAACAACTCCTACTCATGCTAGTGGATTTCATCTATTTACTATGGCAATGACAGGTCACGCAGAGGAAAAGGGGGTTCAACTACCACGGAAAATAACACATGAGTCATTGTCGTCCTAATGCAGTAAAAGAGAGCAGGAGCAAGAGAGTGGGATTGTATCAGAATGAACAAGGGGGTTTTGCTTGCCTGGCACTTCTGAAGATAGTATAATTCTTCATCGGTGTCATCGATCTCATCCTCGAAACCACGTCTATCGAGAGGGGACAAATTCCGGCAACATAGAAGGAAACACGATCAATACAATGCACAATATGATGCATGATCATGACATGTCAATATGCTGTGATTTGAGCTAATGCAACTAGCAACAGGTTAAATGGAGGTTATTTGAACCCAAGATTCAAATTCAAACTCCATATGTGATTATTCAAATGCCATTTAATTCATTTAACCAATTCAGCAGCTATAAGTTGTTCCAACATGCATGAAACTAGTACATATGGATAGATTGGATTTTTCTGATCATTTTTCATATATAGAACTTTGCACTTGGAGTTATAGATTAATTTCTATGGTTTTTAGAAATTTAGAGCATTTTCTGCAATTTCTGGATTATTTCAAAATAAGCTAAATCCAGAAATAGATTTACTGCATCAGCACTACATCAGAATGACATCGGCAAGTCAACAGAGCTGCCATGGGTCAAACCTGACCAGTGGGGTCCACTGGTCAGTGACACAGTGCTCGCTAGGGTCGCTGACAGGTGGGGCCAGGTCAACAGACACGTCATCAAGTCAACCAGACATGTGGGCCCAGTCAACAGCCAGGTCAGTGTGGTCAAAGCTGACGCGTGGGGCCACTGTGGTTAGCTAAACCTAAACAGGAACTAAACTGATATTAATTAAGGGCGTGGGGCCCATGTGGAAGTGGGTCAGGGGGTAATTAAGCTGGATAATTAGTCCCTAACGATGATGCCACATCATCACGTCGGGGACGAGCCGGCGGCGACCACAAAACACAGTGGGGGCACGCCGAACTTGCGCTAGAGGTGTCGGCTGGGCATGCGGCTTGGCTATACGCCGAGCTGGATGTGTGTCGCATCTAGTGGTGCAGGCGGTTGGGTGCGGGGAGGCAGGAAACGACGACGACAACCGCGGTGACCGGAGCTCGGGAGGTGACGGAAACGTGGCCACAGCAGTCAAATCGAGCAATGACTTGCACTTGCCGAACCCACGGGTGCTCACGAACTCAATGGATACACGCACGGGATCCGAAGGTCACCGGAGCCGCGCCGGTGATGAGCTCGGGCGGAGGTGAGCTTCACCCTTAATGGCGGCAGCGGCTACAAGGTGAAAATGATGCGGGGAAGAGAGGGGAAAAGCGGCGGAGCTCACGGGGAGGTCGATGAGTAGCTCAGCATGCTCGGGGACGCTCGGAGGTCGCCAAATCGAGCGACAGCGTTCGTCGGAGCAGACGAGGAAGATGGCGATGATGACGATGCTGCAGGGCATCCGCGGGTGCGTTCTTCAGCTTGGAGCTTCACGGCATCGAGGCGGAGCTATAGGTCACAGCCATGGCGCAAGGGCACGGTGGTGGGCGCGGTGCTTTGCGGCAGCGGGCACCGACTGGTTTGGGCGGTAGTAGGAGAGAGAGAGAGAGGAGAGGACAGGAGGGCCACGGGGGGGGGAGTGAGAGGGATTAGGAGGTCTGCCATCTCGCTAGCACGACTGGTGTGACGCCCCTGATTCAATTGTACACTAATCATGCAAGCAAGTGTGTACGATCAAGATCAGGGACTCACGAGAAGATATCACAACACATCTCTAAAAAATAAAATAAGTCATACAAGCATCATAATACAAGCCAGGGGCCTCGAGGGCTCGAATACAAGTGCTCGATCATAGACGAGTCAGCGGAAGCAACAATATCTGAGTACAGACATAAGTAAACAAGTTGCCATAAGATGGCTAGCACAAACTGGGATACAGATCGAAAGAGGCGCATGCCTCCTGCCTGGGATCCTCCTAAACTACTCATGGTCGTCGTCAGCGTCCTGCATGCAGTAGTAGGAACCTCAGGTGTAGTAGGAGTCGTCATTGACGGTGGCGTCTGGCTCCTGGGCTCCAGCATCTGGTTGCGACAACTAGGTAGAAGGGAAAGGGGGGAAAGAGGGAGAAAAGCAACCATGAGTACTCATCCAAAGTACTCGCAAGCAAGGATCTACACTACATATGCATGGCTATATGTTTAAAGAGTCAATATCGGTGGACTGAGCTGCAGAATGCCGGAATAAGAGGGGGGATAGCTAGTCCTATTGAAGACTACGCTTCTGGCAGCCTCCGTCTTGCAGCATGTAGAAGAGAGTAGATTGAAGTCCTCCCCTCGTCGCCCTGTGGAAAAGCGATCACCGGGTTGTCTGTGGAACTTGTCTGGGTGTGTTTTATTAAGTATCTGATTCTAGTTGTCATAAGGTCAAGGTACAACTCCGGGTTGTCCTTTTACCGAGGGACACGGCTATTCGAATAGATCAACTTCCCTGCAGGGGTGCACCGCATAACCCAATACGCTCGATCCCATTTGGCAGGACATACTTTCCTGGGTCATGCCCGGCCTCGGAAGATCAACACGTCGCAGCCCCGCCAAGGCTCAATAGATAGGTCAGCACGCCGGTCTACATCCTATGCGCAGGGGTCTGGGACCATCGCCCATTGCACACCTGCATGTTGCGAGGGCGGCGGGAAGCAGACCTAGCCCCCTTAATACAAGAGCAGGCTTATGGTCCAATCCGGCGCGCGCCGCTCAGTCGCTGACGTCACGAAGGCTTCGGCTGATACCAGGATGTCAAGTGCCCATATCTTTCCCGCATAGTTGGTTAGTGCATATAGGCCAGTGGCTAGACTCAGATCAAATACCAATATCTCTTTAAGCGTGTTATTTTGAAGTAACGACGGACGCCGACCAGCGCCAGACCCACCTCTCTCCTAGGTGGTGTCAACCTGCCCTGTCGCTCTGCCACAAAGTAACAGCCGGGGGCCGTCGGGACCCCAGGCCCACCTCTACCAGGATGGAGCCACCTGTCCTTCCAGCCCCCACATCGGAATCACTTGCAGGTACTCAACGAGCTGACCCGACTTTAGTCACCATCTTTATAGTATATGTATATATAGCATATACCCGTGATCACCTCCCGAGTGATCATGGCCTGATAGTATAGCATGGCAGACAGACAAGAATGTAGGGCCACTAATGGTAAACTAGCATCCTATACTAAGCATTTAGGATTGCAGGTTAGGTATCAACAGATGTAGCAACAATGACAGGCTATGCAACAGAATAGGATTAATCAAAACAGTAACATGCTACACTACTCTAATGCAAGCAGTAGAGGGAAGAATAGGCGATATCTGGTGATCAAGGGGGCGCTTGCCTGGAAGCTCAGCTGAGAAGGAGGGGTCGTCAACACCATAGTCGTACTGGGTACCAACAGCGTCGGTCTCGGTGTCTAGCTAGAGAAGGGGGGAAGAAACAATAAATACGAAGCAAACAAAGCATCACAAAATATAACAAGGCAATAAGCGGTGCCAGGGTGACCTAACGCAGGGATAGGTGATACCGGCGAAGGGGGAAAACATCCAGGAAAGTATCCCCGGTGTTTCGCTTTTTCGGACTGATGAACCGGAGGTGAAATGTTACAGGTTCACTATTCTAGGAACATGTGGCAGACGAACGGGCTGCGTATCTGGATTCGGCTCGCCGTTCTGAGCAACTTTCATGTACAAAGTTTTTCCATCCGAGTTATGAATTATTTTATATTAATTTTTAAAGTTTTAAAACATTTTTAGAATTTATTTAATTAATTTAATTCAACATTATCCAGAATAGTGCATGCTGACGTAAGCATGACGTCGGCAGTCAACAGGGCGTTGACTGGGTCAAACTGATGTTTGGGTCCTGCATGTCATTGACTGTTTAGTTAATTAACAATAGTTAATTAGATTAACTAGCTAATTAGGTTAATTAAACAGGCTTAATTAAGTTAATTAATTTAGTTAATTAATTTAGTTAATTAAATTAGTTAATTAAATTTATCATTATTGTTATTTCCGTCTCTTTTTTAAACGTTCTGGGCAGTGGGCCCCATTTGGCAGTGGCCCAGAGGCCATAGCGGGCACGGGCGTTAACGGGCACAACCCAAACGGGCACTAGCCCGCGGGGGCGCACCCGACTGGGCGACATGGGGCGGCTGGCAACGCCAGCGCGCCAGCGTGGAGCTCCGGCGGCTGCGACCGGATGGAGCATGGGGAGGGTCGCGGCTGCCGACACGCAGCAGGGCGGCTGCGAGATCAGGCTAGTGAGCGGTACGGAGGGGGCAGCGGCGGAGCGCAGCATTGGGGGCACGAGTGCGCGTGTTGGCGTCGCCGTGCACTCACACAGGGCACGACAAGGGCGTCCAGGGACGCAAGACGAAGTGAGCACGGGGCGCGGCTCGGGCGCAAACGACACGAGGCCGGCGCGGCTGTGGCGAGACAGGGGAGAAAGGAGGGGTGGGGCGTCGTGGCGGCGGCAGATGACGGCGCACAAGGCGGTGGCCGACAACGGGGTTGGGGATGGCATAGTGCGAGTTGCGTGGCACGGGGGGGAAAGGAGAGGACAGGGCCTCACCGGCGTGGCCGTAGGGTCAAGGGCAGTGGGTGTTGAGGGGGAGGACGGGAATGACATGCGTGGCGCCGGCGATGGCGAATGACGTCGGTGTCAGGGCGCTCGGGCGCTACATCAGCGGCGACAGTGACGAGGGGGCGACGGAGAGGAGAAGAGGATGGGGTGGGCCGGTGGGGAGGCGGCACTGGCGAGGTGGATTC